>NC_133123.1:28900996-29517246 GCF_033568475.1 Henckelia pumila | reverse complement strand
GTCCTAACATTCTTGACTGATTTATTTGCTCTTAGGAATATTCTTTTCGTTACTTCAGTTTTGTCTTTGGGCACCCTACCTAGTTGTCCAGGATCTTCGGATTAGGGACAAAGCAACATGTAGCTATATAGTTTGCGTTTGTAGGGGATAGAGAAAACCCACTGTTTTGACATGAAACTTTGGATTTGTGACGTGTTTTGGATTTGCTTTCTCTTGCTAATTAATATGGGTCCTCAGATTCTCTTGTGATGTGGTGGCTCTATTCGATTGGCTTATAATTTTACCACCTGTATATAAAATTACATGTGAATAGTGATTTAGGCAATTGCAAGTATTTTACATGGCGGCCGTTTCCTCACGGCGTCTGGTGTCACAAGGGATAAATTAATATTTGTTGTCTGTGATGTATGGATTTTCCGCAGATACAGTTTAATTTACACAATGTCTGAAACCTAGCTATTTGATAACATCCTTCACATGCCTCATTTTTCTGATTCTTTGTGTTGTTTTCTTCTCAACAGCCGATAACATTGGCGATCAAGTTGTTGCCACAGCTTCTAAAGATAAGGCCTTGAGGTTGTGGAAGGTACTTGCGGAAAGTTTCCTTCGTGGTTTGGCTACTTCCTACTTAAGTGGGAATTAGTTTTTGTATATCGCTTAGTGCATGTTTTGATGATTTTCTGTGTTAAAGTTTGTTGTGGAGGATTCCCTAGATCAACCAAAGAAGGTTGGAGCATTTAAAATATTGCGTGGTCATACTGCTGCTGTTCAGAGCATTGCAGCCGAACCTTCTGGTGAAATGGTATATATGTTTGCTCTTTAATGTCATTTGTAACAATTTTGTGCTTGTACTAAAGTGCCATGTTCCTCGTCCTTTTCCTATTTAATCTTAGGTGTGTTCAGGTTCTTGGGATTGTACAATTAACTTGTGGAACACAAATGCTTCTCAAATTGAAGGTAATATGGTTTCATTGAAGAAGAGGAAAAAGAATACCAAAGCTGAGGAAATTCAATCTGAGGTACTATAGTGTTGCATTGTATGCTTCGCACTTCACAGAGTTGGTGGTTTTGCAGTTTTTCTGAAGATGCTGACATTAAATGATATGTGTGTGACCAGATAACTATGAAGTTGTGGTTTTCATGAGAGAAGTTAATAAAATGTTAAGTGTCTGCTCTCTTACAAATTTTTTTGGTTCAACTACATAAGGAGCTCGAGATTCATACTTGATATCAGTAAAATATAGCAGTCTTTGAATGGCACGAGCAGAACGAAATTTAGTAGAAATTATGAATGCATTAGTTGGACGATATCAAAGTCTGACGCATCTTGCACCTGCAACTCTATTGTCTGTTCTCCTCGAAGATTAAAAAAGTTCAGTATTTTTTTAAAAAAAACATGAGAAAATTTGGCTTTTATGTGTGCTAAATTGTTCAATTTATGAACTCTTTATTTGGTTTTTTTTATTAACGTTGTTAAGCTTATAAACTTTCATTTCTTTTCTTCCCCTTAAGATTCATGAATGTGATGTAGTTGTTTTTTGTTGGTGGACAGGGAGAGGCTTTATCAACACTTGTGGGGCACACACAGTGTGTGTCTTCTGTGGTCTGGCCCCAACGTGAAACAATCTATTCAGCGTCTTGGGATCATTCGATTAGAAGATGGGATGCTGAGACAGGCAAAGACACTTTAAGCATGGTAAGTGAGTTTAGCTTCTCCATCTGTAAGAAAAATAAAGTTCTCTATATGCAGGGTACCCATGTATCATGAAACCCGTACTTTCTTTTCTTCTTTTTTTTCTCTTCCTTTCAACTAATAGTAGACATCTCAAAACTCAGTGCTTGTAATTCTCTCTACTTGTCACGAGGGCATATTTACATATTCTAACCTTGTATCTATTTTGTCATGCGCCAGTGATGAATTAAATTCTTTAGGAAAAACTGCCTATACTTCTGTTGGACCATCAAAGCCTTAATCCCCAAACCTATAAGCCCCTGGCAACGTGGTCTGTCCCTTCATCTGAACTAAAATGCTTTTAGGCCATCTTGAAATCCGGTTGCTCTCATTTATCATTTTGATATAAAATTGTTGTGATATCTCATTTGATCTCAGCAAGATCCTGCTCAAAAGGGAAGGTTATAGATATATACATATATATATGTGTGTATGTGTGTGTGCATTGCTATTTTACTTTGATAAGTTAACTGTTGGCAAACAGAATCATTGCGAATGGTAATTGATATATATGGACATTGTCTTCCTTTCTCTCAGTCCTGTGGGAAGGTTATCAACTGTCTTGATATTGGAGGTGAAAGTTCTACCCTCATTGCAGCTGGAGGTTCTGACCCTATTCTTAGAATATGGGATCCTCGGAAGCCAGGTCTGTCTTTAAATTTGTGTGTATCTGCTGACATGGGATGCGACTTTAACCATAAATATATTATCTATGTCCTTTGAATTTCTCTGGACTCTGTAGGAACTTTGTCACCTATCTTCCAATTCTCATCACATAATTCTTGGATTTCATCATGCAAATGGCACAAGAAATCATGGTTTCACTTGGTCTCTGCATCATACGATGGAAAAGTGATGCTGTGGGATCTCAGGACTGCGGTATATACTAACTTCAGTTCCTTTAAATTATGCATGCATGTATTCCAATCTATGGTTTCTGAATTATGCGGTCTTCTGCAGTGGCCATTGGCCGTGATCGACTCCCACAAAGACAAGGTACTCCAAATTTGAGGCTTGATCTTTGAATTTTCACCTAATGTTATAGTCGGTAAATAAATTCTTTCTTAATGTAGGTGTTTTGTGCTGACTGGTGGAAAAATGATGCTGTAATAAGTGGTGGTGCTGACTCGAAACTTTGCATGTCTTCCGGAATATCAGTGTAGTGATCTATCGGTATGCTCTTTCTTATTCTGAACATTAGCTAGTTGACATAAATTTCAGCCCTAGAATGTGAACTCCTGTCTGATCATCTGACTTTACCGAATTCAGATTAGAATGATCATTATGTTTTTATTAAACAATATATATTCGATATTTCATATTCTTAAGTCTTAACTATGAATGACTGACGAATTTGGGTCTTGAATTTTTACCCTAATTTTGTGAGAAAAATCCCTGTCAGTGACGTTAAAATATAGAAAAGGGTGGGTATTAGAAGAACTAAGTAAACGGTTCCATATGAGTCACTGAGTTGCATCACTATATAATATACGTACGGACAGTAACTGAACTAATTCCCACTGATTCTGGGCTAACCAAGCTACTTATTGGGTACTCTCCTTTGTTTGTTGATTTGGTTTTTGACACAAACCAATGTACTGTATCCATCCCATCTCTCTGAGACTAATTAGGTGAAAAATTCTTTCAGAAGCTACAACATATTTCCCTATGATTGTCTGGTTCGAATTTTCAGAATCCCTTGTTGAGTACTACTAACCAATTTTTTTTTCTTGTTTGTCAGGCTTGAGATAGGTTTTTTTTACATTGTATCCAGTGGATTAGGATCCACCCCATCTCTCTTGAAAAACCGGAATCAGCGGAAGGAACGTGATAAACGATAGTAACATATATACTGCTTCAGACAATTTTATCTTCGAAAAAGCCTCCGAAAGTTGGGAGTCTGATACACGAACCTCATACTCAGGGAAGGCATTTTTCTGGCTACTGAAATTGAACAGTTGGTTAAGCCAAGTCTGTAAACAAGGAAGCCGCATTGATACAATTTGGATCGAGATTCTTTTGAGGCATGTCATATTTAGTGACTTCGGATGAGTATTTGTTACCATTTGTCTGAGAGGATTAAATTTTGTTCGCATAATATTATCCTTCACAAGAACTTGAGTCGATAAATTACCATTTATAGCATGCCTAATAAAGGTATCGAAAAACCATCACTTGAGAGGAAACCAAGAGCCACGCAGTAATTTGTAATGTTGTACGCTTTTAGTTTATAACGTCAAGAAGTGTAGTTTCGTATGAACATAGTCTCCTTATGTGGTATACAAGACGAATATCATATATGGGATGGATTTTGGATCGTCTTAAATGTGTCATAAATAATGAACTTTTCCACTCCAGTAACATGTATATGAGGAAAAAAGGGAAAAAGGCTTTCCGAAGGCCACTTTGACTGTTTAGGTCTACTAAGAGAGCCTTTATTCGTGAAAGTTTGGTGTACCGATTCTTAGGTCGACTCGAAGAAACAAAGGTATTTAATTCACATTAAAGGCTCCAAAAGTCTATAGAAGGTGAAACATTAAAATGACATACGAGTTTTCTATAAGGCTATTTTCCGGAATATTTTATGCTACCTATAAGCACATTATTTTCATTTCTCGTGATAGATCTAAGAGTGATCATTTATCAATAAATGCATGATCCACTAAAAATGCTACCTATAACGGCAATACCTTCATCTTTCATGATAGATCTAAAAGTGATCATTTATCAATACATGCGGGATCCATTAAAAAATAGTAGACCTTACATATATTGATAAATGTCAACCGTTACACAGGGGCGGAGCCAGAAAATAAATAAGGGAGACTTAATGTTTTGAAAATTCAATGCTTAAACAAAATTTATAGCATATTATGTTTGGACTGAGTTATTTTTAGTTTGGACAAAAAACATAACTTTATATATATGTGTATATATATAATATATATTTCTAGTTGGGCCAAGGTAGCCCAGACCTGTCTTAAATCCGCCCTTGTCTAGATGTAAATCAAGACAATGCTCTTACATGTAGCATGTTTTGAAATGGTTCATTATATTACCATAAAATAAAAAGCCTGTTTTGACATTATATTCACCATTACCATGTCAAAATGTTTTGTTTGAATTTTATATAGAATATATGTGAGATTATTTGTTAGTATTTTTTTCAAAGAACCGTAGATCAAATGCAATCACTCGAATGAACAAGAAGGGATACAAATACGTAAAGATATAATCAAACAAATACAAAGTGATTTTAAAAAATAGTAATAATTGATCTACGAAAACATCGTGTAAGCGATGCTGATATATATCAAGTGGAAGTGATTTGTTCCCCGATCCTACCAGAGAAAAATCGATCAATTACTTGGTATTCAACCTTTTGATTTTTTTTTCCACAAATTTGTTAATAAAAAAATTTATATAATTTATTTGTAGATATTACAAATACATCCTTGGTTTCATGACCGGTTGAGTGCGGGTTTGGGCTTGTGGGTCAACCCGGCAGTCCAATTTACTATAGAAGCATAAGTCTCAATCAACAATAATTGATCAAAATCAAAATTTAAAAATAAATAAAGGGGCCAAAACGAATTTAGTCACGGCATTTGGTGACTCAATAATAGCCCATCTGGTTCGGTTTAAAACACAAACCGGAGCCATAATTATAAAATTAACTTTTTTTGATATATATATATATATATATATATATATATATATATAGTGTAATTCTTATTGCCATATGATTCTCGTAAATTTCAATAAATGCATAATTTTATTTTTAAAATATTTTTTTAGCCATTAATAAAATAATATAATAAAAAATTTTAAAAATAATTTCTATAGTTTTATTTTCATTATTCTTTTAGGAAAACCGACGCTTAACAAGAATTGTGAATTGTCCACACCTGTGCACAGCGAGTAGGCATGTATTCTCAATCTCCACCGTCCATAATGATAAAAATCTAAATCAACGCATGAAATTTCACCTCAATTTTAACGTACAACCCGGTTCTGAAAGTCCAAGCCTTGGTCCTAGCCTCAGGTATTGATCCGAGGCTCAAGAAAAATTTTCCATGCTCCGGTTTTATCTGGGAAACTTGTCTGAGAAAAAAATCCTCCCTTTTCACTGCAGTGAGAGAGAGAAAGAGAGAGCGCTCTGAGTGAGGGACCTATAAATACGCACTGTAGAGAGGAAGAAAAAAAAAGGTAGAAGCAAAATTGTTCGGGGGGAAGTGAATTGAACTGTATGATCTTCATTTCGCGAATTACGGCGCATTACAGTGTAAGTTTCAAGAAAATGTTTGCACCAGCACTGCATCAACCAGTCTTCGTTCGTTGAAGAAGATCACTCTTTTAGACACTTCTACTTGGATTATTTGCTGCTTTTCTTGTCTGAAAATTGGTCAAGATTGAAGCTTTTACTGTTTTATGAAATGTTTGAGCTCCAATTTCTGTATTTCAGCTTGTATTATCCGTGATTCGTCTTTTGGTTTAGTGGACGTGGGGTTGGAGTGAATTCAATTGAGGGTTTTCTCTGTCTTTCTTGTTTTGATGAATTTGAGACTAGTTTGTCGACATGCAAGAGCCATTCAGAGTTTTTCCCCCTTTTGTCATGTTTGGTTGGTGGCATCTTGGATTTGGCCCTAAATTCTTGTTATTGCATGTTAAATCTCATTTGATTTCGAGAAAGATTTTCACTGGGTTCAGTTGAATTTATCTCGGTGGCAATGTTGGCGCACTTTTACGGCTTCTAAATTGGTTGCTATTTGTTAATGGGGATTGGTGTAGTGATTACTAATCAAAATTTCTGCCTACCTCCTCATTCTTTTCCCTTTTTTCTTTCTTCCTGCTATTTTCAGTTCCAGAAATTTGTATTATTACCTAATTTCAAGATTCACCTGTGTATTGCAAAAACTTGAGAAACTAGACAGAACGTTGTTACCTATTTGCTGCCTTTGTTGATTATAATTCTGTTCCGAGGGGATTGATATTCTTGAGACGTGGGAGGACTGCCTTAGTTGTTGAGATAAATCTAAAACATATATATGGATTTCATTCAATTAATTATATTCATATTGCTTGTTTGAATGCTGTCCAGCTTGGTCAACTTCTTTTTTTGTCAGCAGTATTTTACACTGCTAGTTAAATTGTAAAAGTTTCTTGCCGTGTACTTACATCTTAATCTTGAGCAGCTGCAGTAATTTGCTGCAACGTCCTCCTTTGACACAGCAGTCGAGATATAGTAATGTAAGATGTTGCAGCGGCAAATTATGTTGAAACAGCTGCAGGAACTGCAGAGGAGGGGACAGCTTCAGGAGTTGGGTGATGCAAGAGACCAGAATTATATAAATCCGCTGTCACCATTAAAACAAGCTTCAAGTGGTCAGTTTCCACCCACTGCCAATGGGACACCTGTTCTTGATTCATCACAAATGTTTATGGTTGGTAACATGCGAATGATGCAACATGGTGGTTCTGGTGTTTTTGCAAGATCGCCTAATGGATTGGTTCTTTCGCAAAGTCAGAATCTTGGTGTAGGCCATGTGAGCATGTCTCAGCCACAATTGGGCATGTATTTATATGGAACTCCTGCTACAAACTCTGACAAAAATTTAAGTAACTATCCTTACCTCCAAGGTTCAGCAACCGGTCTGTTGTCTAAAAACAATAATATCTCATTAGGAATGCCTGCCTTGCATCCGTCAACCTTCGGCAATGCATTTATGAGCCAACAATGTGATTTGTCCTCTGATCACGTTAGTGCGCCAGATGGGTCATTATCACCCAATCAATTTTTCCAAGAAAAGAATTTGTTTCAACAAAGTCCTGTTCAAGGTATTGATGGAGGAAATTTAGCTGGTAGCTATTCCGAGCGAGGAAATACAACACCAAGCAATGCATTGACTCTGGAAACTGAGGGGAGGTGTGGAGATGCCAGTTGGGATGGACATTCTATCAGAAAAGGTTCAAATATTGGCCAGTCTTCTTTAGATCCTTTGGAACAGAAGATCTTGTACAATGCCGAGGACCACAGCTGGGAATCTTCATTTAGCAGAAATAGCAATATAGGCACCGGAGTCTTTACTGTCGAGAACACTTCTTATATGGATCCGTTGTCTTCTACTCAAAGCGGTAGCTGGAGTGCTCTGATGCAGTCTGCTGTGGCTGAAACTTCTAGCAGTGATACTGGCATGCAAGAAGAGTGGAGTGGATTGAGTTTCCAGAATCCTGGACCAACAGTTGATAATCAACCGACAAATTTCTTTGATAGTGACAAGCAGCATAATAATTGGGTCGATGCAAACTCACCAAATGTCGTCTCTCCAAGCTTGAAACCGGAAAACTTGAACCAGAATTCCGATAGGAACTGCAGTTACCCTGGTTTTCAGCAGTCAGATCACCATCATCTCAGACAACAAGAGGAATTTCAGTCTGAGTCTTCACATACTTCCAATCATATCTCTTCTACATATACAAGCCAGTTGGCTGATTATAGCTCTCAACTGAAGCGTCTGACTGGAGCAAGTCATCTGATCCAAACATCTTTACCTCTGTCAAACGTTTGGCCTGGTCAACATAAGGAGCACACTTCAAGTGATGAACATCAATCTCACATTCTGTTGCACACTAATGACAACCAAGCCAACGATGGTTTCTCAGGTAATATGTGGTGACTTGTAGCGAGAGTATTTGCTGAGGTTTGGATGCTGACACAGTTAATTATCAAGAAACCATGTGATGCTTTGATTATTTTGTGGCAAAATATATAACTGAAAGCATTCAAAAAAGTAATATATCTACCCTTTTCATGACCATAATTTGTTTATGCTTTGAATGAAGATATTCTGTGTGAAGCAAGATAGCAGTTTCAAAGAAGAAGTCTAATGAGAGGTCTTAATATCTTGCAGGTCAGGATTTGAGAGGCACTTCATGGCTTGATGGGAGTGCATCATATCCCGTGTCTGGCAGTGGTCAAAAGCCATTTGATGATGTAATAATGAAAATATGGTTCATCAAGCACACTTCTGGCAGGGATTTATTTCCTGAATGGTATTTAGTAAATCTATTATTCTCTTGTTGTAGGTGACCCACCTCAATATTCCCAGGTATTCAACAGAATCAGAGAAGATGGTTCCTGGACACGATGTTGAGCCCTTATCAGCTTTTGAAAGTTCTCCTGGTTTTTACAGTCAAAGCATAGCTGCTCAGAGGTGTGTATCTTCAAGATGTTGGAATTTTTTGCGTTATTTATGCTTGCTATGGTGGAAAAATGTCTGAAAACATAACAAGAGGAAAGTATATCTTCTGTTTTGAAATATGTAACCTTATTTTGGTCAGATATATTTATTTCCGGGGGGACATGTCTGATATTACTGTCAGCTTTCTTTCTTCTGAAATACATTTTATGTTATTTAATTGGAATCTTGGTGATTTCTTTACTGCAGTGAAAGAATGCTCGGCCTACTTAATAAGGACGACATATCAGATTATCATACACCTGAAGTACATTTGAGCTCGAAAGTCTCAAATCCCAACGAATTGCCATTAACTGAAACGTCTGCTGCAACTTTTTCTGTACCATGCAACGCGTCTCATGTTTCGCAAGACTTTGACTTTAGACCCTGCCCAACAGCTCCCTGGACTCATCAGCCATGCTCATTTTTCCCATCTTTGTCAATGGTTGGTTTAACTACTAGTTATGCAAATCTCGATGACCCACCGAGATGCCGGCACAAATTTCTGATTGATTTTTCAGCATATGACCGTAATGCTTTATGCGTTCTTATAGATGATGTTAATCTCCTATATGCAGGGGAGCTCGAGTGTAACTTCTTCTTCAGTACGTACTGTGAAGGATGATGTAAACAATCAAAATCCACCACCATTACGAAGTAACATGGCTACCAATTTTCCAACCGTAAGTGCTGCTGATGCGCAAGAATATTCCCATGTGAAAATCGCTCGTTCAGATGATCCTGAATTCCCTCTTTTGGAGAATGTTCCAGTCTCTCAAAGTTTTATGACATCTGCTCCAAAAACATCAGACTACTCCTCTAGTTTGTTTCGGTCCCTTGATTCAGTGTCTAGCAGTCAAGAGAACAGCTCAGAGGTTCTAAATGATCAGCCCAACCAAAGTTCCTTTAAACATGAAAACAATAAACAAAATTCGTTAGCATCATCTAAAGATTACGAACAGCAGGTGGAAAAACAGAGTTCCCTCCACCAAGGCTTAATTGAGATAAACAACTCAATGCCACTAAATTGTGGTGCTGGCAAGCAAGAGATTTTGAGAACGCAGTACGTAGAAGCAGATGCTGTATCTGGTTCATTGGTGACTCACACACATCAGCAGACCTCTAATCAAGCTAGTCATGTGGACAAACAAACGCTTGCTGTTCCTGCTAGAGATATGAGAGGCCTTGGTTTGAACCAAAATTTCTCCCTGCTGCACCCAATGCATCCTCCAATTAATGCTGACACTGACAATGATTTGAGTTTTCCACTTAAATATGACAACTCTTGTTATCAGCAGGCGGCGAAAGGTGACCTGAATTTTGTACCGCAGCTTGGTGCATCATTTACCGGGGATAATAAGGGTTGGAACCTCTCACCAGAGGTTCAAGGACATCTGTTAGGCAAAGCTTCATCATCAACTCATCATCAAAATTACCAACAGATGGAGGCGTTTGGCCAAAATGCTACTCAGAGACAACCCGTTGGGAGCAATGAAGCTTCTTGTGTAACATATGGTTCACAGATTAGTTTGCAAATGGCTCCAACCTGGTTTAAGCGTCATGGGACCTTTAAGAATGAACATAGGTTACCAGTCTGTGGTCCAAACACAGCATTTAATGTCGGAAAACCACTTACTGGAATGACTGTTGGAAACTTGCAGGAAAGTGGTTTGATGATGCCAGCAAATTCAGCCAACCCTAGTCAAGGAACCTGTGTGTGGCCATCTACAGATATCAACATGATTGCAAGAAAACAATTATCATCCCCTATTGTGTTACCATCAGATGTCATTCATCAAAATTTGTTGGTTTCAATGCCAAAGAAGCGTAAAATTGTTGCATTTGACATGGTGTCCTGGCATAAAGAAGTAAATCACGAACAATCAAGGCTTCAAGATATTAGGTACGTGTATCTTGAGCCATTAAAAAATAGACGTCATTTTCTGCTAATTGAGTGGCTGTTTAAAGACAAAATTAACCTTGGTGCCCTTCCAAGCGTCGCCCGCCCAAGCTCTCCAAGGAAAGAAGCAAATGAATGTCTCTTGACAGCATTTTTTGGTTTTAATTAATACATGATACCCTATTTTTTCTTGGCTTTCCCTAATTTACAAATTATTGATTTGAAAGTGAACAATGTTATGCATATTGTCTAACATTATCTTTTTAACAGCAGCACGGCTGAGTTAGAATGGGCACAAGCTTCAAATAGAAGACTAGAGGAGGTGAGACAAGATGAATTCTATAAACGTATAACATGTTTTTACTATTCAAAACCCATCATAATGACATTTCCTCGAACACCACCAGATGAAAAATGATGAAATTGTTGAAGATGCATTCCCGTTAGTTCCAGCGAAAAGAAGGCTAATATTTACAACGCAGCTAATGCAAAAGGTCTTTAAACCTGCGCCTGCAGCTATTCTCTGTGCAGATGCAAGTACAGACTATGATTGTGTCGTATATTCTGCTGCCAGATTAGCATTAGGAGTTGCATGCGACTTGATTGGTCAATTTTCATCAGAGACCAATGTTGTGTAAGAGTTTCTCTACGAATTTTGTGCCTTTGCATTTCGTTTTCCTCTCGGAGACCTAAAACACTTATTTTTCTTGTTCAACTATCAGGTCACCTGACGAGCAAAAAATTTCAAAGAAAACAAATGATCCTGGTTTCACTAGAGTTGTGGAAGGTTTAATATGTCGAGTGAACAAACTTGATGGTGATTTATCAAGGTAGGATTCCATTTTTTTCTTGGATGGATTAAATGTTATGAATTCATCTTGACTTTGAAAGTCTGATGCTGAAGACTCAAAAGTGTGTATACTGTTAGCTTATAATTGGAATTCAATTTTTAGTCTATGAACTTAATTGAAAGAAACTAACCATGTGTACACCATGGTCACCTGAAAAATGGTCATTCATTTGGTGCAGTCTACACTTGTTTCATAAAGAGTTAAAATTCTGCTCCCTGAGCTACATAGTCTTGTTGCTTAAAGTTGTCAATTTTTTTAAATATTCTTTGGGGAAACTAATATATGTGCATTTGATATGCAGACTGCACAAAACTTCATTATTTGTGGACATCAAAGTGGAAAGCCAAGAATTGGAGAAAATTTCTATAATCAACCGCTTTGCGAAGTTCCACATCAAGGCTCAGCCGAGCACAACTGATCCAGCTACAACTTCTAGCAAATCAATTGTCCAAAGAACAAACATACAAAGATATGTAATGGCCCTTCCGATGCCTAGAACAGTACCAGAAGGCATAGATTGTCTTTCCTTGTGATCTTGGAGAAATCAAGACCAACCTTCCAGTTCCTCATTCCTGTTGTGCAGATCTGTGCTTTTTCGATCCATGTAGATGGACAGCAGAGCACATTTAGCATCATTGCGATGCAAGTTAGGTAGCTAATCTTCAAGAAGCAACGGTGTATATAGTATATTGATCTTTGTATATGCGCATGAAACTACTAAGGTAGATTTAGAAGCAGGCCGCTTACCTTTCACCAATTTATCAGACAATTTGTATGGAATAACTTTAGTGTTTTCCAAGGATATCCCTCCATCACCAACTCATTTTTGCATGTATCATGCAACTAATCTTAGCTATAAGATTCTGTTCTTTCTTCCCTTGTTCTCTCTTTCCGGGGATATTGGAGATGTGATATCTAAAAATCAAGAATAACAGACATGTGGACTCTGATTAAGTTTTTTTTAAAAAAAAAAAGAAAAAAAGAAGAATCTTTTTCATTCTTTTCAGATCACACAGCACCATGTTTATGATTTGTAGATCTTACCGGCAAAAAAAATGGCAATTCTTGAAGGGGAAGCAGTCCTGTTTCTTGCTATTCCATGTTAGATATCATATGACACTGCAACTGAAAATAAGTTCTTTTATGAAGGGGTCGATTTAATTAATATTTATGGGCTCACTTGTGATGGGGGTACATACACATCCCTTGTACATGCCTGAAAAATTAGTGAGATCTTTATGGGGCCATGTATAAATATCTGCACGCAATTTGAAATTTGTGGTACCCTTTTTTCAGTTCATTTTCTTTATTATCCGACACTGATTCTGTGGGCCCCGAAACATGGGATAAAATACCCGTACAAAGACAAGGACACAGAGTCACAGACTTTTATTTGTTTGTCCGTGTACAAGATAACAAAAAGATCATTTTTTTTAGTTGGATTCTTGTGTACCTTATTGTACATTTGTCTGCCGTTCATTGGTTAAGAAAATGGATTTGGTGGCACGTCAGCAGATTGAAAGATTCATGCTGAATAAATAATATTACATTCCCACTGTCAACATCCCCACAGGTACAGAACATCAGCTCCTGATCAAATCATTTAATGATTCGTATCCACTGAAAGCTGCAGAATTGTAGAAAAAACAAAATCTTGGTCAATTTTTGGCATAACAATAGTTGTTTGTGGGATTGGTGGGCACCAAAGGCAGTGTCTTTCTTAGAAAGTAAAAAATTATATAATACACACACACACATCTATATATCTTGATTTGAACTTTTGCAATTAATGGTATTGAGACTTGCAATTTTTTTTTTATCATTTCCATATTGAGGCGATGAATTATTTTGCTTTTGCATGAGTTTGAACTCATTCATCCTTCTTGGAAGGAGAAATTAGACACGAGTTTGAACCGGTGCATTTCCTTTTGAGGAAGATGTTTCATACACTTTACCCAAGTGGTAGTGACGGGGGCCCATTTTTGTAATCAAACAGTCATAAAACTGGTTAATGAGATCCTTTCTTTAGGGTATTGCCCAAATCATTGCTAATGGTTTATTTTTTAACACATAAACATAATTAATATTGGAGAGATGACATGACAAATCATTGAACCACTAGATTGACAATTAGGATAATACCCGTAAGGTAGTTTGAACTCAACCCATAAAACTCTACCATTGAAACAATCATGAATGCCAAATATTTGTTGCTTATTTTTAGTAGTTTAGTAATTTGATTCTTTCAAGTGATATGGGCTATTTTTTTTCTGAATATTTGGGCCAATACTTGGTATTATGATTTATTGACATATTTGTAATAATCATTTTATTAAAAAGTAATAAAGTAAAATCAAACGAGGATATCTTTGAAATTAGAGATTTAATTTCCATTTACCTGAAATCCCCTAATTCTTAATTAAAAACAATACATTTTTCTATTGGCATTGTTAAAGATAATCATATTCAACTACTTTCTTGAATTAATTTGGGCATGATGATGCACCGATACCGCCAAAACGACCTCTATCCCGAATCCCTCCGACATTGAAGTCATGAAATGGTGCTGGAAGGGAGAAGTATTTCATTAATATTAATACACATCGATGAATTTAAGCGAAATGATATGATAACATAAGAGATATTAAAGTTAATATGTCGCTCGAACATCAAGAAAGTTTATCTCCAAATATATGTATGTACCTTGTTGGGCTTCGGTAGTTTAGAGTGTTGGGCTAAAATGGCCCAAAATTATTATTGTTGCTTTTGGGCCCGTAGTGACCGGCTCTGTTAAGTTGAATAGTTTACAGATGCATCCACAAGGTTGAATTGGTGATTCAGATTATTTATAAATTAAAAAAAAAATTATACGTTACAAGTTGGTGGAGTAGGTGAATTTTTGGACATAGATCAGGAGTTCGATTCCCCCAACCAACATCTTTTTGGACTAGCCTGTCACACCGAGCTTGCCTAGTGTGGTTTACCTGACTAGCGTAGTTTGCAGGCTATTGCCTTAGTTCAAGGGTTTATCCATAGCACACCGAAAGATAACGGCTGCGAGTTTCCATGTCAAAAAAAAAAGAGAAAAGAGAATTTTTTTAAAAAGGCCTTCCGTAAACTATCCTGATGAATAATTTTTGGTTTTCAAGTAAATTAATTTTTAAAAATAGTCCAAAGTTCCAAAAATGACCTTTAAAATATATTTTGTATTTAGAATTATTTTAAACCTTTTCTATATAAACACAGAAAAGCATATTAAATTCCAAAGATACAAGTTCATTATAAAAATCTGACAGTTTATAGAAATAAAAATCTAAAAATATAATAAGGAATTTTCTTCCAAAATTAATAGTTAAATAAAAGATAAGTTAGCATTTTTAAAAATAAACGGTAAATTACAAATAATTTTTGTTTTGGATGAGATAGTTAAATGTCAATTAAAACTTTCGTTTTTTTTTTTTCCTTTTCTTCATTGTTAAATATAAAATGAATAATGATAATAATATTTAATAAAAATTAAAATAATGATGAACAGTAACGATAGCTATTGTTGTTGTGGTGGTATAATGAATTTATTTTTTTTATATTAAATTAACCAAATATTACACTAAATACTAAATATTCATATATATAAATATAGTATTGAAAAAGGGGTTGATCCCGAAGGAGACCCCATTCCAAATGAGTAAGAGGTTCATTGGCTCATGCGAAGATTAAATCGAGGGATGTGCACGAGCGGCAGTGACCTGAATCTATAAATGTAGTATTACTAACATAAATAGATATTTATCAAAATCAAATCGAATTGTAATTATAGAAAATTTACCATTTTTATAATTGGTAAAATAAATTTACACATCAAACACAAAAATAAATTAAGAGAGATAAAAATGTGGAATATGGGTATTTTAGGATTTTTAAATAAATTAAGACTATATTCTTTTTTTTTTTTTTGTTGTAAACAAGGCTATTTTTTTAAAAATAGAAGTTGTAAAAGGGGTCATCAGTCATCACAACTAATTAATTTCTCAAATATAAATTATTAAATGATTTTTTTAAAAAAAAATCTATGAATAACTATAGTTTTATACTTTTATTTAAGAGATTTCAAAACAATTGAATGATATTTTTGGCTACGTCAATGTCATTAGTCATTACAAAATCCATCCTCAAACTGCACTAAAAAAACAATAACAATCTTATTCTAATGGTTTTTGAATATTTCTTTTTTTTTTTATAAATAAATTTATATTGGCTTCGGACGTAGGAGGCCGCACGGTGCCGGCTCCCGACGGCTGTTCTCCATGGATCATGATCGAGGCACTCATTAATTTCTTCCACTTAATGGTTAAACTTATTGAATTATTTTCATAAGCTGGCCACAGAAAATTAAGTACTTTTAATTACATGCACTAATCACTATGCATGAATTTTATATATGTTTCTGTGGCGCACATATACATTTGCAAGTAACAATGAATACGGCAAAAACATGACAAATTTGTACTTGTGAGTTTCCGTCACCTGGCCTACCATAGCACGTTGTAAGGTATCAACAAATCAAATCGAAGCAAACATGCAAATGGAAACAGAACTGAAGAACTAAGCAACCAACACTAAGAATTTATTCAAACAAATTGCCAACACGCCAGAAGGAATGGGACAAAGATACATATGATAGCAGACAACAAAGATAGGACACATTTGATTGCAGCCGGAGCATCGATAACATTCTTAAACGACGCTTCTACAGAGTCGAAAACATCTATAAAAGTGCTAAGAACTTCAACTCGGAAGATCAAGAAAACAATGGGGAATCCACATGTGATAGCCATACCTTATCCAGCACAAGGCCATGTGATCCCTGCCATGGAAGCTTCGCTTTGGCTGGTGAAAAATGAGATCAAAGTCACGCTTGTGAACACAGAGTTCAATCACAAGAGGGTCGTCGAATCATTGCAAGAGTCGGAGAAAATACGAGGGATGATAAATATGGTCTGTATCCCAGATGGGCTGGAGCCAGGGGAGGACAGAAATGACTTGGGGAAATTAACACTAGGGATTTCCAGGGTCATGCCTGGAGAGCTTGAGGCTCTCATTCGAAGAATAAATGAGTCGGATGTCGATAAAATCACCTGTGTTCTGGCTGACTGGGGAATGGGATTTGCTCTTGAGGTTGGGGAGATAATAGGATTGAGGAAAAAAGCATTCTTCTGGGCTGCGGCGGCTGCCGTGTTGGCCTTGTCGTTTAATATCCCAAAGCTGGTGGATGATGGCGTTATAGACAGTGATGGTTAGTCTGGAAATTACCTGTTTTCTTTGTCAAGAATGCTACAAAAAACAATAGTACTTTGATGCTCTACTTGTGCAACCTTATTTATGCCATTCTTATACAATGCAGGAAGACCCTTAAAGAATGAGATGGTTGAGCTTTCTCCAACAATACCACTCATGAATACTTCCAACTTCATCTGGACCTGCATTGGCGACCAAACAACACAGAAGATTGTTTTCGATGTTCTGGTGACAAACAACAAAGCAGTCAAATTGGCAGATTGGCTGATATGCAACTCATCTCATGATTTGGAGCCAGGGGCATTCTCCTTGTTTCCAAACATCTCACCCGTAGGCCCGCTTCTAGCACGAAACCGGCTTGGAAAATCGGTAGGCTACTTCTGGCCAGAAGACTCCTCTTGCGTGACATGGCTTGATCAACAGCCAGCCAACTCTGTCATATATGTTGCATTCGGAAGCTTCACTGTATTCGATCCAACTCAGTTCGAGGAGCTCGCTTTGGGGCTTGAACTCACCAACATGCCATTCCTGTGGGTCGTAAGGGAAGATACAGTAACTGGTGCAGAAAAAGCTTGTCCAAAAGGTTTCAAAGAGACGGTGCAAGGCCGAGGGCGTATGGTGACTTGGGCACCCCAACAACAGGTCTTATCCCATCCCTCCATCGCCTGCTTCGTCAGCCATTGCGGTTGGAACTCTACTATCGAAGGTTTGAGCAATGGAGTCCCTTTCTTGTGCTGGCCATACTTTGCAGACCAGTTCCTTAACCAGGACTACATTTGTGATGAGTGGGAGATTGGATTAAGATTGGAGAAAGACGAAAGCGGCATCATCAGATCAGGAGAGATCAAGAACAAGATACAACAGCTTCTCACTGATGGTATCTACAAGGAAAGAGCCTTGAATCTTCAAGCAAAAGCCATGGATAGCGCCACACAAGGATGCTCCCATGAGAACTTCAATAATTTCATTGAGTGGATAAAGGAGGACTAAAAATAATCCTTGCAAAGTTTGCCTTGTCACTGTTTCATCTACGATTATTATATGTTATATGTTTTGAAAATTGTGGTTATGACTAGTATACTATTGGAGTATTATGTGCAATTGAGTCCAGTGAAAATTTATTATTACCACAGATTTAGCAAACCTCTGTCTGTATATGATAAATAAATCGAAAACATAAGACGAGCTGCACTAATATCTCCTTAAAAAAATACAATTATGGAGCATGAATATATACATTAAGGGAAATAGGTTCTATCTAGTTAAATATTATATATCACAGTTTTAAGTTCCCAGTTATATGAAACATATACTAGGGAAAAAGATTTTTTCCAGCTGCCGGCCTTGTTAAATTAGTGCTATTGCTTTATGATATCATATCATACACAAATAATTGAATTTTTTTTAAAAATTTTTACTTCATTCGTGTGGCAACAAGTTGAATGTCTCTGAAAAGTTATAATTATGGAGTTCTCAAAAAAATAAAAACAAAAAATCGATTTAAATTTTTTAATAATTCGACTGTACAAGTACTTTTCCAAACACTTTTCTCATTTTTGCACATGTATGGAGGATGAAGATTTTATATGATCGAATTTGATGTCATGTATTCACTTATCCGTCGATCAAGTCTAGCTTATAAGTTGTTTTAAAAATTGATGGGTGATTCTAACTTATTTTTAACATCTTGTAAAGCATAAGCAATAGCGTGGAAGGTTCTCGAATGAGTGCTGTTCTGTGCAATTTTCTCAGTCTCCTCGATTACTCCGTCTCTTGCCGAATCTCAACCGCATTGTTATTAACATTCTCATTTGCACCATCTAAGTGTAGCGAGACTTAACAAAACTTTACAAATAGTAGCAAACACATATAAGAACATACGATATGAGTAAGACATGATTATAAATATAACTTCAAACATGCATTGTATTAATATATTTGTACATTTTGTTTTCCTAATGATACTTATTTGGATAGCGTACCACATAAACTGGAAATAGCCGAATGACCTCCATTTGGTACACAATTATACGACACATCAAAGATCAGAAGAGTGAGGGGAAAAAAAGGGTAAAAGACATCATCCTCAAGATGTTATAATCAAGGCCAAATAACATTGAATTAGATCAGACAAGCAAACTTTAACCATAAGCCAAATTTCAAAAACTAAAAATGAAGATTAGGAAACAGGATCCAGGATTCTTTAATAAAATGACAGAAGAGAAGGGTTGATTCCAATCCCGGCAACTACCGAGACCTCGAGATTGATCTTCATTCTCTTGTTTTCATCACCAGAATACATATAAAGCAAAGGCAAACGAGAAGTTTGAAGAAATAGTAAGATTTGTGAGGATCAAGAAATGGGGAAACCACATGTAATTGCCATACCATATCCGGCACAAGGCCATGTAATTCCTCTTATGGAGGTCGCCCTATGTTTAGCTGAAAATGGTGTCCAAGTCACATTTGTGAACACTGAGTTCATTCATGAGAGAGTCATGAAGGCTTTGCCCGAGGCAGGAAACATTCATGAACTGATGAATTTGGTTACGATTCCAGATGGATTAGAACCTTTGGATGACAGAAGTGATCTTGGAAAGTTAGGAGACGCAATGTACAAAACCATGCCTGGAAACTTGGAGATTCTGATAAACAACATACATGGAATAGAAAGTGGTGAAAGAACTTGCGTTCTTTCGGATTATTATATGGGATGGGCTCTGGAAGTTGCAGAAAAACTGGGACTCAAGAAAGCTTTGTTCTTGCCGGCATCGGTGGCTATGATGGCCTTAACATCCAATGCCCAAAAGCTACTTGATGATGGAATCATAGATAAAGACGGTGAGTCGCGTATCGTTTAAACTGTGGATTTAAGTTATATTATTTGATATATTAATATATGACAGCATCTGCTAACAGGAACACCTCTTACGCAACAAGTGATTCAGCTGTCACCAGGCATGCCAGAACTGAGCATCATGAACCTACCATGGGCAATGGTTCTTGATTTAACTACACAGAAAATCATCTTTCAAGCAATATTAGAAAACAATGAATCCACAAAACTCGCTGAGTGGCTAATTTGTAACACTTTTAATGAGTTAGAGCCTGCAGCTCTCTCCTTCATTCCAAGATGTTTTCCTGTAGGTCCTCTAATTTCAAGCAACCGTCTTGGAAAACAGGCAGGATATTTTTGGCCTGAAGATTCATCCTGCCTCCAGTGGCTAGATCGACAACCACCCCGTTCTGTAGTTTATGTCGCATTTGGCAGTTTCACGGTTTTTGATCAAACTCAATTCAAAGAACTGGCCCTAGGACTTGAACTCAGTAACAGGCCATTTCTATGGGTTGTGAGGCAAGACATAACTCAAGATATTCATACAGCGTACCCCGAGGGGTTCGAAGAAAGAGTAAAGAATCTTGGGAAAATGGTGGGTTGGGCACCTCAACAAAAGGTCTTATCGCACCCTTCTGTTGCATGTTTCCTCAGCCATTGTGGATGGAATTCGACCATTGAAGGTCTAAGCAACGGTATTCCTTTCTTGTGCTGGCCTTACTTTGCAGACCAGTTCCTTAATAAGAACTACATTTGCGATCTTTGGAAAGTTGGATTGGGATTTAATAAAGATGACAACGGAATCATTAAACAGGAAGAAATCAAGAATAAGGTGGAACAACTCCTGACTGATGAAGGATACAAAGCAAGGACATTGGAACTTCAAGCTAAGGCGATAGCCAGCGTCGCTGATGGAGGGTGCTCCCAAAAGAATTTCAACAAGTTAGTTGAATGGATTAAGGAAAATTAAGATAATCCTTTAAGAAACTAGCATAGATCAAAGTATTTCGTGTTAGATTAATTGATAAGAGTGCGAAATATTTTTACCTATCATTATGCAGTTTTTTTTATCCGCAGCTGTAATCTTGAGTGTTAAAAATGTTTCTGTACGCGTGCTTCTTTATTCTAAGGCCATACTGTTGTGCATATAACAGGCGCTGCAGCAAATAGAAAATCTGAAGATTTGAACTCGACCAACATATGTGATGAATAAAACCACTTGTCTCTAATTCCACTTATTAACCTGTTTAGTATGTATAAGCCAAAGATATATCGAAGAACATCTGCATGCTTGAAATTGATATCCAGGATGTACAAATCGATCAATATCGAATATTAGGCCGTAAATACCACCATGACCAACTTAAACAGGCACATACAAGGTTTCGCATTCCGCGAGTGACGAATCTTTGATCACATAGCTCTAATATGATATCAAAATCTCGAGTTCATGAAAAGCAACACAATTGGTAGTTTATGTTTCAACAATATGTATTCGTGACTGCTAACAAGTTCAAGAGGATGAAAATTATTGAAAAAGGCGATGATTACTAAAATAACCCTGCAAATGTTTATAAGAATCAATTACTGAAGCAAGCGCTTGTGATATATGTACGAAGTGGACTTGATTTGCTACTCAAAAGAGTCGGATATTTTCTACTAAGATTCAAAGGAAGACCAAGTCTTATTCAAACATTAAGTACTATGAATAGGAAAGAAGGGACAAAAACATTCACCAATTACTGCAAAACTCTGTCCCTGCCACGCCACAACATGGCATGTGGACGCCATTACAAGGTGGGGGCAGGGGCTGTCTGTTTCATTCAGATATCATGTGAAAATTACTACTGTCTAAATTCACGGAGCAATTTATTTTTTTGGAAAAATTCTCAATTCATCGGCATGCTCTCTACAGGGAGGAGCTGCTGCTGCTGCTGTCAAATTGTCGTGCAGACTGAGAAAGTGATGGTTTTGTCATGAAATATGGGACTGAATTTTCGAGAAATTCATGCGCTGAGTTGACTCATCTTGCTTTAAAACAAGAAAGTTGAATCTACAAATTTTATTTATGAAAGAATTCATAAATTAGCCGTGAAAAATGGCACACTCTTTTATGCTATAATGTAGCCTTAAGATATAAATTTCAGAAACGAAACAAGGAAAACTGATGGCAGTCGAAAGTTAATATGGAGTTCTGGCAATGTACAGATTATTTCCCAAAAAGAAAACGCGAAAATAAAGATAAAGAAAGTTCATTTGTTCAATTATGAAGCGAATTGTGACTAATCAAGTCCAAACAGGAAGTTCTAACAATGAAACCCGATTCCAAACGAAAATCAACAATGGTTTCTAGGATTCCAAGAAATGGCTCCGGGATTTCGAATGCCAAATACCAACCAAGAAACTATAATGGTTTAATTCATTCACATTCTCAAATCAAGCACACAAACATGGACAGAATGAAAATAGCCAATCCAGAGAAGAACATGAATCAACCATCAAAAAAATTTGAGCTTTTAATGATTAAAGCAGGAAAAGATGCTAAAATTTACGGTTTTTAATGTATGATGAGCAACGAATGTAAGTAAACTTATCACATAAATTAAATATGTGGTACTAGCCAAGAAAAGCGAAAACAAAATCAAAATTACAGACTTTTTCTTCTTCTTCTTCTTCTTCTTTTTCTCTTTTCTTTTGGATATTGATGATGATGGCAAAATGCCACTCGCTATACAACATTTTGATTTTCCTCAGACTGAGCCGACCCGTAGCACTCGATCAAATTCTGCAAAACGAAAATCCGAGTTTTGAGAAGTACAATGTAGTCGGCTGTTTCTTGAAAAAGCTGGTCGGGATTAACATCTGAGCCTTGGGAAGGGATGAGGTTTTTAAGTGCCTCCAGTTTGTCGGAAACCGAAGCGCCGTCGCCAATATGGGCGGTCCTACGGTGGCAGGCTTGAGGTTTGCTCGGCTTTCTGTTCGAGTTTGATGATCTTCTCATCTTTCGCACGGCTGCGGCCGATGGAATTCTTGCCCCCGAACCCATTTAAAAGGTGCAAGAAGCTTCGGCGGCGGCGGCGGCGGCGGCGGCGGAATGTGGGGAGAGGTAATACGGAGATATCACGGCCTCACGGGGTGAGAAGCGAATGGCGTTATGGGGGGTATAAGTAAAGACGGTTTGCAGTAATGCCACTAGTTTGATCATGAATTACGACAATGCCATCCCATACTGAAAAATATGTATATTTTATATTTCCTCCGCACCTGAGTCAATTTTTTATAAATTTATTATTTGCTATGAATTTCCCTTGCAATAAAGACGAATCAATAAAATCTGAGTAAAAAATAAATGCAAATATAAAATTTTATTTTATATTTTATCTATAATAGAAATATTTGTAAAGGGAAATTATTCATTTCGTGGATTCTATTATTTAAGAACATTTCGAAAGAAACTCATATGTCCAAATTAATCATGGCACATTGATCATTGGCCTATATTATATATTATTTATGTAAAAATATGGCAATTCAAAGGATCTCATTATTGCTATTTAGTTATTATATATGAAATAGAAAATTCAAAATTGAATGAATTATACTATCATTTAACCCAACAACGTGTTGTGGAAAATAAATCAATAAATTGCTAGGAAACAAAAAATATATATATTATATTTATTTTGAAAATAATCACGTGTCCACATCTTTTAATTTTTTATTTGCTAGTTTTTTTTAAAAAAAAAAAAAATCATCACCACTTTCAATTTGTACACGAGCAGTTGTCCCTAGCTTTTGCCACGCGATAGAGATATTTTTCATGCATGGAGGGGTGGTTTCGTAATTTCAACATATCTCAGTTGAAAATAAAAGCTTGTAGCGGGAAAATGGTACAGCTTGCGAGCAATACGAAATCTACGCAAAGAAAGCCTGCCCCATCTGCAATGGCACATGTGAACCCGGGGACCCTTTCATTTCTTTTACTTAAATACCCCTCAACAATAATAATCATATCATCCATTTTTATATAAAAACATCTAGTTGAAATTATATCTTTACATCTAAATCATCCCTTTTAATTTCTTCCAAATTCATGATATACAATATTCATTTAATGACTTGTATATATGTTTTGATTTTGATTCGAAACGACGGTATATATGCAGTTTTCTGGATTAATTTATGCCGTCGTACAGAAGATTACAAGGGTATTATCGTCATTTCACAAAAGACGGGATGATATATATCCGAGGGTTGTAAATATATATATATATATATATATATATATATATATATATATATATATATGTATGTATGTATATATATATATATATGTATGTATGTATGTGCGTGTGTGGTGTAGTGTAGTATATATTAAGGATGCATGTGAATGTTGGTTATGGGGCCAATGGAAGAGAGAAAGAGTAATGTGTAACATGGGGAGTGCACATGGCGGGGGATTAATTGCATGTGAAGAAAGAAAGGCGAGACCGACAGTGAAGCAGAATCAATTGTAGTCCATGTTCACCACATTCCCTGCATCCCCTCTTGCCCCACCTCCAACCCTTTTTCCTACACCTACGTACGTCGACTATATATACACAAATGTATGTATATATATATATATACTAGCAAGAGACGCACGCGATAGTTCGTGTGAACAGATAGATAACACACATATATAATACTACCATTGCATGCAGGCAGAACAATGACCATAGTAACTCCTTTGGTTCCATTTAATTTCACATAACATGTATCTAACGCAATGCACGTACAATCCTCTCAAAAAAAAAAAAAACACAATGCACGTACAAGAAATCAAGTCAACGAGAGGAGTCATCTCGTCCTTTTTTTTCGTTGCATAGATCCAATTTGATGGTAGTTTGGTTCAATTTTAGGAAGAGATCATGGTTCGATTCGATAATAATTTAGATTTTCATAAAGTGATGTTTTCGGAAAGCATCATATATGTATAATTCGATAATACAAAACTAGCCATGAATAATATATATGAAGAGGATCAAAATATGATACTAGCAATTTATAGTGTGTAAAGAATTATTTTAATACAAAATTAGTGTGAGATAAAGAATTATATATAATAAAGTCGACAAAAATTGTTGGCATGCCTAGACAAACCAACAAAAGCAACTTCACAATCATGTTTGTTAGAAAATTAAATTTTTTTTCTTATTTGGAAAAAAATATATATTTATTTATTATTAAATGAGTCAATATCTCTTAGGTGGAGTCTAAGAATAAGGTAAACAAACAATGTGGTGGCATCAAGAATTAGTAGAGCATAATTTAGTAATAACTACGTAATTATATTAAGGTGGTCACCAAATTAAATTATGTCACGTGTTTGCATGTGGTTTTGGAGCCTAATTAACTCAATTCCGCATGTGTGCCACGTGATCATTGATGTGATTAAGAAAATTAATTAATAAAAAACGTAATCTTCTAAACTCATTCCGACCATCACTTTGGGATTCACCCTTATCAATTTCAACTTTCAATTGTACGTTTTTATTTATTTTTTTTTATTTGTGTATATAATTGAAGTCAAAATTTCAAACCAAACACTTTTTCTAAACTAAAAACATATATTATAAATATATATGTGTGAGCCATAAAACCAACTTTAAAGGGTGATTGTTAATTAATAGATAGATCCCAGTTATATACACGGAGTAAGGGTTCGGGTTCGGGTTCGGGTTCATCGTCATCATCGGAACTCGATTAGACCAATTGGTTCGAGCTGGGCTCATTCGACATGAAAATGTTGGGCTGAGTGACCAAGAAACTTGAGGGTCCCCCAAAGCTAACATGATTGTAAATATGTGTACATATATAGCATGATTTATTGGCAAACGTCAAGTATAGAGTAGTATGTTAGAATATAATGAATCGTTTTGGATAACACGTGTATGAAATTGTTTCTTAAATATAATTTTTTATGTAATCAAATGTATAGAATATCAAAGTACCATATTAAAATTTTATATAAAAAAAATTGAATTAAATTATTATTAATTTGTTTAAATGCAAAAATTAAACTGATGGGCTACGTGGAAAATAAAGATGTGAAATGACAATCTTTTTTTGGGAGTCACATACAAAAGAACACTATCGTTTCGAACTGCATAAGCATCAAACCATGTGCTTTGTATTTTGCTTTATTCCTTTTGTTTTTCTGCCTGCCCCCGCAACCTTGATGTATTTGCATTTTGCACCTCTCAAAAATTTCCGATTACCCCTTTTTTTTACTATTTGATAAATATGTACCCCACTTGTTTTGTCTAACATAAGACTCGCAATAGTGCTAATTCCATTGATTCATTCCATATCATACATGCATGTAATGATGTATTTAATAATAATTATTAAAATTAAATTTTTTATTACTATTTATGTTGGGGCAACGAAAATATTTATACCAATAGGTTGTAAAATGTTACTAAATTGAATTAATCCTTAAATTCTTATAATCCAAAAAATATATAAATAAAAAACACTTATATATTATAATTTATTTTACGAGCTTATGAAAAAGTAATGTTTTATTTTTAAAATAAGTAGTTAAAGAACCTAATTTAGCCTAAAGATGGTGTATTTCGTATTATAAAATTATTCTATTATCATAATTACAAAAATTGGAATGATAATCTGAACACGATACAAATAAAAACATTTTAAATGTATTTTGGTTTTGTTTGATTGAATTTTTTGTACATATTTGGGATGTAACAACTTATTGACATCCTTTAAATTTTTTTGCAATTTTTTTCCCAAAGTTTGTGAACTTAGACAATAAATAAATAAATATATATGTATATGCATAATGAATTATGTTATGCTGCCCACCTCCCGTGCCCACCTATGAGGTGGCAATCATCCAATGGATGAGATGAATCATATACAAATGGTTCATCCAATGGATGAGTGTCGCCTCACAGATGGGCATGGTGATGGGCACGAAAAATAGGCAGCATAACAAAATTATATAATATATTGTAAAATGATATATATGGAGGATCGTGCGTGTGAGATTTATAAAACTTGTTTTGACTATGATCATGGGGTGGGAAAAGCACGTGCAACAATTTACGAGGCATGAATTAATATACCAAATTTAGCTAAACAAGATTATCGGGTGACTATAAATACCTTAATTTGCTTCGACATTATTTAAATATCTGTATGTATGAGACTCTTTTTCTTATGTAGGTTACATTAAACCAAATTAAACTCGCTGCTTTAGTGAAAATTAAGCACCTCTTAATTGGTACGCGTAATCTGCTTATAATAATTTTTCATATTAGGAATGCTATAATAAATAAAATTTCGAAATTTTGATAAATATTAAAGAAACTATTTTAGTAGTTTTAAAAATTTTGGAAGATAGATGTATACAAATGTATTAAAAGAGACTATTATTATATTTTTTATTTTTTGAAAAATAAAAATATATAATTTTATAATTTTAAAAGATACTATTGATATTTTTTAAAACAAACACCAAAGTTAATATTTTATTATAAGAGTGTCAAACTTATTAATATATAGTATAACATAAAAGTATAGACAACTTTTTTAATCATAAAAACGCATGTATCCAAATCTTTATATTAAATTATATCATATTATATTATATTGCATGTTTGTGCTTATAACTTACAAGGAAACATAAAGGATGACATCATTCTTGGCTAAATACGTGGACATATAAGTATCTTCATACATTAATCTGATTATGACCAGAGACATCTTTGAAATTCGATTATAATAAATTATTGAGAGAATGAATATATACGTTCGCGTGTTAGATAAATTATTTCCAGAACACAATTTTTATTTGAAAACATGCTGATCAATTATCCGTTATTGCTATATAATAAAGATATCGTAAATCCATATTATGCAAAAAAAAAAAAAAAAAAAAAAAAGGGAAAAAAAATTAATACATTTATTGTTGTTTAAATTACTTTTATATCAGAATATTACCCAAGTCCAAAATAAAAAAAATTATTATTATCCTGTTTCAAAAAAAATTGTTATGCAAAAGATAACTGTATCACACACGTTACACACACTCCAATAAAATCTCGTTTTTTTCCTTTCATTCACTTCCTAACATAACAATGAATTCCATTACAACGTTTAAAAAACACACACAAAATCTTCAAATAAATTTTAAAATAAAAAGAATAATTAAAACAACAAAGAAAGGGAAAAAACAATTGGTTCAGAAAAACAATGATAGGCGATCATTTTAGCAAACATTAGAATTGGAGCGTTCAGCTTCCAGGAAGAATTGGTTCCCCGGTGAAAGGATCGAATTTGTAAGGCTCTCCAGTAAAAGGGTCAAATCTTACTCGAGGGCGAGATGCTTGCCGGTTGGCACTGGGCGTGATGTCAGAACTCAAATTCAACCCATGTCTGGCTTGAGCTGTAGATGAACTGGGTGCTACCTGAAATGAAGAAGGGAGTCTTTCGTCTAGTCTTGATCCAATATTTCCGTACGTAAAAGCCATGCTGGGGGGAACCTCATAGTGAGGACGACTTCTGTCTTCCAAAGTTGATATTCTTGGAATCTGGATGCTTTGGGATCCAGATGAGAGGGATCGGCTTGGTAAATGATAATCCAAACCTTTCTCCTCCAATCGTCCTGCTACTGCTCCTGTTGGCAAGGGAAAATCTGGGCTTTTCTCCTCCAATCGTCCTGTTGCTGCTCGGCTTGATAAGGGATAATCATACAATGATGACATGTAACGTGGAGCATAAATATCAGACCTATAAGAAATTAACCACAACATTAGGATTCTTGCACAAATGGTTCATCTGCTCTCTGGAAAGACCTCAACGATATTATGCCAACATGCCAAATTGAAGTTCAGAGACTAACCTGCCCACAGATGAGTGCGAAATAAGAGAGGTTGCAGCTGGCGGAGACAGTCGGTGGGAGAAGCTTAAGAGGCTCAATTCTTTTGCAGAAGTTGCGCCAACTTTTGGCAAACTTGCCAAGCTTGGACTCAATCCCACTATGTCAACTAGGTACTAAATTGGGGAAAGAAATGCTCAGTACAGAGTAATAGAGAAAGAATGTTCCACAAAAAAGTATAATAAGCCTTATCAATTCATCAGATGTCAGTTACGTACTCTAGAGATCAGCGCGGCAAGATATGCACCCTTATGTTGGGCAGTCGGTCCTGTTAACATGAACTATAAAGGAGCAATAACGACAAAATTAAAATACTGACACCCATAACCAAGGTGTTCATGTCATGGAAATGTAAATAAATATCACCTGGTCAAGGATGGAAATAGCAGTAGACTCCGGTAATTTCTTGAGACTGTATAAAGTTTTGACATCAATCTGTCACCACCAACATCGATTACACGAGCTTAGAAAAATTGTTTCACATGATATACAGGCGTGGACTAAAAGCATTCCACTTAAAATTATTCATTTTCCTTCTAGAAAGACATGAGTTAGAATTGAATGGCCTTGGTTCCTTGAATAAGCTTAAAAACAAGCTTTTGTAGACGAACCAAAGGAACCAAGCACAAGCAAGGAAGATCAAGTTAGATTTAAGCAAACTTCAAATTAGTTTTAATGTTTACAAGGTCATCATCTTAAAACTCCTAGGTCGCCCAAAAATGAGGGTATTTAAAAGGGAGGTGGCACTAGATCCATTACATGCAGAGAATGCACCTATGAATCCAAATAATTGCTTCTCGCAAATGAACTGGAGAAGGGTTTATGCTAAGACTTAATAAGGAACACGAACTTTCTATCCATGCGTAAGAAGACCAAATTCTTCCCATGTAGGTCAGCCCAAGAAAGTATTGCATCTAATAACTTAATTTCATTATCAAACAACACGTTTTGTTAGCAACTTCAAAACGCACATCAAATCGAGTCGCAAGCCCAAGCCGAAGGATTCGAAGCAAGCGCTCTTTAACAGCTAATGGCAACGCTATTACGGCATCCTCATACGGGTCAGGAGATAACAGTTCCTGCTGAAAAAGGAAAATGTGATCAGGTAGTGAGAGTAATATAAAAATAAGGACGCCTAAAATAACAAGTACTTGAAATTAAGTTCCTATTTCCTTTTCAGATATCATTTTTCTTAACCTAATCAGTATGCTCAGAGCACCAAGCAAAATCATTTGAACAAAAAAAGAAAAGATGGCAAGTGATTGTGCAACCTATAGATTCATTCTTCTATGTTTAAATCGTAACCATAAAACATGTGCAATTCGAGATTTTACAGGCCAGGACCTCCTATGTTTCACCTCCAGCTGTCCTTGTGATGATATTTCTCGACAGCCAAGTCCCAGCCTGCTTGTTAGTAATCATTGAAACATTGGGACAGACATTTAATGCTGGTCCAAGCATATATCCAAACAAAGTATCAAGCTAAAAAATGAGGAAAATAAAAAAACAGAAAGGTAACATCAATGAATGACTTTACATTCTGGATATGAGATTTAGGATTAATTGATGAAGCAACTATTGCTTCCTCCTTAAAAACTATGGAATGACCCTGGACAGGATTACTTTCTGAATCCTCACGTGCTCGTTTCTTGTTCTTGTCCATCGGTCTTGCAACTTCAACCTAGTCGCAGACAATAAATATCAGATAACAACAATAGTAAAGACTCCTTGATCTAATTATGACGCAAGTTCTCCAATTTTGCTCAGTGCTGGTTGTCAATTATCAGGATTATTAATGCTTCGGTGGCAATTCTTAATACCTGAAGTTTATGCATTGGGCCCCCACCAGGTCCTTGAATTGCTTTCTCATTCATTTCTTTTATGGCTCTGTCAAGATCCTGCACAACAAAAGAGTGCTGATGGATTAGAAGCAACTACTAAAAAGTCAGTGACGCTGACGAGGCAAAACAAATTTCATCATAATAAATCTAAACTGTGTTTATGACCAAGGTTGCAATACAGCCCTATAGCGAAAAAAAAGAATTAGACAAGCTGAAACCAAAATTATGCATATGGAAAATAACTAAATCCTTTGGCCTCCCCATTTCACTAACCCAGTTATCACCACAGAATATGAAATTCAGTGTGCATAAGGATCAAAATATTTTTAGCGAATCAAAGAAACAGTTTCTAGATTGGACATTTAATTATTAATACTTTAAATTTGTGCTGTGCATTACTGGAATTCGGATATTAGCTCCATTTGTCACCACACTTTATGAAATAAAACGACTGCATAATTGCCTATGGATAAGCAATCCAGCGTTTGTTACCTGATCGAAGAAACAGTGTCTGGCCTAGACATTTCATTTATAAAAAAAATCCATATATCTACTGGAATTTGGATGTTGGAGACTAGGCCAAAACTCCTCAAAAAGTCATGCAACACTCAACAGAGGATAGAACCAAAAAAGGGAAGAAAACAGAAAAGGCCCCATCCAACTACAGAAGAAATACGGAGAAAGGGAAAACCAAACCCGTCCATTTCGCAACTGCAGAAGAAGTACGGAGAAAGGGAAAACCAAACCCGTCCATTTCGCAAAGTCCACTAAGGTTATTGTTAAGATCACACATAGTGCGACATTGAAGAATCTACTGAAGTTCAATTTCCACTCCATACCTTTCTTCCCCGAATTACATGTGCGTATGTAAGTTCTGTAATGTTACATGACTTTAAAAACTGATCATTTTGAAACACTTTCTTGGGATGAAATTGTGAGATTCAATTGCTATTTGTCTGACAGCTAGCAAAAACCGCTACTTCAAAAATCAAATAAATTATGATGTAAACAGAAGTGCATGACTTCAGAAATTGAATAGCTCTTCAAGGGAAGCTAATAGCCACTTAATAATTTCTTCTATCACCCATTTACTTTGTCAAGTACGAGGGGATAACAAGAATTAAAGCAAAAGATTAGGTTAAAGACAGCACGGGTAGTGGAATATCTATTAAACGGCTGACAAGTGACATCATAAAAAATCCAAATGAATTAAAGCCCTATCTTCAATAATTTGTAGCTAAAATCCCCTGGCAGACAAATTTTTAATTGTATGCGCGGTATTAATGCTCCTAAGCATGAAATTATCCAGAAATTAGAGTCCTCTAAAGTCTAAACTCTAAACCGAAAATATTGTTTGAATAGATGATAAAAATAATCATTTTTCTTTTCTTTTTCGTCTTGTATTATCCTCCGGAGTTTTAAGTATTTCTATATATAAATTGTGCCAAAACAAAGGAAGAAACGAAATAAAGGATGTTTTGATTGTATTCAAAAAGATATTTTTAATTTAGAGTGATTGTTTCAATTTGCAAGTCGATAAAAGAAGCAATTTCACACAACCTAGCCAAAGTCAGAAACAAGAAACTTATTTAATTTCACAAACATAGCACATGACGGAAACGAATCAGCAGGGCTACCATGGAATGAAGATAACAAATACAAAATTGTATAAACTAACTCACCGATCTCTCAATGAAATGAACAAACCCAACCAGAATGCTACCTTTTTTTGATACCACAACTTTCTCAACCTGAGAATGCATCATCACAATGAAAAGTTAAAATGAAAATATAATCAAGGAACCGCTACATAAGACACAGAATATATAAGACCTTGCCAAAAGGCTCAAATGTTTGCTTTAAGAAATTCTCATCCGCATTGATGGGAAGGTTTCTCACAAAAGCTATTTTTATCTGAAAATAAAAAGAAACAAAAAATAAAGTTAGATACTTCAAAAATTAAATACCAAAATACAGAAGACACTGATCATGAACCTTAGCAAGCTCTTTTGGATCAATTTCAGGATCTTCCTCAGCCCACTGAACAGCTGGGTGCAAATTACCCAGACGAAAATCGGGTTGGGAACCTACTCGTTGAGCACGCGCAGCAGCCTGTGATTGAGAATTTTCGAGGCGAGTTTAATTTGGATCTTATCAGCCTCCAATGACTTTTTGGAAGTCATTATTAAAGAACTGGTGAAGGATTACATGTTGAAGGGATGACAGTAGATTTTGCATAAATGAAGGCAATATATGATACTTCTTCGTAAATTTTACGTTGTTCAATTGAGATAAGAGAGTTCTATATAAGAATAGATTTCTTGAAATTTAGAAGCCAAATTTCATATGATTGACCGATATAGTTTTGGACTTAGGACCAGACAGACAGGAATCGATATGTTAAATTCAGATGGATTTAGTTACTATGGAACCCAACTTTCTTTGGTAATATACAGACATGGAAATGGAAAGTATGTTTTTAAACTTACAGTTCTCTCTCTCTTTCTGTATCTTTTTCTGACAATGTATTGAAGATTGAGGTACTTGATATTGCAAATTTAAGCTCGTTTTTTTCTACAAGTAAGTATCATATTGCACTTGTGAAGGAAAAAAAAACTCTGATTTTTATTTTATTTTTCATTGCCATGGTTCTGATCAGTCCTTGCAGTAGACAAAGCTTGCAACAAATCTCAAGGACAAGATCATTATTCAGGTATCAGCAGGCACTGGAGCAGGTAAAGGTTTACAGAGGAAATAAAAAGAAAATGATTGACGTCATCGAAGATACTTACAAATGAACAAAATTAATTTGGAATAGCAAGAAGAAAACAACGGTGTTGACAACAACAATAAATATTTGAGACCAATAAACAGTTGATAAAAAACAAGAATATGTGAATCAAAATGACAACAGACAAATTTCAATTAAGCAAGCACAGTATAAAAATATGTGTGGTGCTCATCTCAAACTTAAATGAGATAATGAGAAGAAAACAAAAGATAATCCAGTTACTAGAAAAATTTAAAGGAAAGGCCATCAAAAACTCGAAAGATAGAAAGCTCAGCTGATCTCAAGAGGAAAAGCAGACAATAACAAACGAGAACAACAAAAGTTCTCTCACCTAGTTTATTCACTTAATTGTACTGTTGTTTGAAGTAGCATTAAAACTTCTTTATCCACCCCAACTAATTAGGAATAATGTCGTGCTTAACAAACATTACTTGTAAATAATGGTAAACTCTGAAAATTTGAAAAATCAGGATGTTTCCCTGAGTTTGAAGGATGACATCTATAGCTGTTCATGCACATAATTAAAATTTTTAGAGCCCATTAATATGATATAATTAGCCCATTTAGGGTTGAAAGCCAAGATTCAAGAATGCAAATCATGTGTGTATTGCTCAATCGATCCGTTGATAACCCAATGATTGACAATTCTCCAGATAAGAAACCCAAGTTTTGAGATCAGGGAGCACTGATTTGGTAGAGCTCTTTATGCCACATCTAGGGTTGTTTGATTAACAGAAGAATTAATTGTATAAAGGAATGGAAGTCCTTGGGATGTGAGTGGAAGATGGGGAGAAAGTGGATCACAGGTGTTGCTGTGAATACTGGAGCAGCATCCTCAGGAACCACACAAAGAGCATAGCAAATTGCGTGGACAGAGAACAGAATCAACCATAAACGTTCAGCATATGGATGAGCAATTTAATAGCTGCTTTAGTGTAATAGTTAATTTCTCCAATTTTCTAACTTGTCCTCCTAGCTTTGATCCAGTAAATTTCTTGTTCAGTTGTTCCTAACAAGTTCTTGTTTGGGGATATGTTCTAGTTGTCTAATTTCATATATTCAAGTTCAATTTCTTTCGGCATCAAAGAAAACCACGGAGATTATAACTCACGATCAAACTAGGGATCCAAGGCAACCGATCCCTTAAGCTTTCCATGATCGAGTAATTTAAAAGGTAGGGCGAATTTCGAATTATTCGTGTACCATCAACACGTGGATGCCAACAAATCCAATCTAAGTCCTATACCGACGGTCCGATACAATAACAATACAAGAACATTCTTGCCAAACTTGACAAGAAATGAAGATCATTGAATTAAATTTATTGGCAAAGGAAAAGAGAAGAAACCATGGAGACAAATCAAAATTATAAATATAGTTTAGCTGTAAGACCGATAAAACAGAGATGCAACAAACTAGAGATAAAATTTCAGATATGCATGAGTTTTTGTTGCAGTTATTCACACTATTTTTTGTCCACTTGAAATTTAATCTCTAATTTGTCGCATAATTTCAGATATGCATGAGTTTTTGTTGCAATTAACTACAGCTATTTTTGTCCACTTGTACGAAATTCAAATATATGTTTCCAGTTCCTTAATGAACTAGAACTGTTCGAAATTTTAATATAGGCATCAAATTGTTTGGGCAGCATTCTTCTCATTCGTTGTGGCAAGTATTTATTCAATGGTTGATTCTGGAACTCTGAATCAAAAACCACGTTTTTATCCAACATTATTTCAGATGCAACAAGTCAGTCAAAATAATGGCAGTTGTTAACAAATAATTTGTCTGGGATATATTCTAGCGAATCCAGGTTCGCAATCAAAGTCCACAGTTTCATAAGCAATAAGAGTATTTTATTTTAATTTAAGGAATCACTATTTTTGGGGATTCTTTTTCCAGCTATGGAGGCCACTATTTACCATGTATTAGGATTTTCGATATTTGAAGAAAAGAATTTTTATTTAATTAAATTATCGAATTTTGCGAAACATATATTGTGGCAAAGTATTTTTTTATTTCTTTGGATTTCCAGTAACAAAAGGATCACTAGTTGATGCAGGAACTGAGAATCAAAACCATCAACCTGAGCTTTCATCCTGTATGATTTCAATACAACAGGAGAGTCAACTAAAATTCACACAATCTTTGGATAGTATGATCTCCCAAAATTCATCAACTACAAGAACAGATGCGAGAGTGAAAAACTTACAGCATGAGATGAGAATCTCACAAAGGCAAAGCCACGATTTCGTGGCTTTTGACCTGGTTGCATGTCTTTAACCATAGGAAGGTCAACGGATACGACATCAGGGAAAACCTCCATAATGAAAAATAATTACACTTGGAGAAAGAGGTAGCAAAGGAGATTGCAGTCATAAACCAGATCAAGTATTGAACCAAACAAGAAAATACCTGGAGCACTAGTTTTTCGAACTCATCAGCACTCCATGCTGGGAGAGGGAAAGAAATCGGAGTCAGGATTGGAAACCAACAATTATCAAGCATGTTATAAGGGATGGAACAATCAAATGGTCAGGTGATAATTTCTAGGAGACCCAATACTGTAGGCATTATCTAGGATTCAAAACATTAATGATTAAACTTTCATATATAAAAAGTAACACTCATTTCAATAGTGTTAGCGCTGAAACGACTTTTCATAAAGCTCAAAGTATCGTCACAAGATAGAATAATAAACGCTACCAATACAGTTATGAAAGATTCCCAATTTAGTTTTTGTGTTTTAACAGCCAAAAAATTCTAACAGCCAAAAAATTCTTGAAAAGGCTAACGTTAAAAAAAGGTTACTGCGCATCCACAGAATTCTTATCTAAACTTGGGAGTGGCACAAGAAAATAAACCTTTACTAAGGTTTCCAAAGTATAAAGCATTGCGCTCAATTGATGGGAGGACACCAATGGTCTTTCCGTCAAGCTGAAAAATAAATAGTAAATAAATAAATAAACCGGAGATAACCCCAAAACAAACTGCATTTATTATATCAATACATGTAAATAAAGTAGTCAATTTTTATTTTATGCAAGATTCTTCAGGCCCTGTTGTTACCAGGTAAAATTACAAAACAGGTCCAATAAATCCAAAATGATTTAATTATAACAGTAAACCAAATGCATACATATTTCAGATTAAGATATACATCAGATAATATTTCAAAAAGAGGCAAAATAGGCCAGAACCAGTTGATGTTCAATAGGAGTCCGAGTGAACGAATATAAGGATTTAGGAAATGTTAATCTTGTACAGGTTCTGCACATTCAAATGCCACATGGATGAGTTATCAGTAAAAATAGTGGCATTCTAGCTTATTTACCATCAATAGATGGGGGAATCATATCCCAGCCCTCCCCTTCTCAATACCCACCCCAATTAAACATCGCAGAAACTAAGTGCAAGAAGATACAGATTATAGACTCCGGGTTTGGAAAAATTATAAGGAGCTGATGAACTAGGCCACAAAATTCATTCTTATTCATTTTCAAGCAACTTCAAGTATCTTAACATCTTTCACGGTCGTGCCATCAAAAATCTCCCCAAGAAAAAATAGAAATTAATTTAAATGCAAGAATCAGTGTCATTAACAAATCAATTACTAATGATCTCAATGAGGAAACAAACTTAAATTCCAAGCTATAAAAGATCTCACTCATGAGTCATGATTCTCACCAAAGATCCAGATTTTTCTCTCACAGCTCTACCTGCGGCTTCTTTTGTTGAAAAGCGCACAAAGCAGAATCCCTGCAAAATCAGAAGATAATGGCATACAGTAAAGTAACTTCTTGGTCTTCTTTCAGTACCTTTTCTTTGTTGGTTTAAAGAAAATGGCATGCAGCACTAAAAATAATCATCTTCAACGAAGCACATAAATTGTATAACCGAAGTGACCTTCAAATTGCCATTCTGATCCTTTATCAAGCGAATTTCCAGAATTTCACCGCACAGAGAAAATTCCTGTGAAAGTGGAAGTTGATCCAGAGAAAGTTCAGGTAATGCAACTCAAACCTTGTAAAGTTGTTTCTATCAGTTACAGCACATACAAGGAAGACGATAACTCGATGGTTCTAAACTACACATGGATATTATAGTTTCATCTTTAATAAAAAGAACCATGTCCCTAGTTAACAGCCATCAGCTCAGGGAGATTCTCCGCTAAGGAATGATGCATAATTTGAATGAAAATTCACATGCTGTTACAAATTTATCCAAGCTCTCGTTCAATTAAAAAAATAGCCTCTTTCAATAATGTGAGTCAGAGAAAAACAGCTGCAAGTTATACTAGAACTAGAGACTCTGTCAACATTGTCAACCTGGTTCCATTTTTTACTTTTTATTTTTTATTTATTTTTTTATTAAAAAAAGCTTCTATAAAGGCAAACATGAAATGACTTGGTTCCCTTTGCAGGTTTGAAAGGCCGATTTTAATGCGCTGAATTTCCTTTCTACATGTGACTCAGATAATTTAAACCAAAGAAAAAATCAATTTTGAATTATTTTGGCAAACAGGAATAATCTATAATTTTGGGTCAACAACTCATCGCCGATTACAGACCTGTTCCCCTTTCACCATAAGCCATCACCTATTACTCATTCTTTAGATTAAAAAAAGAAAGAAAAAAAGAAGCAGCAAAGACGGACAATCGAATACCGAAAAGATTGCCCACCATTGGGAACTAAACACTTTCCCTGATTTTATTTCTCACTCTATCTAACATCCATATTTGGTGTTATTACATATCTTTTAGGTTACATAAGAGTAAAAACTAGCAATCTGCTGTCTGTAGCTGGTCAAGATGAAGTAGAAATAAGACCTGGCGGATTTTGTCTTCAGAAATGGTACGGGGCAAACCACCGACAAAAACTTCGGTTCCTTTTACTGCATGCCCTTCTCACATGGAAAATGTATGTTATCAGGTGTAAACAAAATCTGTAAAATATACCTAACAAGCCATTTCTAGAAAATTTATAAATATGGAGGTAGAGAGAAGGATCATGCAACCAATTTTTGCAACAAGTCAAACAACCATAACTTACTGAACGGCTTCAAACTGTAATGTTGTATGTGACCATACTAAAAGATTTAGATGGGGAGGAAACTTACTATGATCAGTTTCCGATGGCTGGGTCATCTGTAGTTGAGTACAGAGAAAAAGAGATAGCTAGTTAATTATGATAAATAAATAACTGAAATCTTCAAATAAACAATCATATCAGTTTCTCCCAAGTTGATATAGGATCATGAATTTCAGCCGCATCATCTTCCGTCACTCAAAAAAGTTCAAGCCCTTGAAAAAAATTCATCCTTCGACCTCTCACCAACAAGGGATAAATCCAGTAGAATAAAAAAACGAAATTATTAAACAAACCTCAAGGAAAGAAGTCTTTTCCCTGTGAATATAGAAGGGAAACTAACTACTAGCGGAGGGAGAAGTCTTCAGCAGTGCATTTGAAAGTTTGATTCAAGTTTAAAAATATTAATTAACTCGTCATTTTATTCAAAATGTTATTTTTATAAAATTTCAAGTGTTTTTAAAAATTAATATTTAGTACTCAGACTCGAGCTTAAGCAACATTTTTCATTCATCGGGTCGAGTTCAAGTAGCACCTTGAGTAGGGTGTTACTCGAGCTCAACCACACCAATTTTCTATAGGTTCTTTTTTATCTCGAAAGATTCTTCCTGGGGAAGACCATTAATATACTGGATCTGTATGAACTAATCAACGAACTGGAAGTCATTCTACCATCAAATTTTTTTCCTGAAATGTTTAAAGTGTTTCCCCCATTGATCTGTCTCTTCAACTCAGTGACTAGAATCTTGATTTCATTATTCTTTTTGGAAAACGGTCAGAGGAGCGTCTGGCAAGCGTCAAGCGCTTTGCGAATTGAGACATAGGTGTAGTGTTTGGGAGGCAAAATTTTGTGAAGAAAAAGCTGAGAAGTGTTTCCTACAAGCTCTCTCAAACACTATCATAGTCAGTGAATTCCCCCTCCATCCAAATTTGTTGAATAATATTACATTTAACAAATAAATGCCGACAAAGCTCTCTTTTTCCGTCTCCCAACTAGAACAGTTAATAATCCCCATCTTAAAATGTTCAGTTTGAACAGTTTAATTCTCCACGGCATTCGTGTGAATCTTTTTTCTGGTCAGATGAAAAACCGTTGACTTTAACTACTGATGAACTACGACATCAAATGATTAAATTTATGTGTAACCAATACAACCAAGAGGGAAACTGGATTCATTCAAGCTAATAGAATCAAGTATAAACCCTCAAGATAAAGCAATCTCTATCCACAGAATGGAAAAATTTAATAGTTCTAAAATGAAATTTACTGGACGCGGAAATTTAATAGTCAAATCAATGAATTTACATAGAAACAGGAAAATACCTATGCTGTCGAGGAAATGAAATTCGCTGGACGCGGAATTGGTAACCAATTGGAAACCGGGATTTTTTTAATTTTTTATAATTAAGATTTAGTGTTGATGATGGTGTATACATATTATATGTCTATTTTGCCCTTCAACGTGTGTTTTTATCATTTATTTATGTTAGGCCGTGGGGGTGAGCAATCGGTCAAAACCAAACCGACCAAACCGAAATTAGCAAACCGACTTAATTTTCCTATCGAATCCCACTAAACCAAACCAACTAAAAATTGGTTATTTCGCCATTTTTGTTACCAACTTGAAATAACCAGTTTTTTATATTAAAAAAAGCATCAAAATAAGCCTTTTTTTTTGTGTTCTTCCTGTGGCATAATATGGTCAGCAATAATAATCCAGTACATGTACATATAATTAAAAAAAACAAGAGAACTTGCAAAATTCATTTCATAAAATCTGTCATCACAGAATTATCAGATACTTTTCTAGCAATTGATTTTGTTGTATTCAGACGTAATCTGTTAACCAATCAAAGCCACTGGACTTAAATCTAGTTAGGGTCATTTTCCATTGAACTTCATGGCCTCCAATGAATTAGTAGGAACTCAAAACTGGATTAATTTCCAAATAAATTCGTAGAGAACTCAAAACTGAATAAAATCTCCCAGTTAAACTTTATGAATTCATTTTCGCAGAGAAAAAAGCGAGAATCAGAATATAAAACATTTACCTCTCACGATAATTGAGGACCTCTCGCAAGAATTGAGGTTCGAAAGTTATGACCTTTCAGGATTAGGACAACAGTGGAGAAATCAGAACGATGGAGAGACAGACGGACGAAGATGAAGTTGGTGCTAGGGCAATAGATCGATTTTCTTGTTGGTTTAGGAAAAAAAACATCTGGTATTTAATTTTTTAAATAATAAAAAATAATAATAATAATAATAATAATCGTGTATTTGGATCATTGGATGTTCTTCAAAGCCCAAGCCCCAATACAATAATAATAATAATAATAATAACTAACAATCTAACATAATCACAAGCACGTGCGTGTGTATAAAATCGTATAATATATTTAATATTGCATGTTATGTATAAATATTATTTTTTTATAATATTTAAATTTATTTTTTTTATTTAAAAAATATTTAAAATATATATAATTTATTTATCAATTTATCTTATCTATAATGTTTAGTTGAGAAAAATATAAAAATTTGAAATATCAAAATTTCAAAAAAAAATAAAATAAAATTGTAATATTTATATTATTTAAAGACAATTTTGGCAAATGAAAAGATGATGTCTAATGAAGATGTGCTTTATATATGGGGAGAGATAATTGAAATTTGAAAATCGAAGTAGGCCCATAATAATTATTTTTTTGTATTTTTAATTTAACTTAACTTAATATTAATATTTATATATAAATGTATATCGGTCTACAAATTTGAAATTCAAAACCAAATCCGAACCGATTAAACTGAGGTTGTGTTTACTTATGTTGATAAAATTGTGAAGATATAATTTATCAGGTGATTATTAAATTAATTAGATATGATACAGATTGTTATGGATAAATAATAATTTGTTTACTATGATTGATTACGATTGTGATTAGAATTGTAATTAAACAAAAATTCACAATTTTGCCCTTTAAATATAATAGAAATGATTAGAAATAAGGGTATATTATGAGTTTTATAATTTTCTTTCCAATTATACAAGCCATAGATTATTTATTCTTAATGAAATTGAGTATTAAATATCATGCTTAAATCTAATTATAATCGGCCCTTTAGTTTATGAATTTTTGTAAATTTTTAAGTAAACATTGGATGAATTATTATTAATAATCTTATCACATGATGAGAACAAAACCGAACTACCTATTAAATTAAGAGTTAATTGTCAATCACTTCCTAAACCAATTTCTAACTTATTTATAAATCCCTACATAAATAAAACTTACTTTTAACTCCCTGAAGAGAGAAACTTTTATTTATAAATACCAATTATACCCTTATCTCTTAAAATTCATAAAAAAAATGAGAGAATGGAAAATAATAAAAACAACACCAATCCAAATAGTATATATATAAAAATTCAAATTAAAATCAAAGAACATAAACCATATCATATACATGCTTATGTTGATACAGGAGCAAGTATGTGTTTAGGAAGCAAACATATACTTCCAAATCATTATTGGAAGAAATATGATAAATGATTAAAAGTTCGAATAGGAGATGGATCAATAATCATGCTTGATACAGTAGCAGAAAAATTAAAAATAGAAATTGAGGAAACAAAATTTGTAATACCCATTATATACCAATTAGAATCAGGAATGGACATTATAATAGAAAATAACTTTTTAAGAGAATATCTTCCTTTTACACAATTTAAAAATCACATAACTTTAAACAAATGATCATCAATGATTTATATTCCTAAAATACGAACAACATTTCGTGTAGGAAATGAAGGATTTACAAAGAATTTTCATAAACAAAATACAAATCCAATAGAACTAAAAATATAAAATATTTTAACAATTAATCATGAAAAAAAATCATGAAGAAATTTCATGATATTTGTTCTGAAAATCCTCAGGATAAAATTAAGAAAATAAAACAATTCATTGCTTCAATAAAACTTAAAGACCCTAATATCACAATCCGTGAAGCACCAAGAAGATGCAACATGGATGATGTAAAAATATTCAAAAAAGAGGTTCAAGAATTACTAAAACTTAAGATAATCATCACAAGCAAGAGTCCACACTTTTCACCAGCCTTTTATGTCAGTAAGAAAGACACTGATAAGAAAAAAATGTTAATTGATTATCGAAAAATGAATAATGCAATAATTATGGATGGATATTACATCCCAAACAATAATGATTTACTATCTTATATAGGAGGAATGAAATATTTCTCCAGTTTAGATTGTAAATCAGGATTCTGGCAAATTCAGCTAGAACCACAAACACAATTACTTACATCATTCAGTTGTCCAAAAGGACAGTATCAATGTACTGTATTACCTTTCGGACTTCAACAAGCATCAGGTACATTTCAAAGATATGTGGATGAATCTTTTAAATCATATGTAGATTTTTGTTGTGTTTATATAGATGACATATTAATTTATTCAAAAACACTAGATCAACATTATAAAGACCTCATGACAGTATTAGATATTTGTCATAAAGATGGAATTATACTTTCTGAAAAGAAAGCACAATTGTTTAAAACAAAAATAAATTATTTAGGATTACAAATAGAAGATGGAAAACATTGTTTACAACAGCATATACTTAAGAAATTCACGATTTTCTTAGTGAAATCAAGGATAAAGATCAATTAAGAAAATTTTTAGTATTATTAACTTATTCTGGAAATTACATTAAGAAACTTGCAGAAATCAGAAAACCTCTTCAGACAAAACTTAAACAAGACTATAAGTGGAAATGGTCTAAAGAAGATACTAATTATATTGACACTATTAAAAAGAAGATAATTAGTAATCTTCCCGAATTATATTTTTTTTCAAATAAAGACATAATAATAATTGAAACAGACGCCTCAGATGAATACTGGGGAGCATGTTTAAAAGCTTTTACAGAAGAAAGAAATTTAGAAGAACTTACTAAAACAGCTACTAGGAATAATGAATAATTATGTAATTATACATCAGGAACTTTTCAAGGTGCACAACTAAATTATCATTCAAATGAAAAAGAATTATTAGCTTTAATATATACAATTAGAAATTATGAGATTTATCTTATTTCTAAACCGTTTTTAGTAAGAACGGATAATATGAATTTAACATATTTCAAGACAATAAAATATCAAGAAATGCAGCAAGGTTAATTAGATGGCAATTGGAATTGAACCATTATCAGTTCGAGATCCAGCATGTCAAAGGAACGGACAATTCATTATCCGGCACATTAACTAGATAACTTCATCCAAATTATACTATCCGTAGTACCAGAATAACAAAAGAGATCCTAAGTGATCCAGAAAATGACTGTGAGTCATCCGAACATGCCTTAGAAAATATGGGGAATATAAATTGATGAAATGAGATTTATATTCAAAAACATGAATTATTTTATGACTTCAAGTCATCCGAACATGCCTTAGAAAGCATGGGGAATATAAATTGATGAAATGAGATTTATATTCAGAAACATGAATTACTCTATGAGTAAAATAATCAATCTCATGAAGATTGGTTCAATTCTTGCAAAAGAATTCATAAATGCAATGATACGCATAATAAAACTATCTGAATTACTCACGATAAAGAGTTAAATTTCTAACCATTTTATATATATATATATATATATATATGTTTCTTGTGCAGGATGGAGCAATTAGATCAATTAAAAGAACAATTGATTGACATAGATAAAGAAATTCAGATTTTTCAACAAAGGAAAAAGAATATAAATGGAAAAATTCAGAGGATAAAAGAAAAGATGACAACCTCGTCATCGTCATCCTCACCAAAAACACCAATCAAGTTAGCAACTTCATTTGACAAAATAATAGAGATGAATGAAAAACAATCAGTGGTCACAGCCAGCACTGATAACAAAGAAAAAGAAAAAGAAAAAGAAAAAAGAAGAAGAAAGAACCGGTGGTCACAGCCAACACCGAGAAAAATGAAAAATAAGAAAGGACGTTTAAAAGCGCCCTTGAAACAAGAGAAAGAAAGATGGTCAATCTGCGACCACAAAAACCAATTTTTGAAAAAACAAATTTTTCAGAAAAACTCAAAACTGAATTCTTTGAAACACTAAACTATTTGAGAATAGCCAAACCATCTGCAGGATCTTGGCTACAAACTTGTGACACACAGAGCATATCAAGAGCAAGAACACTACAAGGTGCTCCAGCGCATGAAGTCGCAAGATTCTTTTCAAATGGATTATTAAGCGGATTAGAAGTCAGTCCCAACAATCAAGAGATAGAACTATTTCCATATCAACTGAGAAATAGTATTACCCAGTTCAAGAAAGCAGTCTTCAAGGACGAACCAGTGTTAACATTAAGTATTCATTCAATCCTTCCAGATTGGGAAAATGACAAATTCTATCAGTCGATGATATACATTCAATGTCGAAAAAACAAAGACAAGTTTTTATTTGAAGGATCAAATGAAGAGAAACCAGTAATGGATATCTCAACACTTCCTGAGATAAGAATAAAGACATTGATTGACATGATCTCAAAGACGGAAAAGATTTATGGAAACTCAAAGGTTAAAATAAATTTTGCAACCAGTAAAATTTTATTAACCACTGGACACAAGGAGACAATCCAAAAGAAAGAACAAGCCGTGTTAGCTCAATTCGAAGCTCCAATCTATGAAGCAAGAGTTGACATGACCCGAAAAACCCAACAAATGTTATGTCAAAGACTAAGAACAATGATTTCCACTCACAAATGTGGACATTGCCAACCCATTCAGACAGAAGAAGTATCTGTCAAAGAGGACAAACCAGCTGTCAAAGAAGACAAACCAATAAAAAAATGGTCGAATGTACCAGTGATTCAGAAAGTGACACAATGTAAAAACAAAGGAAATCGTGGACCACACCACATGTGAAAGGCATCCACTCAGATGTAAAATGAGTTGTTTTCCATTATGTAGTATGGTCCCCCTCTTCCTTTATTTTTACTACTGTATGCATTTCTCCACGCCTATAAAAGGAGATGTTTGTGTTGTAAATGGATAAGTGAAGTTTGAGTATCTCTCTCTTCTCAAGTTTCTTACAATCTGGTTCATACAAGACGTATGAAAACTATCAGAAACTAAGAAACATAAAATCAGAAACAAAAATAAGTCTTATGGCTAATAACTAAACAAGCAGGGCATAAGGAGGATAATGTTGGAAACCAACCATTGAAGATTCATGGTTAGAGTAAACCTGAAGATCCATAGAGCAAGTACCAGTTGATCAAGTGATCGTTAAGGGCAAGCAAGGATTTGACCTCTGCTCAAAACCAAGATTTATTCAAATAAGGTAACCTTCCTAAATCTCCTGCAACCCTTAATTTAAAGAAATAGTCAAAATACATTAATCATGTCATCATCCTTTATAAGAAATGGAAGATTGATAATAAAAAACTGGTTTGAAATAGAAGATGATCATGAATATGATACATTTCATAAATATCATTTAAATACTTCTGATTTAACCATATTCGAATCAATTTATCAACTAAAATTTGCAATTATAACATATGAATGGAACCAAACTAATCTGAAAACATTTATCTGTTATAAATGAATCAGATCTGTAAAGCCATGAATGAGAAAATTCATAAGAATTTGAAGAATTCCGCAACCTGGTATCAGAGCGGTTAAATAAAGCAGATTATTAATGCCTGGATTAACTTTAGATATTGAGATTAAAAATTTATTTGATAAAATAATCTTACTAAAAGATTTACGTCAAATAGATCAATTATGGAATAAAATAAAAGATCTCCAAACCTTTTATTTCAAAAATCATAAAAAAAAACATTTTTCAAGCAACTGGAAAATGATAATTCAAATTTCTGAAAACGATGAAATTGAAGACATAACAATATGTTATGAATAAAAACAAACTTTGTTATCGAAATCCGATCAACAAAAACAAAATAATAAAAGTAACAATTTTTACTAAATGGAAAATGTATGAAAATACAAAAATAAATATCTTTAATTTATATTCTCAAAATATAAATTTTGATATAGAAAATTGTGAAAACAATTTGAAACATCTTAAAAATTGTCAATCTTCAATTGATAGTTTCGAAGATTTTCAGAATTTATTAGAACAGATAGATTCAGCAAAAAGGCTTTTAATAGCCTTAAAAAAATTAAGAAGTTCTATCATCTGTTAAAATGAAAGAAGTAACAATTCCAAATCAAAATAGTCAGATTGATGAATCTGAAGAGAACCAAGAGTATAATTTGAATATTATATTTAATCAGAATAAGTTTGCTGAGATACAGAAAACAGGGTTTTCTAATTCAAAAACAAATCTAATAGACCAACCAGGAATATTAAGCAAGATTTCAAATTTTATTAATCCTAAAAAAAATTAATTTATTATTCGATTCGTACAAAAGAACGATCTTGTAAAATAAATAACTCAAGGTCTAATACTCTGAAGTTATTAACAACTCAAGATATTGATACCATCATGGCAAAAGCCAGTGAAAAAGAACGATCTGAACTAAAATATGTTCACATTGGAGGAATCGAAATAATAGTATCAGCTCACTACCGAGAAGGAATAGATACACCAATTGAAATAACAGTTCGTGACAAAAGGATACGTAATCTTGAGGATTCTATCCTTGGAAAAATTGAAGGAAACTTATGTTACAAAAAGATGAAATTTTGTATTTATCCACAATACAATATATCTCTTTTTGATAAAAACATAAATGACGTTTTAACATTAGATTATTACTTTTATAAAAATAATCTTATGTTAACAGAAAACCATCCGATCAATATAAACTATGTTGTCGGTTTAGCAATAAGTATTAATTCTCAAACAGGAATAATTTCAACAAAACCAACCATTTCTGTTGAAAGAGTGTTTGAAAATATTACAAGAATTTAACACCTTCGAAAATCATTTATTGAAGAAATAAATCCCTATAAAAGATGGAGTTCAGATGACCTCCAAATCACAAAACAGTCTGTACCAAGAAGATCATTATCATTTGCTAGAAATGATGAAGATATTCTTGAAAAGATTGAAACCATGAATCAAAATATTCTTAAAATTAAACAAGTTATTGTTAATGAATCAACCTCATCGCAATGACGTCATTAATAAAATTAGAAAAAGATCTAGGAGATTTAGAAAATAATATCAATAAGATCAATCTATCAATACAATAATTAGAGAAAAATTTCAAAGAATATATTGATTTAGCAACGACTAGATTAATAATTGAACAGGAAAGACATAGTAATGAAATATTAAACTATCTTAAAGAAGTTCTTCCAATAGATAAAGGAAAAAGAAAAATGGAAGAAGAACCACCATTCAAAATTGAATCATGGTATAGAAATCCTCTTAGTTATGGCAAACATAAGTATGGAGATGTTTAGTGAAACCGACTCATCTGATTTTGAACAAATAGGAGTAAATACAGAAGAATTATATCATTCACATCAGGACTCAGAACAATACAGAGATATGGATATTTCAGAATCATAATCTGAGATGATTCTAGACCACGATTAAATCTACGAACGAATGTAGAAGGTAGTGGTGGACGAGATGATGAAGAATTTAAATATAACAGAGACCAATACTCTGGATCTTATAAAGATGTTAGAGATATTCTTAGAGAATCAAAAATATCAAGATTTGTGAAACAGAATATCTTAGATTTAGGTTGTTCAACAACCAAAGAAAGAAAATAAAAGATAGATCATTGGGCAAATGAACTATCAGTACAAATTCAATTAACACCATTATTAGACAAAAGTGAGAATATTCAAGTTTTAAATGACACTGGTAGGAGCAGTAAGAACTTGGGCTGAAAACCTAATAATTACTAATCTACCACAAGGAATGACAGGACATCGATATTTCAAACTATTTGTTGATGCCTTGTACCAAGAATTTTTAGGAGTTTCTAATAATGACGCTAATTTAGTAGCAAAAAATATAGAACAAAATAGAGCAATTTTTATTCTGGATAATATAAAATTATGTAATCTATGTTATCTAGAAAAATTTATATGTGATTATGAAACAAACTATTATCAGTTAATAGATGCTGATAAAAAATAGCATTATAAATTAAGTATTTTTAATAAAATACCTAATATACCAATAAATAGTAAAGATGAATTCTTAACTAGTGCTTATGCCAAAACACTAGGAGGAGCTATTAAATTTATTAAAGACGTTATAACAAAAAAATGTCATGAAGTAACATTAAATAAAAAAATATCCAAATCTTACAAACAAAACAATAAACTTTGTTGTGACAAAATGAAATTCACAGTAAAAGAATACGGTTGTAAAACAAACATGTCACACAAATATTTAAAACGACAGAAACATAATAAATTAAATAAACCTTATAAATATTTTAATAGAAAATTTATTCCCTATAAGAAAAAGAAATTTAGAAGGAATTTCTTCAGAAAACCTTATAAAAATTTTTTTAATAAAAAGTTTGATAATAAAAAACCACCTTGCCCAAAAGGTAAAGGAAAGAACTGCACATGTTGGTTGTGCAATGAAGAAGGTCATTATGCATATGAATGTCCAAAACGAAACGAAAAATAAAATAAAGTTAAACTTCTTGAAGAAATATATACTATTGGATTCTATCCAGTAGAAACAATTGAATTTTCATCCGACGATGAAAATATTTATTATCTTGATGAATCAAGTAAATCAGATTTTGAATCCGATTCCACATTTGATAATTCAAGAAATAATAATGATTAAAATAAAGACAAGGGCATTTTCGAAAAGACAAATATAGGGAGTAAATTGAAACTTATGTTTGATTTAGGGAGTTATCTACAAGTTGCCCTTAAATTAAAACGAATTTTTTATTTAATTCCATTTGATCGGTTATTTTTTGGTTCAAAAACAGTTCGATGGTACTGTAATTAATAAGCAATTTGATTAGTCTCGTTTTTTTTCCCTGCGTTTGAAGAGGTTTATAATTGAAAACAAATATAAGTCTTAGGATCATAATTAGCTAAATAGTATTTGCAATATTTAGAAATAAGTGATTATGGATTTTTTTTCTTAATAAATTTGTGAGAAAAAAAATCTATAATCACTTATATTTAGAGGTTACAAATAATATTTCTACAACATCAAAAAATCAATGCAAGATACAGGACCTGAAAAAAATTAAAATACTGAACCCCGATGGAATGTAACTTTATAAGGGCTTACTTGTATGGAACAAAATAATACTTTTTGATTAAAAATTCCCTATACTTTTATCAGACATAAAATCCTTCCATGAATTCAATGTCATTTTTATTTTATGTAATGATTAATGAAAGAAATAAATAAATGGAAAATCACATATATAAATTCTAAAAACACGATTCAAAAAGTTCGAATTTGTTGTGATATAGACAGGAAATAAATTTCCTCATGAGCTGATCATAAACTATTTGGCCTCAAATAACTTCAAGAATCAACATTATTGTAGTGTATGCTTGAAACCTTTGTTTGGCTTAATATCTACATATTCTTTATCATGTTTTCCTTGATGATCCTTCTCATTATTTTCCCAGAAGGCGATTTCGGGATCGCGTCGACGAACTGGAGCACCCTCACACGTTTGTAGCTGGCCACATTGGATGAAATGTAGTTCATTATATCCTCCTCACTTTCTTTTGCCTTTGAGTTTAGCACGACAGATGCTGCTGGTATCTCTCCGGATTCTTCGTTCGGTAACCTGAATCAGATTCATTTTGCAATGGTCAATGTATCCATTTCTAGACAGTAATTTATAGATTATGTTGATATTACCCCACTACAGCAGCATCTTCAACCGAAGGGTGTGTTAGAAGGATGGCCTCTAATTCAGCTGGAGCAACCTATAATTGTTTTCAGAAAAAAAAAACAAAATTTAATGTTTTTCAATGCTGCCACTGAAATCTTTGGATGAGATGTGAGGTATTTTAGTGAATTTTCTCTCAAACTTCATATGTGGCACGGGGCATGTCATTTGATTGTGACACTGTTTAAAATATTTGAGTTGTAACTAGAGACAAGTGACAGATCTTACAATTTTGCGGACACATGATCAATAGTATAGTACCTGGAAACCTTTGTATTTGATCAATTCTTTGATTCGATCCACAAGGAAAACATCCCCATCGTCGTCAATGTAGCCTATATCTCCGGTATGAAGCCACCCATCTTTGTCAATGGTGAGAGTGGTTTCGTATTCGTTCTTGTAGTATCCTGAAGTTATTTTTACATATAATGTTACAGGTATAATGCAAGAAATGATGAAGGTTATATTTTATCGGCCCTTTTGCGTGGCTAGTTCACCTTTCATGACGCACTGGCTTCGCACGCAGATTTCTCCTGTTGTGTTCTTGGGAAGTGAGTGACCTGTTTCGGGATCAATGAATTTCAGTTCCAAGTTTGGAAGGATGAATCCTACTGAATTTTTCTTCGCAATTCCATGTCCCTTGTTTGGATCCGCATGAGTTAGCGTAATGCAGCTATGCTCAGTCATTCCATATGCCTAAAATCATGTACAAGAGGCAAATAATCAAGGAGTTATGGGATTTTGAGATTGGACAAATTTTGGAATAGTACTTCACCTCTTGGACTTCAACACCAGGAAATTTCTTTTCAAATTCTTTAAGGATTTCTGGAGCGAGCGGAGCTGCAGCGGTCATGATGGATCTCAGCTTGAGTTTACTAAGATCAAACTCATCGACGATAGGATTCTTGACCAATCCCAGAATAATGGGTGGGACAATAGGCGCAAATGTGACCTCATGTGTGATCAATGCATTGAGAAATGTCCGGAGCTCGTACCGACGCATCAACACAACTTTCCCTTTGTTCCTTATGGTGGCACAGCATATTCCAGTTAGGCCATATATGTGAAAAAATGGTATTAGGCCTAGTATGGTGATCTGACCAATTAGTTCAGGGCCAACACTGAATAGGGTCGAGCAGAGGTTAGCCACCAGGTTTCGGTGTGTTAGCATCACGCCCTTTGACAATCCAGTGGTGCCTGACAATAAGACGCGAAACTTGATCATTTTCATGTGCTGGAAAGATATCAAGTTTGGTTCTAGCCATGTTGGATCAGTGACTAAGTCGAGTCTACCGTTTCTCCGGATTTATTACCTGATGAGAATGGAAGGGCACATAGATCAGTCTGTTCCACTTTTTCATCAATAGTATCAGTATTAGCCTTGTCTGCTGCCTCAAGAAGTTCGTCCCAGTACATAGTCCCATCCACACGATCTTCGCCTTGTATTATAACGGGCAACCCCAAATCCTTTACCTGCGAGGACAAAAATTCAGATGACAAACTTGATCAGAATACATATGATCCAACAACATAAAATCAATGGTACCGGTGTCGACCTTGTGATAGGTTGCTCCATCTGTCACAATGAGCTTTGCATCAGCAGCCTCAACTTGCTTCTGTATTTCTGATGCATGAGCACTCGGGTTCGCACCAGAGAAAACTCCCCCTGCAGCCATGATTCCAAGTGCAATGATGGCGTACTCCGCCACGTTGGGGAGGAGCACCACGACGACTCTGCCTTTCCTCAGCCCGAGTGACCTGACAGCCTTGGAGAATCTCTTGATATTTCTGCTCACTTCCCTGTAAGTGTAGCCTTTCCCGGTGACTGCATCCACAAATGCCATCTTGTCCTGATACAAGTCCACATCCGAGAGCACGAATTCAGGTAGCGTTATGTCGTCTGGAACAGAAACTGGTTGGCATTTGCTTCGGAAAATGATTTCATCTTCTGCCAAGTTCTTGGCATCGGTTCCCATGGTTGGTTTTGTTTTACAAGTCTGTGTGAATTGGTTTTCTTGAATTTATAGGAGATTGATAGTTTATGATTATATCAGTTCTTTGTCACATTGGAGACATGAATTGGGATTAGTGTGGAATTAGGTGGAGGCAGAATAAGGCAAAAAAAAAAAAAACTGTGGTGGAGTTTCATAGGTGAGAGTTTGTTGAATCATGTTTGAGGCAAATGGCATTATGGCATACATTATTTTCAGCTAACCATATGATCCAACTTTCAAGTCCCATTTCCCAAAACTCCGGTTTTAGCAAGTTGAGCAGAGACTAGCTTGGAATTTGGGTGATGGAATTTTTTAAAAATGCTATATCTTAGTCACAACTCAAAATCTCGTTTTTTTTTTACGTGCATAGTTTCATAATGATAAAGTTACGATCATGATTTATACAATGAAATGAAATCATCTTTAATAATAAAATCATTTTTTAACTAAAAAATAAAAATAACAACTACTCATCTATGTAGGCGCTATTGCGACAGACATTCGACATCTATTGGCGTCACAGAGTCACATCACTATTACACATGTTCAGATATCGACTAATACGGCCGCTCACTCGATCGTTGCTTTTGTTATTTCTTCTTTCTCAACATTTGTTTGGGAGATTGGAAATTTTATTTTTTGGCTTAATGATCTTGTATTGAAAGACTTATCTCTTATTCAATAAATTACAAGAGTTTAATTGTAAAAAAAAATTTATTATAAAATTATTGTTATTAGTATTATTTAATAATAAGTAAGTAATTAATTAACAAATTTAAATGTGTCGATTTTTTCTTAAATGATGGGGCATAGAACGAAGTTGGGCCTGCTTACAAACAGTATAAACCCAATAATAACAGCCCGGCCTTTTTATAAATTTGCCATCAAACCCTAGCAACCGCTACTTCAATATCTTCTCAGTAACTGCTGTGTCTCGCAGTTCATCTCAAGCGACTGCGTGATTCGACTGTGCGTGATTCGAGACTATGGCGACTGCGAAGACTGTGAAAGATGTGTCTCCTCACGAGTTCGTCAAGGCATACGCAGCTCATCTCAAGCGCTCCGGCAAGGTACGAGGCTCAGATTATATTTACGATTAGAAGTTAGAAAAGAGGGGTTTTTTTCTGAAAGTTTTGTACTTTGTTAAGCGAATTACTGTTTCTCGGTGAGTTTGTGATTTTGATTTGTGAAGCATGTCTTTACCATCTCGTTTTTTCTGGCTCCTAGCTGCACATATCGGCTTTAGGTTGTATGTGTGCCTGTTGTTTTCTATGAGATGTATTGTTAAAGCATAATTTGACAATACCGAGTTTTCTGAAGAAATGAGAACTCCATGTTTATTTTCCTTTTTATTGTTGTAAAAATAGATGGAGCTTCCTGAGTGGACTGATATCGTGAAAACTGGTGTGCTTAAAGAGCTTGCTCCTTATGATCCTGACTGGTACTACATCAGGGCCGGTAAATTGCTCTTTCTTTCTATTTCTATTTCTATTTCTATTTCTGCCTGGCTATTCATTCATTTTTTAATTTGGAATATGCAACTCCGAATAGATCTAGTGTTGTGGTAATTTCCTACATTTGTTCCAGAACTAGCCTGAGGTTATCTGTTTTGGGTTTCTTGTTTTTATACAAGAGGACTTGTTGATTTAGATGTTCTTGAAGTTTTGCTTGTATGTATCAGTTATCTGCATCAGATTGTTGTGTTTGAAATACAATTTTATTTATTGAGTTATGCAGCTTCCATGGCTAGGAAGATTTATTTGAGGGGAGGACTTGGTGTTGGTGGCTTCCGGAGAATTTATGGTGGGAGCAAGAGGAACGGGAGTCGTCCCCCTCATTTTTGTAAAAGCAGTGGGTCCGTTGCTCGTAACATACTTCAACAGTTGCAGGTTATGGGCATTGTTGAGATGGAACCGAGGGGGTGAGTTTCCTAAAATTATTTACCATGTTACCTTAGAATCTTGACTTGCAATGCTGTATCAAACTGATGAAGTAAAATGAAACTCTGTGTTTATGTCTCATTACTTCTAGTCACCCATAAGTTTATAGAGCAACTGTTTTATGGAACAGTCTTTTTGGATCAGCATTCAGTTGTATCCAACATTGTTTTGAATTTTCTGATGTTCATTTCTTGTTTTGGTGTTCCTGTGTTCAACAGCGGAAGGAGAATCACTTCCAATGGGCAAAGGGATCTTGATCAAGTTGCTGGAAGGATTGTCGTAGTCGCACCATAAGTTATCTGAGTGTGAAGCATGTGGCCTATTTGTTGAGAGTTTTGTCTGCAGAAGTTGTCGAACAATTTTTGGTTATGAATTTCTCCATGTGGTTATCTTCTTATTTTTAAGATGTACTCTGGGAATTGGTTTACATTTTCGTACGATTAAGTTAATTACTTTTTGGTTATGATATCGGTGCCGTGTGTGAAGAATAAAATCAACCAAACTATTCTAACAAAAATAAACATTTTGAAAAGTGTAACTTTGTTTTTTTGAAGAAAACCGGAACCTGTTTTATTGGCTTCTGGTATAACGAGACACACATGATATGGGGGGAAATCAAATAAAGGAATGAATGAATGGTAACGTTTATGAATTGTGCCGGAAATTCTTGTAATCTGTTTACCAAAATTGAGAGTTTTTATTGTCGCCGATCATATTCCAACTTTACAAGACAGCAAATGAGATATATACAAATGGTAAAGAATAAAATTCAATGATTACTGGGCACCACAGAAGGGATCAGCTATGATCATGAAAGACGCGATACAATACATTTCTGCTCGGGTGAAGCTCCACGTTCGACCATTCACCCTTCATATTCACTGCAATTGTCATCCCAGGACATGCAGCACTTGATCTTCTTTTGTTGGGGTGCATGGAACTTTGGTTCTCTGGGTTTGGTGGGTTGCTTTGTTGATCTGCATGCACACAACTGTGTATGAGGCCAACTTCTAGGTATGTTCTATTTGATATTTGTTATGTGGCTCAAACACTAATTAGATCCTTTTTTCTGCTGTATATACGTGTATTTTAGGGAAGCAACAAACAAATTGAGTTGAATCCAATGTGACAGCGTATATGAGACTACCTTCTGGGAACGAATGGTCTGTCAAAATAAGGCATAGGTTGGGCTTTTGGAACTATCTCTTTCCTCAGTCTTCTGATTTCCTCTTCTTCGGCAAGCTGCAAAAGAGAAGGTGTCAAAAATAAGGATAACCTCTGTCACTACACTCCTTTGACTTTTGCGAAATCTTTACCTTCTGCTGTCTTTCCCTTTCCATCTTGTATTCTTCAATTAAACTCATTTTCTTGGCAACCTTCATGGACAAATGAAATGGTTATAAGAAATGTGAACACAGCGAACAACAATCTGTAACGGTTTCAGTGAAAGAAGACTTCGGAGTCTATGTTTTATGCATTGAACTAGACCTAATATGTGAGATCATTATGTTTCTCATAAAAGCGTTGTCAACAGGTTTGTTTGTGGAGCCTGAAGGCTGTGCTTTACCTGATGATCAAATTCAGCCCTCTCCTCTGCCCTTATATCACTATGCAAGATCAGATTCATGGGCCTTGTATTTTCTTTAACTGGAGGCTTCACCAAGTACTGAAAAGAAAGAAATTAACGCTATCAACTTTTCACTGAAATAGATACATGAACAACAGTGGAACATATAATAAATAATAAAATACACGATGGTGTCAACTGACATGCCAACTTTCACCCAAAATTCATTCATACAAGCTATAAACTAGTGATCATGAAAATTTGAAAACCTTGGTATTCATATTATTTATTTGCCCCAATTAAAAAAAAAAAAATTAATAAAGAAGAAACCAAGTCAAAATTATGAAATGAAATCAAGTGGCATAAGGTTTTTCACATGAAAAAGCTTCTCTCGGAGGTACAAGTTACCTCTGGTTCATCCGTGGTCCAAGGCAGACCTTGAGCAATAGGTATTCGCAATCTTTTCTCTTCTTCCATCTCTTGTTGCATCTTCTTCATGAATTCTTCTTCCTTGCATTTTCCTCTTTGCTGAAGTATAAACAATTGCTAGGATCAGTGTAATTTGTAAAAAGACAGATAACATGAAGCACCACACATCTATAATATATTCATTTGTTGTGGTAGTTCTGGCTCACTAAACTATGACACCAAAATCAAAAAATTACTTCAGGCCCAAATAACAGTGGAAGTGAGATAGATATCGTGTCCACAATACTCATCACGTGAGTTGGTTACATTTGAGGCAGGATTTGATATAGAAAACTATAAGGTCAAACATCTGTCATTTTATAAAAGTTGTATTGATGTTAAATGGTGCAACTCAAATCTTAAATGAGTAGTGAGTCAAGCATCACGGTTTGATATCTCTATCTGATGACAATTATTAGTACTCAACAATCTCATATCAATAATTAATTACTACAACAACTTGTAACTCGTGGTAATCAATCAAACACACGACCATATCTTTGTCCCCTTTTGTAAAACAAAATACTTGTTGATTTACCAAATTTGTAGCTACTGGCGTCTGGCAATTATTGCTATGAAAAAAGAATATATGTTACATTCTCATATTTTTATTTGGCTAGCAAGGAATTTGTGTTACTTAACATGGTGCCAATATATGCTGAAGCAAAGATCTTCTCCATCCCATCACTGTGAACTCAATCCACCCCAAAAATATGTTAGTTCACTTATCTGTAGGTTTGAGAGTGGAAAACCAGAACCTTCCCTTGATCACTTCATTTTTGTTAAAGAGCAACTAACTGTAGGACGATGTTAAGCTTTTTAAAGATATCCCCATGATAGTAAGTAGCTATATCTCATTGTATTATTATTTTGCAGTTTTAGCAAATCAATCCAGTAAATATACATACGTATGACGAAAAGTTCTAAATTCCCTGCCAAGTATCTACAAGTTTTTTACGCTTGTCTACGGTTATTTCCTTCCCTTACATATGCATGACGAAAAATTTCTAAATTCCCTGCCAAATATCTACAAGTCTTTTATGCTTGTCTTCGGTTATTTCCTTCCCTTGTAAGAATTGAAGAATTCATCCACTTTGATCTGTCATCGACAAAGAACCGGTGGTGTTTCTAGGGAGATCCACTTTATGATGGAATTTCAATAGTTTCTCCACAAAGAACACTCACAGTTAATATACTTAATGGGGAATGACCAGGGCAGTGTTGATAATGATTTCTGTTATAGAAGGACAATATCTCTTTGATATCCTTCTAAAATGTACAGTTTGATCATTGTATGTCAATTTTCCCAACAACAAAAGCTATGTTGAGATTTCTTTTTGTCAACAAAAAAAGCCATGTTGAGATGAGATGATGTTTAACTCAAACTCAGCTAGGAGAATCATGCATACAATAAAAACATTGCCAGTGTACAAACTTCACATACCAAACTGCCAGATGGAAAGGATAAGATTTGTAACAAACCTCAGTTCTGAGCATGAAGGGCTTCTGAGAGGTTGGTTTCAGCTGTTTTCTCTTACAATGTCTTCCAGAGACGGTTAGAGATGATTCGGCACTCTGCAGAAGTAAAACATTTGTAAGAACACCTATATTGACTAAATGAATCATCTCTAGAAATAGATATATGAATAAAAATTCTCACTCGCCGCCTGCTTGTTCTGCCATCCGCAGAAGTCCTGACTGAAATGGTAACGCTTCAGAAGAGCACAAAATAAAATTCAGAACCAAGAAAATAATATCAGAATATCAAAGTATTTAGTTGTGTAAATGTTTACAACGGTAGTTTGACTACTGACCTTCCTTGGCTGCTGTCTAGTGAATAAGATCGAGTTGAATCTAAACCTAAGCTCTCCGATGTAAGGAGAAGGTTTGATAGACTGAAGGGAGAGAACGAGACCTCTGGTTTACAAAACTGAGGATGTTGTTGAAGTCCAGTCGACTCCCATTTTAGCCCCTTAGTTTCCTTCACTTCTCCGACTTCTTTTTCCTTCAAATCATTTGGATTGGGAATCAAATTGAAATTTTCAAATGCCTTCACCAAATGCATCACCCTTCCGGATCCTGGCTCCGGCCGGCTCACCTTTGCTTCTTCCAACAACCTATCCCTGCTCCTCTTCAACCCAGATTCACCCTCTTCCCCACCAGCGTTATTTCCCTCTAATTTCCCTTCATCGACAATACCAGAGTTTTTGCCGATGGAGTTAACTTTCATCTGCGCCTTCACAGTTTCATCATCGTACTCTTTTAGCTTCTCAAACTCAACATCATCATCTGTTTCCCCCGGATTCACAAAAAACTCTTCCTGAGAAGCCCTCAGACTCTGAAAGGCCACACACATACACTTGGATTTCTCGATGCTCTTCTTACACTTCTGACAAACCACAGCGGAGGTCGAAGAGTTCAACTCGTTTCGAGATTTCTTCTTCGCTATCACGAACCTCCTACCACGGATCTTGCTCTGCAGCAAAGGTGAAGCCATTTGGTTAGGGTTGGGGCTTCTAGTGAAAGTTTTTCTGGCACTCTTTTCAGAGTTGATAACCGACGGAGAATTGGAGGACTTCAATTTGGGGCTCGACAGATTTGGATTGAAATTCTCCGAACATTTTTTGGAACCGTTCGTTTTGGATGGATTTGATCGGTCGGACTTCTCTTTCCCAGGAGTAACCACTGCAGCGGCGGTCTTCGAACTCGAATCCATGGTGAAATTCCGGGAGGAAGAAAGGAAGAGAGGAGCGATTCAGTATGAAAAAATCTTTATACGATTTTGTTAGATTTCATCGATTGATTGAAGGAAAGGACAGAGGAAAAAGAAAACGTTGAGCTTTGGACGCTCGCAATGTAACGGCTAGTTTCCATGTACTGGGTTCTACACCGTTGGATTCGTTCAAGGGATTTTAAATCGTCCGATCCTGGAATCATGGAATTGATGTGAATCAATGTTGATGCCTCGAGGAAAGACCCCACAAGCCTATATAGATCCCATCCCATTATTGATTTTCAGTTCAAATTTTGTGCAAACATTTTTTATACAAAATTGTGAGTTTTTTTTCTATATGATTTGAAGGTTTTGGATTCGATAAAAAAAATGAGATTGTTAAATCACTTGAATTTTGTCCATCCAAATTATTCTTCTATTTTGTGATAATTTGAAATATGTTTCATTAGTTAGTTAACAAGTTAAAAAAGGTATAAAGAGATTTTTTTTTTCAAATCCATATATTTTAAGAGCATCGAATCAAGTAAGTTATATTTATTAATTATTATTATGGATTTGGAATATTTAGCTTCAATAAGTTTTAAGTAAGACCCTTTTTTAAAAAAAAAAAAAAAGGTTTTAAAATTTCTCACCTTGATTTTAGTTTAAATTTTGTATTTTGGTTTGAAATTCCAAATTTAGGGGATTTATAAATTCATGGGCATGTATTATTTTCGAGTCTTGCTAATCACTAAAAATGTATATTTTATTGCTTTTGCTATTTTAATTTTTAATTAGCATTTCGAGAATTGTATTAAACTTTTTAAAATGTGTTAGTTAACGTTCTAAAAAATTTGTTGAAGCTTAAGAATGCTTAGTTAATGCGTGTTGGAGATGATAGGATACTTAAATCTTATGGTTCCCCCCCAATCTAAGTAGTAAATGAAGGTGTTAATTTAAATTGTTTGAAGAGTAGTTGAAAATGATTTAATGACTTGTATCATACTGTTTGGTAAATGCCTAAACGATAATTTAACATAAATGTTTGTTATCTTTAGAATATAGAAAATCATGTCGTAATTATGGAGTATTCAGCTTGCATTTGGATTGATGTATTTGAAAACAATAATTTCAAATTCATAATAAGAAATCATTTGATTTGTTCGAGTATCTATCTGACAATGTATTTCAAACAACTAGTTATTTTTTGAGTCACTATGGTGAATTTCATATTCATCCAAATATGAAACCGTTTCAAATTCTTAGTTCAGATTTTCTCTCAAATCCAAATCCTCGAATTCAAATGCAACCTTATTGAATTCTTAGATTGTATTTAGATTGATACCTTTCAGACTTCTTGCTTAAAATGACAAAATTCAATTGAATTTCAAATAACTTGATATCAAATTGAATAATTTGAATAGTAATTATGGTTATGTATTTGAAATTCATTCCTCCATTTCTCCTCCAATAGTGAGCTAGGGTTGAGAGACTGAAATCATTAAATTTCAAATTATTTGTTTATTTGGATGAAATTACATTGAGTGATTCTATTTTATTTATTCTTTAATGTACACCCATGCCATTTTTAAGTAGATGTAATGGTAAATCATTCACTTTTTCCTTAACTAAATTAGTCATTCCAAACACAGTCTTAAAATATCTCGAGTAAACCGTGAAACAATTTTTCCAATATTTTTCATTGAATATTTTGGTCCCTTATTGATTAGTTTTGGTATCATCGTTGAAAATACTTGTTGAAAATTTCAAACTAACGACATTTAATTTCTTGAAAATGGGCTTAAATATTTACTTAGCTCCAATAATCAACATTTAATCAATTTCTCGATAGCGTGTATTTGTTAAAAATCCCTTTCTCAATCATCTAATCAATATTTTTAAAAAATGTTGAATTTTTATTTTTTATTATATATTTTTATAGAATACAATTATTTTTAACAGGTAATGCAATATATTTTAGCAAAAGCCATGCTGACCAAAGATACTAATATATAATAGCAATTTGGCATTAATCGTTACCGATTTTAATTAATTAATTAATTATTTATTTATGCTTTTATGGTAAAATTAGTAATAATAATAATAATATTGCGAAGGTAAAAACGGTCAAAAAAATTGGAATAGTATAGATAGGGGCGATCAGCCAATCAAATATAAGAGTTTACAATATACATAAACATATTTTCTCTCTCTTCATTTACTTTTCCGATTTCCGATCCAGAGAATTCAGAAGGAAATCAAGTCTCTGCAATTAATCAAGAGGCGAAATTTTGGGGCAAAATTTATTGCTTGATTTGCCTCGACGATGATTTGATTCGTGTAATTTATATATTGTTCGCATTCATTCGTTCATTCATGTGTGTGTTTATTCGCAGAAAAGTTGTTACTGTATGCATGTAGATTGGGGAATCGAATCGAGTTGTGGAGAGACAATCTTAGGGCTGGTGGATTGTGATTTATACGGATCATCGTGGATTCCAATGCGGTGGATGCACCGCCGGAGGGGAATCAGGATCGTTGAATAGCTGCTGCGGCAGATCTGATGGTGAGAAGTTCATTGTCGTTTTCGGAGGATTGTTTGGACCTGTGTTTTTATTTTAGGAAGGTGATTATTAGCTGTAATAGTGGTGGCGGTGGTGGTGGAAGAGATTATTTGTTGAAGCATAGGAGGGAAAAGGGGGAAAAGAGGAGGAGGAGAGTGGCGGCGGAGGAAGATGCAGCTGCACTTCTCACCTAGCATGAGAAGTATAACGATATCATCGAGCAGCAGCGGAGGAAATGTCAATGGAGGAGTCGGAGATTTGATGAAGATCAAGGTCGCAGCTCGCCACATTCCTTACCGCACTCTCTTCCACACGATTTTGATTCTTGCTTTTTTGTTGCCTTTTGTCTTCATTCTTACCGCGGTCGTCACCCTCGAAGGTGTCAACAAGTGCTCCTCAATCGGTACTTTTCTGCATCTTGCCTATAAACCCCGATGCAAACCGTGTTTTCATGATTATTTATGCGATGATGTTTGTTAGATCTTTAGACAGTTATTTCCATATACTCTGCTGATTGGATTTCAGGATTTCCCGACTGATTGTTGGATTTTGGTTCTTTCCAATTTTGCTAGCTTGCATATGATTTATGGGTGTTCACTATATGGTTCTTCTGCTCCTTTTGTTATTAAAATTCAAATTGTAGTAAGAAAATAAAGTACTGGTGAAAATGTTTAAATTCAACGTTAACAGCATCAGACATGCTTTTCTCCCTGAGTTTATTTTGGCAGTGAAGGTTGTGCCGTTGGCTTGTGACATTCCAATTTATGTAATTCTCTTTTCGCTTTCTCTGTGCAATACCATCTCTATCATTTTTTTTCTCTGCTATGATTGGTCATATATTATTGAAGACTTTCTAGTGTGTAAGTTTCAGAGTTGCTTTATAGTTAAATATTGGAAGTGATCATTACATTATCAAAAAGCGAGTTTTGACAAGCAGATCTTGGTGCATACATGGTAGTCTCGTGCCTGTAGTAAATCTTTCATGGTCTAGACTATATAATATAACTTTATAAATGCATAAAAGTATGCCTAGCCCTTTATGGCGATGGTCATGGTGCCATGAAATGAAACTTACTGCGTTGGTAATTCTCTGTTCATTAGGTCCTGTAAACAAAATCTTATATGCAGAACTCACCAGGAAACTAGGAAGATCTTGCACAGCAAGGCTTCTATATGTTCTTCCCATTCTTCCATTTGGAACCATATCTCCTGTGTTTTTCAAACTGTGCATGTGTTCTTCAAACTGTGCATAAATTTTGTCCTATTTGCATTATTTATCTGTGACAGTTCACAGTTTCAAAAGAGTTCTATGTGGTCTTAATTTTCTGCATCGGGTCATCACACCTCATCACATTTTATTATTAGCATGTGTCAATCCTTATTCTTACATTTTTTGTCCTCTTTCTTTATAATCTGGGTTTTTTTTAAGATGTCAAATTTCTAATATTTGTTTATATATGGTTAATTAACTTAATTGGTTATTGAATCATCTATGAAAGCCATGGTTTCAAATTCTGTTTAATTCCGTTTCACTGTTCAGATTGTTTAGGACGGCGTTTGGGTCCAAAGCTTCTGGGTAGAAATGATGATTCTGGGGTAAACATCTTTTTGTTCTTTCTTAGAATTCTTATGTATAGTGATTTTAATTTTGAATTTTTTATATATCACGGTTTAACTATGATGCATCTTTATTCTGGTGATCCGTTTTTTTATTGCAATGCTGAAATTTTTTTGTTGTTGTTGTTATGAAAGAGGACGGTCAAGGACTTTGTTAAGATCCTGAATCAAGTGAACTCTGAGAAAGTCCCTGATGGTTTGAAGCTTCCAGACTCTTTTAGTCAACTTGTTTCTGAAATGAAAAACAACAAGCACAGTTCGAAAGAGTTTGCTTTGATTTTGAAAGGAATGGTAGGTGTTTCTGACTGCTGTCTATCGTAATTTGCCAACTTTCATATTGATGTGTCTATTTTCATCACCCTCATGGCCTCATAATTATAGAACATGATGTTTTTTGCTATACAATATCAGCTTACAAATTCCTAATCATGTTGCCTCATGATGCCCCTCTTTATGTGTTTCTATCTCCATCCACCCGTACTTTGTGTTAATCTCGTTATAGGTTTTGCTTCACATAAACAAAAATCTATTAAGATCATCTCTGGTTTACTTTATTATTCTTCCTGTTCAATCGACCCCATAGAGGAATATATTTTTGTTTTTTTTTCAAATTTGTTTTTGAGTTATCATTGTATGTGGTACAAATAAAATGTGACGATTTACTGAGAATCTGATTTGGTTACAGTCTTCACATGGTGCATTTTAAGTTCACATTTTATGGATTTTTAGATGAGGCTAGCCTTTTAATGTGGAATTTGTGTTATCCACTAACAGATGGAGAGATATGAGAGGGAGATAAGAGAGTCCAAGTTCGCGGAGCTAATGCATAAACACTTTGCGGCCAGTGCAATTCCGAAGGGCATTCATTGCCTTTCATTGAGGCTGACAGATGAATATTCTTCCAATGCTCATGCACGAAAACAGTTACCTTCTCCAGAGTTACTTCCTTTGCTTTCCGACAACTCCTATCATCACTTTGTGTTATCCACAGACAACATCCTTGCCGCTGCGGTTGTTGTCGCGTCTGCTGTCCGATCATCTGCAAATCCAGAAAGGATTGTTTTTCATGTCATAACTGACAAAAAAACATATGCAGGCATGCATTCATGGTTTGCCCTAAATCCTGTGTCTCCAGCTTTAGTTGAAGTAAAAGGTGTTCATCAATTTGATTGGTTAACAAGAGAGAATGTCCCAGTTCTTGAAGCTGTGGAGAACCATTACGGCATTCGGAATTACTACCATGGGAATCACATTGCTGGGGCCAATCTTAGTGATACCACCCCACGAACATTTGCCTCTAAATTACAAGCTAGAAGTCCAAAGTATATTTCATTGCTGAACCATCTTCGCATATACCTTCCAGAGGTATAATTTGTCTATTGAATATGTGCAAATTGTGTAACCTTTGCACGATGTTAAAATTAGGGGAAAAAATCTTGTGATATTGAGAGGGGTTAAGTATGACATGCCACATCGAGCATGGCTGATGGCTTGCATTTATACCATTCCCTAAAAAATATTACTATCTGCCTCTGCGTGTTGAAAGTGACATAATCTGGTCATTATGTGGGTGCGGACTGAAAGCAACAGTTTTTCGAATTAATCATATATGAGCAGATAGAAGCCGTTAACTTAGTCACCAAATTTAACCTGGTCATGACCAATTTTAGCATTCATCTCATACCATGTACAGCTTGAACTGGAAATTGGTATAATCATTGTTTGTTTGGCACCTTTCACCTTTCATTTGACTTTTTCTGTTTCAAGGCTGAGATAATGTTGCCCTATATCTTGCAGCTGTTCCCAAACCTTGACAAGGTGGTGTTCTTAGATGATGATGTTGTGATTCAACTTGATTTATCTCCCCTCTGGGACATCAACCTCAATGGAAAAGTTAATGGAGCTGTTGAGACCTGTAAAGGTGAAGATGAGTGGGTCATGTCCAAGCATTTTAGGAACTATTTCAACTTCTCTCATCCACTAATTTCTAGGAATCTGAATCCTGATGAATGTGCATGGGCATATGGAATGAATATATTTGACTTGCGTGCATGGCGGAAGACAAATATCAGAGATACTTATCATACCTGGCTCAAGGAGGTACACTAAAATTTCCTTCTCTCATCATTATCGGCCATAATTTTAGATCTTGTATGCATCTTTTAACTTTAATGTTATGTGCTAGCATTGAGTTAGGCATTGGTTTTTGCCATGTTTCATAACTAACTACAAAATTTATCTGTATCTGCTACTATTGAGTTAAGCCTTGGTTTTTGCCATGTTTCGTATACCTTGTAACAAGCTATGTTGTAGGTTTCATATGTATTTATTCCGTTATACATGCAGGCTTTCATTAGGTTTCGTTAATGTATTATGTTTTAGGTAGGCAGTAGGAATCATATGTCAATCTTGATATCATGCTTGTATTTTTCTTCAATGAGTTCGCTGTTATTGCAGAATCTGAAGTCAAACCTGACATTATGGAAACTTGGAACTCTTCCTCCTGCTTTAATTGCGTTTAGGGGTCATGTTCACCCAATCGATGCTTCCTGGCACATGCTTGGGTTGGGTTATCAGAACAAGACTGATGTTGAAAAGGTGAAAAAGGCGGCAGTTATTCACTACAATGGCCAGTCAAAACCATGGTTGGAGATAGGTTTTGAGCATCTTCGCCCATTTTGGACCAAGTATGTTAACTACTCGAACGAATTTGTCAGAAATTGCCACATTTTGGAGTAGTTATCAACCAACGAAGTGTGCACCAGTGAAAAACGGCTCAATAATATGTATGGATCATTGTTGGCGTTTGTGAGGTATATAAATTTGTTGCTATTCGGTTGAGCAAGAATGAAAAACTTGCGTCTGTTCATAGCGGAGAACATAATCTTGATTTGCATTTTCGTGCTCGAAGGCCGATGAAGGGAAATGTTAGAGATATTGGGATTCTCATTCCTTCTAGTTTTTATTAGACAAGTACATCATTTCGACCTCCATGACGGCGAAACCCCTACACCTGCTCAGAAGGGAATAACAGCATATGTTGATGCATGGAAGGACATAGCTAATGTGCAGATCCTATGTGAGTTTCCCACTCTGGCCCCATTGGCCGTGGAGACGATTCTTTTCTTTTAATTTTGTATTTGTTTTCTATTCAGATTTTGTTGCCAGTTTCCAATTTTTACGACATTTCATCATTTTCCGGTGATTATAGTGGGTCATCAGGTTGTCATTAAGAGTTAGGGAATATGATAGGCTATTTGTTGCTATTTGTCATGTATCATTCGTGCAAAACAAAATAGATATGCAGATGATTCTTTAATCAAATTCTATAATTTGATATTTCACTCTGGCTTTTGTTCTCGCCTTCTGGGTTGGTTTCTTAATTAGAGTTGTGATTTAATAGACACGACATTCATCTACGTCAGCAGAACTTGAAATAATGCCCCAAATCATTCCTCAATTCTGATACATTTTGGAAGATCACGCTATGTTACAAATAAAGGTTTGTAGAAAAAACTTAAAACACCACTGATGGGAAGAAAAAGTTTACAAGGCAGTAACATTGATGGTGTTTGGAACTTAATCAACACAGTTAGTCCCGATGAATGGCCTCCAATATCTGGATCACACAACTCTTCATAGCATTGGCCAAGTTACAAGAGTTCGAATGAATCAACATGTTCCTAGCAAATAAATACATCATATCAAACTAATTGGCGTAAAAGAATAAAATAAATTCAGTCGAGTGGATCAAAAATACCTGGTTTATGGTAGCATTCATTCCTCTGATGGTTCATCTGTATCCGATAAGGGCAAGAGGGTACAAATCCCAAGAACATGCCCATTGAGGCACACAAAATACTCGATGCTTTCTTCATAAGCGCCCAATCGACAGGTAGCACTCGGTGGTATCATGTTAGCCGCCAGCATGTTCCATAGCTTAGCCTTACAATAGGGACACACCTCGGTTGGATGAAGAGGAGCGACCCTCTGAATCAGCAATTTCCTAACCTTTGATGATGCGAAGGATTTAAATATCCCACGAAAAAAACCAATGTCCCCTTCGTCCCCGTGGTCTAGATGTTCGCAAGGATCAGAGACATATAAAACATCTGTCCGACATTGCGGTAATAAGAAGCTCTTGCCCGATGTCCTTGAGAATCGAGTTCTGTAGACAAAATGGCCAGGGATTTGAATATTACTGAACAAACCATCTTTTTTACACCCAAAACAGTACACGAGTAGCTTGCCAAGTGCCCTCCAGTTACCATCCACACTATGACTGCCACTAGACTGCAAATCAAGCATCATCTTAGGGGCTCGCGTCTTACAAAACTCTTTCCAAAGAACTCGTTTAGCTAGATCATCAAACCATTTGCAAGCACAAGAAAGTGCTGCAATCAATTTTGGGTTCCAATTCAAATGGTTGAAAACTAGGAATATGACTTCTTCACTGAGATGCCCTTTTGTGCAAGCACAAGATGATGAATGTAAGCAACGCAATTGCTTTGTGAGATTCATAATCCTCTCCTGGTAAATGGGACAAAAGAATAACAGATATCTCAACATAACAAATTGGAATGCAACCCAAACAAATAACTTTGTGAGTGATATTACATACAAACTTCCATTAGTAGTATTAATCATCCCACAAGTATAAACCAAGAGAACATGATTAACAAAATTTCGTACAACTAATCGCAGAGACATCTTACATGTAAAAAGAATGGATGAGCTGGATAATATCCTAGGTGATGGGAGAACCACAGTGAAAATCGAAATGTTATTTTTTTCCACAAAAATTCAAGTTCCACCTAATAATTCTAATGAGCCGTTCCCCTCTCCCTGTCTAGCTACCTCCCCAATAAATCCTGAGAAACAAATAAATACATCTGGGATGGGCAAAACGCGTTCCTCGAGCCATAACACATAATTACGAACTCCAAGTAAATCATTAAGCAAGATCCAACACCATGAAAGTCCCATCTCTTCAGAATTTATCGCCAAAGAAGGTTACACAACCAATTTTTGGATTAAGGGAAGAAAAGATGCACACATGACAGTAAACATTTTCAAGGAACAAAAGTAGAAAGTGGACATAAGAATCTTTCAATTGATCTACACCAAATGCGTACATATACCGGTAAAAATATAAAAATTGGGAAATTCAAGCAAGAGTTACAATGTAATTACATAACCAACCACAAATCAGAAAATGACATCAAATCACACTCCACAACGTGCAAGCAGCAGTTAAAGAAACAATTTTGGTAACAGAATACGCGTCAACGAAATGGGTGAGAAACTTAACATATCAAAATTTGTGATTTGGAAAAGCCCATAAAAAGGCATCCATGAAAGAGCTCTAATACAAAATAATCCACAAATTTAAATATTTCATCAAACTAAAGTAAATATTTAGGAGAACCTTACATATATTGCAGTACGATTCAGCTCTCAATCACAAACCTAAGCTATAAAAAACTAAATCCCACTTCAGGTTTCGCAAAATTACCATGAACCATTACTGAAAAATCATCCCAAAAGGTATAAAAATTGCAGAACGCGTAATGCTAACAAAACTTCTTTTTTTTTTTTTTCTGAAAACAAGACATTGATTTCAAGAGAATTTATTCAATTAATCAACTGGATCGCACAATCACGACCACAAATCCAAACCTGAGTTGGAAATCAAACTGCTTTCAACAACTGTCCCCAAATCTCAGCTGCATGGACAAGAAACCAAGATTTTAGGGATTTGCATGTAAAGGAATCTGAGACATCACCAATCCACACGCACGATTCACTAAACGATCGATATTTTAACCATTTCCAAGAAACGATTTCTGCCAAGAATGGGAAAAAATATATCAAATTTGTGGTCCGAAAATAGGCGTAGAGATTTGGCCGAGTATTGAGTCAAGAAAAGGGCTTCTTCGAAGTAACTATCTGGAACACAAAAAAATATAAAATACTCCTCAATTTTGTGGACGATATTTGTGGTAAATGATAACCTTTGCACGCTGTCACTTGGAGTAAAACACAGCCGAGAATCAATTATTTTAAATCTTTCCACGGAAATAATTGGTATGCTGCCTCGATTCATTCGAGAGCTATTGGGACGAGACCCTCCCCATCCATTAAAATTTCAAATCGATATCCGATCAGATACATATTTGAAATTTAGCTGGACATCTCTAATTTTAAGTAATACACTCATAACAAAACATAAACAAGTTAAGATATAAATCGAAAATATTTAAATAAACACATGAGACGAGAAAAAAGTTGGATCGACAAAAATAGACACACGAGAAGAGAAAAGAAGAGAGATTAATTACCTTTCGGCGTTGAGGCATGTTGCCGTATTTTTCTCGGTTTATTAATACTAACAGGTCGGATACACGCGTCGTGTCATGTGTAATATAATTTTGAATGTTATGACAAATGTAATATATTATATAAAGTAAATATCAGATTATAAAACATTACCGAAAATTTGGTAAAACTTGACTAGTGATTTTATTAGGTAAGCGACTTGTGATATTATCAAGAATGAATAACCGAGTTCCTTACAAGATTTATCAAAAAAAAAAAAAAAAAAAAAGATTCTCGTATTTCCAAACAAAAGGAGAGGGAAAAGAAGTAGGAAAATTAACAAGTGAATGAACAACCAAATTCTCGGAACGTCGAGCGTGAAAAACTAATTTCGTAAAAAACTATGGAGCGATTAAAAAATAAAATGTGAAATCATGAAAAAAGTATCTCATAATGAATAGAGAATTATTAAATTTTATCTAATTTATTATTAATATTATTATTGAGTTGGGGTTAATTTTAGGGTGTATTTTTTTTTTAATCTAATGTCATTCTTTTTTTAAAAAAATTATACATGGTTCATTTTCTCAAAATTTTCCTTATTTTAATTTTAGATGTTTAAAAGTTAAAACCGTGTTTTCTCTCCTTGCACAACTGGAATTTTAGACAAGTGGTGGTGTACTTGTCATTATATATATATATATATATTATTAATGATTAATAATAATAAGGTGAATGCTTATATTTCTCTTCTTTTTGTAAGGTGAAAAATAATTGTAAAAATAATTGTTACAATTGATTCTCGAATTCGAGATTTTATTTCATATTTGAGATTTTGGTGACAGATGAATTGCACATCATAGATTATATTTCTATTGTGCTCGAGAATTTGTTTCATCGTTCAACTCCAATGTTTGTATGTTTTTAAAAAAATATTAATAATATATACTCCCATGTTGGTCTACCCATGGAGATTCGAAACTTGTGCAATGTTCATCACATGATTTTTCAATGTAACAGGAAGGGAAATGATGTGTGACTAAATTTTAGGTCACACAAGCATAACGTGGTTAAATTCAAATTATTAATTCCCAAAAAATATGTGAATCTCTCATATTTTTATGTAGTCTAATGTAATAACGTGATGGGTGCACCTCAGATTCTACCTCGACATCAACGACCCCAATTGATTTCGAGTTTGTAGGGTCTGCATTTAAATAAGGGTCAATTTATGCCACTCCATTCATGGCTACTTGTATCGTATTCATACGTGCAAGTTTATGTAATGAATTCATGTATTGAACAATATATTAGTTTAATTTTGATCAAGGTTTGTGTCTAAATGAGCAATTATTCACCCGTATGCATTCGCTAATATCTATTTGCCGTACATATAATGCTAGGGAGTAATTTTCCAACAAAAATGTTTAAGAATTATCGACTTAATTGTGCATTAAAAAATCACAAGAATACATGTAAAGAAGACAAGTATATATCAATGAAACTAAATGGTGTGGAAGACTGGAACACATTCTAAACCAACTCGAAAACCAATATTGTCAAAAACCAAAAAAGTATACACCAATCTTACAAAGAATGTAACTCAACATGGACACGTACAAATTTTGTAGCTCTCATGCTCTCTTCCATCACTCTAAAATTCAAGAAAACACAAACAACAAACAAACCTTCTAAGCACCGGGTACGAAGCGAGCACAAGAAGCAATCAGGCCTCTCCGAGTTTCCTAATTCTAACCTCGCTTCGACAAATATACTCGTGTATATTTGCAGTGCTAGAGTCCTGCAGCAAATGCAGTTCCTCCAGTCTCTCGCTTGTATTATTCTCCCAAAACTAGTCTATACAGTCAGAAACACGATGAAAGGTATTTGTTATTCGCCACTTTTAACTCACAGGTGTGAAGGTGTCTTTTCTTGGAGAGAGATCACAGTTTCAAAAGCTCCCACCAAGGCCTTGACCTTGCTTTTCCTGCTTTTAACAAGTTTGCTTGCGGTTTCTTCAATGACATTATTGAATAAAAGTTGATCATCTTTCTTGCCTTGCACATCTTGGTGCTTTAAGACAACCTTCTCAGAGGACAGCTTTGCATCAGTTGCACCATCATCTCCAGTTTTTTTATAAGTTCTTGTGCTCACACCAGTCTTGATGTTTCCTGCCCCTGCAACATTCCGTTTTCGAAATTTAAGTCTCCTGGGATTGTTGTTGTCTGACATAAGGTCCACTACCTTTCCACTTCGGAACTTTAGCTTCACTGGAGATCGACATTTATCTTCTGAAAGTATCACCCTACTTTTTATCAGAGTTTTCTTGCCATTTTCTGTCACAGATTCCACTTTTTCATTCTTCATAGATCCTTTGTCAGACAAAACAAGTTCATCTGCTTCACCACCATTGTGATCAATCTCATTGTCATGTTTCTCATGAGACAACAAAGATGGAGACTTCCCATGAGACATGTCGTCTGAGATGGAATGCAAGGAATCACTTCGAGTTCCTGTTTCAATGACATGCAAGGTTTTCTCAGGCACATTCTCATCGTCACATGTCTTTGTCTCAGCCCTGAGTAACCTATTTTGATCCTTCGTAGGAGAAGCCAACTTTGAGCTTCTGGTTTTTCTAGCTATAACGGACGCTTTCTTATTACGAGTAACTCTAGGGGACAAAGGAGCAGCGGAAGATTTTAAAGCCCTTTTACCAGAAGCTTTCAAATCTGTCATCTTTCTGCCAGTTTTGACATCATCATTCCTTCTCCCCTTCCCATCCGAATTCTCAACAGAAGATAATGGTACCTTAACATTAACTAGTTTTGACCTCAGAGAAGGGGACCGCTTATCAGATTGATAACCTGTCCTCTTCTTAGTTCTTGATGGTTTCGCATCAGTCACGATACCTTCTTGAACTGGAACTTCAACTTGTTTCGATAGAGGTAATATTTCCCGCTTGATAACTTCAGGGGGATCAAGGGAAACAGATTTTCTAACAGATGAGGATTTAAATTTCGGCAATTTTTTATAGTCGCCAGATGAAGCATTTCGCCTTGGGGAATGACTTTTGACAATCAAGGATATCTTGGGTTTTGGAGATAAGGATTTGATACCAGGAGAAAGCTTCAGGTTAAGTGACTGCTTGTTAGTATCTATAGACAACTTATGTTTCAAAATCTTCTCCCTTGGCTCGCCTGAAACAAATATCTCTACAGGAGCAAGCTCACTACGTGAAGGTTTTGCCACTCTTTTTCGTGAAGATTTCCAAGGCTTCTCTTCAAAGACATGCTTTTTTCCGTATTTACAGAGATCATGGCAAGAACCGGAGGAAGGTCTGAGATAACGAGGAACCACTTCATTCTTTTTAGGAGTTACCAATGGATCAGTTCTTTGTTCAGCCATGAAAATGAATGGCGGAAGAAAATAAGAAAATCCAATCACCTGAACACAAGTTCCATACAGGATATCAACACTTGCAACCAACTCATCAGCAAAACACAGAATAAATAAGACATAATACCCATAACTCTTCCGCAATTCAAAGAGCATTCGAACAAGAAAGCTACAGTACATGCCCACCCATTCCTAATTATACCCTTCCCAGCCACACAAGAGTCATTCTTGCAAATGAAAGAAACAGTCTCCAAATGAAATGATTCGTAAATTCCTTCTTCTTCCCATTATTCTTCCAGCCATGTCAAAAAACTTGATTCAGTCAAAGGAAATTTTTTTTTTAACAGGCTTCATTCAATAAACACCAAATCAAGAGTTTGATCTCTATTGCAAGAAATTCTCCATCCCATTAAAAATATATATATATATATCTTCACATTCACCATATTTAACCTTACCATTCACAATTATTTCACGACCTTTTGATGATCCAATCTAAAAATGCACTCGAATAAGTCGAAACAGAACAAAAACCATACCTTTGTCCTCGATAAATCAAAAGCAAGTCTATGAACACATCATTCAAGGCGCAAAACCAACTAAAAACTCGTCAAAAAAAGAGAAAGAAAAAGCCCACCATCCCTGTCCCAAAAGAAAGTAGAAACAACCCACAATTTACACCAGAAAACATTTCTTTAGAATTCTTTCAAATTACGCGTACCTTTTTCCCTTCCCTTCTTTAATAAGCCCTTTTTCCCTCACCGCTTCCCCACAAAGCCAACAACAAAAGCGTCAAGAAAGAAGGAATTTGTCTGAAAGATAATAAAGAAAGGGATTAATATATACATCATAAAGCCATGGAATCAGAAACATGAAGAGAAGCCCACCTCCGAATTCAGTCACTTTATTATTTTATTATCTTTATTTTCCATTTCGCAAAGTTTTTCTCACAGAAAGAGAGAGAGAGAGAGAGATCGTGCAAGCAACGCCTTGTAGTTTTGAAGAATTGTAGGAGTTTGAAAGGGGAGGCTTTATACCAAAGTTTCCGCGTTTTGTTAGTTACAAAATCTTCGGTGGAGAGAGAGCTTGGCGGCGGCGCGTGTTCTTTGCCTTTCTTTTCCTTCTTTTGGATTAGATTTTATTTATACTACTATACTAGCACGCGTCGTTTTTTTACTTTTTCTTTTTCTATTTTTTAAATATTTTTGTTAAAAATAAAAGCTTTTTTTTTTCTTATTTTAAATAAAAAAAAATTAATTTCTAAATAAATATTTAAATAAGCAATGATAGAGTCACCATTTCTGTTCAAAATCAATATTTTTCCAAAGAAAGACTACATTTATGGAGAAGTTTGGTCCATCTGCTTCCGGAGCGTGACAACACGCGCCGTCTGGTGGGATTTGTTGAGACTTGAGGACCTTGAATTGAAAATATTGAGTTCTCTAGGGGCCCAGTGTAATATTATACAAGCATTAGTTGCAACTACAAAAAACCGATCGCCTAATTTTATAGCTAATCAAGCCCAACAAATCATATTGTTTATTGTTAACAGTCAACTCATAATCTGTTTATCACTCAATTACCATGTCTGTTGTAGCATAAACAATATTAATGATCGCACGACTGTATTTTATGATTAACAATAAAACAATAAATCAAACCATAAGTTCGATGGAATAATGTTTGTTAGATCAATAAGCTCTACGCCTCTACGTAATTTCGCATGAAACACATGTTAATCTAAGGACTGATCTATTTATAGCATCTGCCGAATTTCACTGTTTACTATTTGAATAATAGTTATCGATGACGGTGGAAAAATATGCTTCACTCTACAAATGATACATAGATAGTGTTTACAACCTCTAAAAATAAGTGATTATGGAGATTTTTTTCACAAATTTGTGAAAAAAATCTGCATAATCACTTATTTTTCATGATTGCAAACAATACCAAATTTGTGAAGAAAATCTCCATAATCACATATTTTTAAGAGCAATGCTACATGTACAATCAAATTTATATAACAATTTTTACACCATAAAAAATTCAATACAAAATTTTAATTTATCAAATTTCACGATACATTGAATGCAAAATATCACGATATCATATTAAAATCTCACGAGATAATAACAAAATATCACGACATAATTGTTGTAAATATCGTTGTACGATATATTGATTGTACCTCTAGCATTATTCTATTTTTAAAGGTTGCAAACACTACCTTAGTATTTTTCTTTGAAGAAAGAAATTTTGGATCCACCAAATTCATTTTTTAGTATATTAATTAATATTTATTTCGACGAAGAAATTAGAATTAGTGGATGAGACTAACGAAGGTGAGTGCCTAGGATTAGTGGGGATATTTACTTTGAAAGAAAATTTAAACCAAACTTATTTTTCTTATATAAAAAAAATGTAAATAAGCAAACTTGTCAATTGACATCTCCGCATCCACAAATAATTTTCTACAAAAATTTAGCGAGTGATTAGTAACATTTTCAATGGTTACAAAGTCAGAAATACTCATTTCATCTCTAACATAATCAAAGATATCTCCCAGGATTACCAAGTGCACACCCTAGACCCGAACGGTACTGGTCGCGGGTTTATCGAAGGATATATCACAAGATAAATTAAGTTTTAACGTGTGCATTTGATTGTTGGCAACATACTATAACAGAGAAGTATGAGAGTTGGAAGTAGCTGAAAACGGGTAATTGGCAAAACAAAAGACTGTAACGCAAGAATTATATGTTATATTTCTTGTCCTATGAAGTATACTAAATCTAACTAAGAGATATACCAGGAGTTGGTACGGGTATTTGATCGTTGCTTACGGCCCGATACAGTCTTCTTAACAACTCCTGCGGAGACCAAGAACCGATCAAGTGATGATAAGGTTCTCATGTCATCTGGAGGGAAATAGCTAGCGGCCTTTCCCAAAAGCGAAGTGAAGAGGACGGATAGTGAAGGACGTGTAACGTAGCGTTCGCCTAAAAGTTCGTCGAGAAATGCAAACGCCACTAACAAATCTGATCTGGTTGCGTTGATTGGAGCAGCAAAGTGTGCAGGGATTATTCTCTTGAACCTCCAGTCGCGCACAATTCGGTCTATCCAATCTCTCACCTGAAATTTTGAGAAATAACAGGCATGTAAGGGGGAAGAGTACATTTCAGCTTATTATAGACCAATGGCAATAATGGACTTGCCTTTTCTGGAACTTTGTTGAAGACTAAAGTTTTTACAATGGGAGAAACGATCAGCTTCTGTGACATTTGAGTAAAGCTAGCATTTGGCTCCAACAGATTCGAGGGACCAAGAAACAAGATCTGGAGAACCATTCTCTCCCATCCTGTGTCCAAAAACACAGGGTTCCACTAAATCATAATATGCTGACTATCAAATTTATCCATATCACATTTGAGTTCATGTCGATAAATATAAGTATATAATGAATTACCCTTTTGTATGTTCATTTTGTTATCGATAACTGGTTCTTCAGGGACTTCTTTCCCTTTACTAAGAAGTTTTACGGCCAAACCATTCTTCGCAGATGACAATAAAGACTCCTTGCTGATACATTCAGGAGGTTGCCTAGGGACATAAATCACGGCATCCGTCACTAGAAGAGTACGTGAGCGCTTGTGATAGAATGCCACCTCAACATAAGGTCCAATTCCTGAAATATTTCACAAACAAGCAAATTTACTAAGCTTCCGTCGTAAGGTCAAGCTATGTAAAGCATGATTTTGAATTGAAATATAGATCGGAGAAAATGCATACCAACTTCAGGAGAGCTCAGTGTTTTTTGTTCAATATCATCAGCCCATGGGGTTGATAAATCTTCGTCCTTCAATGTTTTGGAACCAAAAATCCCAAAAAACTCAAGGGGCAAGTTAAGAGGCCAGCTCCATTGCCTGGGAGCTACCCATACCTGAGCCCGAGGGAACTCTCTAGAAAATGGGCCAACAAATATTTTATGCTCATAAGCAAATGTAGGCAGGACTATATACTCAACAGGAGCCCCTAATTCTTTTACAAGCTGCATAAACGACACAAAAAGTTTAGTCATCTTCACTTTCTTAAGGAAAATTTGTAAAAAAGGGCTCATTTGAGAAAAAACATCAATTTTTTTTTAAAAAAAAAGGTTAAGCAAATTGAATTCAAAAGACACCAATATGACCAAATATACATTTAGTTTTTTAAAAATAGACAATCGAATAAGCACGGATGACCTGGATGCATTCTTTGGTTGGAGCAATCGGGGCATGCACCCACAATGCCCCAGACTTCAACTTTATAACCGTCATTCGAATATTTGTCGAGACGCTGCTGAAACCAAGTGCTTGCTCTTGTTCGAAAAGCCATATGCCATCTTTTACTGCCTGAAATTCTAACAATTGTGTAGGTTCAGCAATTCATTTACAAACTGATAATGCAATCGGGCATCTAAGCCGCATAAGTCAACTCTAACAACGATTTGCTGTTTTTTCATTTATTGAGAATGCCAAGGACGTGGTGTTTCCAAAACATAGATCTCCACCATTATTCATGGAGAAGACAAGTAAATTTGAAAAAACCACCTCTTACCCCGCTCGGCATGAGATAAACACCTTTTGCAGTAACAAAAAGAACAAGATATGAATGAACTTTATGCAGAGGTGGACATAGGATGCTGGAAGAGAGGGGGCAAAGAACCAAGAAAGGAGATCTTATATATTTGGTGGGCAAAATATGAAGTTCTCAGACAATCAAATATGATATTTCAGAATCTTTTCAGCCTCCGCTTGGTCTGCCCCTGTCCTTATAAAATGCAACATGTAATTTTTCACCGGCTGAGTCGGGATTTATTTATGTGACATCTTGGTGTAAATGCAATCAATTTTGCTCCCCAATTCCGAATATTTTCATGAGTTACTACGTGTAAGATCCTTTTTGAGTAATAGACAGACTCGCCAAGCATAATTTTTTTCACCAAATTTGGATATTTTTCCAGATAAATCCCAACTTTATGAGCATCATTGTTATTTCAGTCCAAAATCAAGAATCCCCAAGCTTACTAATAAGTAATATCCAAGTAATTTAAGCTATGAATCAATATGTATTCAGAAAATGGTAGCACATATTTTACAAGAAGTATGTACTCCGTTAAACTAGGATAAATCCCAGATTCTAAATTCACCCAAACAACTTCCCAAAAAAAAAATCCAATCTTTATCAAGATAACAACACAAAGCATAATGAAGTTTATACTAACCTCATATCTTAAAGTACGGCGGTTAAGAAAAGGACCAAGGGGGAATGGAAAGCCGGTGATGTTGAAATAGAACCTTCCTCCGACACTAGCATCACCACCTCTTGCGGCGGCGGCAACCACCGAACCCACTCGATCCCTCCTCCTTTTGGGTTTCACTTGATAGCAGATACCCTTCAACAGGGACCCACTTAGGACACAAGAATCTAGCTTTCGAGAAATTGATGAGTTTTGCAAAATCGATGATTTTGGCAAAGGAACGAAAATGGCCGCTGCCATTTCACCGACCGAACAAAAACCACTCGACAGTGGACAGTGGAGTAGAAGATACGAAGTTGAAGGAAATGTATGCTCCATAGATCCGAGGTGCATGTCTTGCCACGTGTACTGTCCTGGTCGAATTCGGTGATTTTTTTTTCTTTTTTATTTTATTTATTATTTTATATATGGTTCCTCGTGAATTTTTGTGAGATGAAAGTTATGGATGTAGGGATGTAAATGAGGCGAGTTGAGCTTTTGAATGTTCAAGCTCGATTTATTTATAGTTGAGTCGAGCCCGAGTTTATTTAACTAATATATTCATGGCTCGCGAGCTTATTCGAGCTTTTATCGAGTCTAAACGAGCTTAATATATAGCCGAGCTTTTGAATGTTCAAGTTCGGTTCATTTATAGCCAAGCCGAGCCCGAGCTTATTTAACGAATATATTCATGGCTCACGAGCTTATTCGAGCTTTTATCAAGCCTAAATGAACTTAATATTTAAATTATAAATTTAAATATTCATTAAATTAATTAAAAACTAAATTATATATTTGAAAAAATATATAATATTATTATTAAAATTTGTAATTTTATTCTAATAAATTAATTTTTATAGATTTTTCAATATTTTTATAAGTAAAGTGTAAATTTATAAATTAAATATCAATGCTATTATTTTTTCGTCTAAGAGTTGACTTACGAGCTTGTTCACGAGCTAACGAGCTAAATATTGTAAAGCTCAAGCTTGGTTCGTTTGTCTTAACGAGGCTCATTAAACGAGCTCGAACGAATTTTTAACAAGTCGAAACCCGAACAACTCGCGAACTGTTCGATATATTTACATACCTATATGGATGATTGGATGGTATCCTTTTTTAAATTTATATATATATATATATATATATATATATATGGCAAGTTGGCAACGGCGGGCAAGAAAATTCTGGATCCGAACTTAGTTGAAATTATTACTGAATAATTTTTTTAAAAAAATAAAGTAAAATGATGGATCGAGATTGCAAGCGTTTGGCCGTTGATTTTTGTTCTTGGGTCTAGGAAAAATTTGTTAAGAGTTAAATCCAGAATCCAAGATCTCATCACATATTTGAGCGCGATCTTTTGTATCATACGTAGAAGTCATGTAATTTGAAAAATAATTTATGAAAATATATTATTAACAAATTGAAAAAAAAAAATATGTGGATTCGAGATATCATGTCATGTTGCTCAAAAAGAAAAAAAATTACCACGTGATGGGAGATAATATTATAGTAGTTAATTTTCGCATATTATGAGTTTTTCTTAAAAGGAATATTATATGAGTATTTTAAGAATGTGAAATGATAATGTACTATAATGCAATTGTTTTTTTTTTTTATAACGAATGAATATTAAAATAAAATAAAAGATTGTTCATTTTCAGTTCACAATTAAAAGGAAATCATGATAATCAAGATGGGTAATTACCCTCCCTAACAGAAATTTCCTACTTTTTTCATAAAGACTTTTAATTTAAACATAACGATTGATATGGTATTATTTCATCCCCTTTAAAACTATCTTACAAAAAAAAAAAAAAAAAATCCACCTTTAACCTAAATGGTATGATATTTGCAAAATTCCAAATCTATATCACACATAAGAGGAAATATAAAGTTGCGTTGTTCATCACTAAACCATAACTAATAACTCCACCACAACTACTAACATTTGCGCTCAGCCAACACATTTTAGCTACAGACACCAAGATTTACAGAAAACACTCATAGGCAGAAGCACCGGAACTGAAGCAACAACAAAGTGATTCCAACCAGTACGACAATTCGGAGACTGGATACTAACCCAACACAAATTCTCTGACTTGTACATCGAATTTGACGACTTCTTGCAGGTGATGAAGTAGTTAAGTAGTCGAATCGTGTAGGGCACATTACACTGATGGTACACATTTGGTCACAAATGCAGAGAGGCGGAACATCATGTGATGATCTCCCTCACTAACCAATCCAAACTGGGATATGCAAAGTACAGAATGAGGAAAGATGGGAGCGCAAAGATAACTGTGACGAGTATGTACAGGGCCAAGATGGCTGCGCTGGCAGGTATTGCATAGAAACAGATGAGAAGAAAAATTATGACCAGCGGAAACTTGGAGGTCAAGTGAACGAAGAAGACGAGGGACTTCCTAAGAGTGGAATGCAGTCTCTCAATGGCAAGGTAATTGTTGACTTGATGGTCATCATGATTTGATTCTGATAGTTCAGAATGATGAATGAGTGGGGTCCTCCTATGGTTATTAACCGTTTGGCCTCTTGAGTGTTTTGTGTTTAATGGCCAAACAACTTGATGATCCCCACAGGCGGTGGAATGAGATTTCACTCTGTCACCGTTCATGGTCTCGAGCATCCAAAGAAGAAAGAAGTTTTTACGAGGAAATTTCAGGTTCCCCCGATATACCAGGCGAGGTGATAAAAGATTGCACCAGGGGCAAGATATAAAGAGTGGCAGCTGAAGAGGTAAAGTAGGACATTTCACGACAGCCCATTGTAGTCCTAGTATGCAGTTCTTACACAATGTATGTCCACACCACAAAACATAGGGAATGTTTTCGACAAGGTTAAAGAATTCCCAGCATATTGGGCATTCTAGTCCCTCCTCCCTGCTGGTGATTGAAGTACCTTCATCATCAGAGCAATCTGTTAAGTCTTGTTCAGGATTTGGTGAATCATTCAACCCTACACTTCCAGCTACACAACTGGAATTCCACATCATGTAAGCCAGAACCCACTACAAGATGAACATTTCCTGTCCACATAGAAGTTGCTCCAGTCGGTGAGAGATCAAATTAAAAAATAAATATAATAAAAGAGAGGTTTTCAGACATTGACTCCAAGTGCAAGCAACAAGCTAAGAGCTTCTCGAATCATATATTTCTTGATAAAAGAAAGAGAAAACTTAATTTAAACAATTAAAAGATAGAAACCCAAGTATTATCCATTGACTCCAACAATATTCAAGTGTATTTCAACATTCTCTAGATACAAAATGCTTGATTTCAGCTTCAAATACGTGAAATCATATCAGACCCTCACATGAAGGTAACAGTAGAATACACTCAGAAATTTTCCCATTTTACAAAAAACCTCGAGCATAATACTACTTGTGCATCTTTTAACAGGCGACAACACTTCAATCATCCGACCTCACATGATCTGTTGAGACAGAGTAGATATTGACGTGTCATCATCCTTTCTAAATATCCATCCCTAATCCTCCCCACAGAATCGAATTCTTCACAAATGCAACATTAATTTAGCTGTATCCAGACTGATCTTAATCCTTAATTCATTATCTTTCTTGTTTAAATAAAACTCTGATTTCAATAACTGTTACCACTCAAAGCTTACATATTCCGATGAGACAAGCAACGATATCACCAACAAAGATGCAGAAAACACCACAAACACAAATTCCCACACTTAAAAACCGATTAAGTCAGCAATGATCACGATTCACGAGTAACATCAAACCAATCACTGAACATCAGCACCATAACAAACCAAACATTGAATAAACAAAAGAACGATAGCAAATCACACGCACACACATACATATATACGAAATGATAACAGACATTATGAATCCAAAGGAACCAAACATCAGATCGATTTACCGAACAATTGGCGGCGAGATCGAGACGGAGATTAGCTACAATAATTTTTCTACGGTGTGCAGTCGCCGGTAGGAGGTTGAGATGGAACCGAAAGTCACCTGCCTTCTGAGCTTCTATCACTCGCGTATTATTGGATCAGATCGGTTTTTCTCGCAAATTCTTGTTTTGCCCTTTTCTTTTACCCAATCACCTTTTTGACCCCAATATTTTGCTTTTAAAATTTGAAATTTCATTTTTTTAATGAAAAAAAAATAAGAAGAAAAAATATTTGTCGGTGCATAATGGGCCTAGTAGTTGTAGCCCAAAATTTTACGCTTACCGGGCCTAGAAGTAGTTTACTAATAGTATCGTCACCATTTATAGTTTTTTTTTTTTTTGAACTCACCATTTGTAGTTTGATGAACGATGATATGTATTTTTGTGGTGGTTGCAATTATTTTGTAAAATAAAGAAAGTGTTGTAATTCAAGTAGGGACGACATGATAATTAAAATTAACAACACCATGACATATATCAAATGTCATTTGAATTATACAAAATTCCTATCAGACGATGTCACAATTAATTTCGTGAGAAAAATCTATCATTCAACTCAGATCAAAGTAAAAGTATAGTATTATTATTTATCGTAGATATGAGTTAAATTGAGTCATCTCACTGATAGATATCCGGATAAATACTCTTTGAATTATTGTATACCATATGGGCCGGGGCCATGAATTAATTAACGGATGGCTAAAATTTTACCATATATAAATGAGAATTAGGTCTGTGTCAATGGCTAAGCTGAATTAATTTGTACTATGAACATGAAAAAAAAAACATATCTATTTTTTTAAATAAAAAAAAAAACAAGTTTGCGTTGTAGTTCAGCTGGCCACCCTTTATATCCCAACCTTGTACCATAAAATGTCGCTTATAAAAATATATGTAACTTGTAAAAATGATTATAAATTTTTTCCTCACAGGTTAGCTTACGAGGCATATGAGAATTGATTGTACACTTAATTATTAATCAATTCTAAAATATATTTTTAAATTTTTTTGAGAAATGATTAGACGTGTATATCCCGTGTGTGTTGTTGGTTAGCCAGCCCTAAGTCCTAACTCCGAAAAAATCCATCGTCCTCAAATCAAACATATTTCTATTTGTTGAAAATATATATAAATATATATTATTATTTATTGTTGAATGTTGAAGGTTGAAAGTTGAAAATTGAGTTGTAAAATATTAAAAATTAGTGTGTGATGATGTAATTAATGATGTATTAATTTTTGACTAATCTCCAATTGAGATCTATAAATAGGTCTCTCCATTTGTGTAGAAAAACACAATTGTGAAGAGAGAAAAATTTTATAAAGTGTAGAATTTTGAGTTATTGAGTTTTTACTTTTTACCGTAAATTTTTACTTTTTCACAACACGTTATCAGCACGATCGCTCGAAGGTTCTCTATATTTTCCGACGCTCCAAAATACAAGAAGAAGTCAAAAATATTCAACAATACCACCATGTCGAACTTGGCGAAACTCGAATTCATTGCACTTGATATAACCGGAAAGAATTATATGCCATGGACCCTCGATGTAGAAATGCATCTCGAGTCATTGGGTCTTAACGAAACTATCAAAGAAAATAACATATCATCTTCACAAGATAAAGCAAAAGCGATGATATTTTTACGCAGACATCTTGATGAGGGGTTGAAATGTGAATATTTGACCGAAAAAGACCCAATGATTTTGTGGAAAAGGTTAAAAGAACGTTTTGAGCATATACGGGAAGTTATACTTCCGACCGCACGAGATGAATGGAATACTTTAAGATTCCAAGATTTTAAAAAGGTGAGTGATTATAATTCTGCGATGTATCGAATTGTCTCACAGCTGAAATTTTGTGGGCATAATATTACTGAGATGGAAATGCTTGAAAAGACATTTTCCACATTCCACGCATCAAATATAACTCTACAACAGCAATATAGAGTGCGTGGATTTTCAAGATACTCAGAACTCATCGCATGTTTACTCGTGGCGGAAAAGAATAATGAATTGCTCATGAGAAATCATCAGTCCAGACCTACTGGTTCAACGGCATTTCCTGAAGCAAATGTCGTAAGTAAAAATGAAAACCAAAATCAAAGATATAGACAAGATTTTGGTCGAGGTCGTGGACGAGGACGTGGGCGTGGACGTGGGCGTAGAAATGATCGCGGTCGTGGTCGAGACCGTGGATTAGAAAATAAAAGGGATAGTTATTTCAATAACTCATCTCAAAGGAACGTCACGAACCACCCACAAAAGAGGCAGCATGATAATACGGGTGAAAATGAAAATCATCCAAAAAGAACTGAGAGTGTTTGTTATAGATGTGGCACTCCAGGACATTGGTCAAGAACTTGTCGAGCCCCTGAGCATCTGTGTAAGCTCTATAAAGATTCAATAAAGGGGAAAGAAAAAGAGACCAATTTTACTGAAAACATTGACCATGCAAGTGGTTCAATGAATTTAGATGCTGCCTACTTTTTGAATGATTTTGAAGATATTGATTAAATGTACTGGTGGGAAAAGAATGTAACAATGTAATTTTTATATTGTAAAACATATTATATTTTGCATGTATTGTTTTATTCTGCAATTAAATTGTAACATATTATAATTTGCATGTATCTTTCTTAATTCATTTTATTGCATATTGTTTTTGAAGATCATTATGGAAAATGCTATGATCAAAGATGGAAATAATGCACTGGAAGTTTGCATACCAGATAGTGGTACAACGCACACTATCCTCAGAAATGAAAAATATTTCTTGGAATTAAAACCAACAAAAACAATGGTGAATACAATATCAGGTCCTGTAGACTTGATTGAAGGATGTGGCAAAGCACAATTTTTGTTACCTAATGGTACAAAATTTTTGATAAATAGTGCTTTATATTCACCACGATCACAAAGAAATTTGTTGAGTTTTAATGATATATATTCTCATGGTTATGATACGGAAACAATAACCGAAGGAAATGAGAAATATATGTGTCTTACTACATATAAATCAGGAAAGAAATATGTAGTTGACAAATTATCAATGCTCCCTACTGGATTGCATTATACACATATAAGTCCAATCGAATCAAATATGGTTATTGGAAATTCTTCAATACTAACAAATTGGCATGATCGATTGGGACATCCTGGTTCAATAATGATGCGAAGGATTATAGAAAATACAAGTGGTCATCCACTGAAAGACCAGAAGATCTTTCAGAATAATAAGTTTCAGTGTAAAGCATGTTCTCTGGGGAAACTTATTATAAGACCATCACCAGCTAAAATCCAAAAGGAATCACCCATATTTCTTGAACGTATTCAAGGTGATATTTGTGGGCCAATTCATCCACCATGTGGACCATTTCGATACTTTATGGTATTGATCGATGCCTCTAGCAGATGGTCACATGTATGTTTATTGTCCACTCGGAATATGGCATTTGCAAAATTGATGGCTCAAATAATAAAATTGCGGAATCAATTTTCCGAATATATGATCAAGAAAATAAGACTTGATAATGCTGGAGAATTTACTTCCCAGACTTTTAACGACTATTGTATGTCGATGGGAATTACTGTTGAACATCCTGTAGCTCATGTTCATACACAAAATGGATTAGCTGAATCATTGATTAAACGTCTGCAGTTGATTGCTAGACCAATGATTATGAGAACGAAACTCCCTATTTCTATATGGGGACATGCAATTTTACATGCTGCTGCATTGATTCGCATCAGGCCAAGTGCATATCATAAACACTCCCCATTGCAGCTTGTATTTGGCAAAGAACCAGATATTTCTCATTTGAGAATTTTTGGATGTATGGTGTATGTGCCTATTGCACCACCTCAAAGAACAAAAATGGGACCTCAAAGAAAGAATGGTATTTATATCGGCTATGATAGTTCATAAATCATTAGATATCTTGAGGCTCAGACAGGCGATGTGTTTACAGCACGGTTTGCTGATTGTCATTTTGATGAAAATAACTTCCCAATGTTAGGGGGAGAAAAGAAACACATCGAAAAAGAAATCACATGGTATGTACCATCATTATTACATTTGGATCCTAGAACTAAACAATGTGATAAAGATGTACAGCAAATTGTGCATTTGCAAAGAATAGCAAATCAAATGCCAGATGCATTTGCAGACACAAAAGGGGTAACAAAATCATATATACCTGCTGTAAATGCCCCTGCTCGAGTTGAAATTCCAAAGAAACAAAATGAAGACATTCATGATGTCATAAAACGCCTGAAGCGTGGAAGGCCAATCGGTTCAAAGGATAAAAATCCTCGGAAAAGAAAATACATAGAGAAAAATGATGATCAGAAAATAGAAAATGGTGTTCCAGAAGAAACACACGATGATGAAAATATTTTGTCAGAACCACAAACTGACGAGAATCATGAAATCTCTATCAATTATATTAATACTGGAAAAATATGGAACCGAAAGAATGTACAAGATATTGATGAGATATTTTCGTACAATGTGGCATGTGACATCGTAAATGAAGATAATGAACCAAAATCTTTTGGTGAATGCAAAACTCGAAAGGATTGGTCAAAATGAAAAGATGCCATCCAGGTTGAATTAAATTCGCTAAATAAACGTAGTGTTTTTGGACCTATAGTCCTTACACCTAAAGGTGTTAAACCTGTTGGGTACTGTTACGCCTTAAACGCATACAAATCTCGTGTTATGAGATTAATGTTTTTAATGCATTAACAAATCTCATATTATTATGTTTTGATGATTACAAAACTCGGTTAATTGTTACTAACCATTTAAAGTGAGACTTTGCAGATTAGATCATATTAACAATCAAATTCTTGGAAGTTACTTTGAAGTTGTAAAAGAAATGGACAAGGACAAGCCAATATTATAAAGCAGAAACTTGCAAAATTCACCGGGCACTTTCCGGTCATCCAAATCAGATCTCCAACAGTGAAAATCAAGATCAGGATGTTCTCAAGTTTCTCTCCAAATTTCATAGCAATCCAACGGATGGATATGGAGATATGATTTATTTAACAAAGCTGCACAGTACTTACTTCTGCAAGGAATGAACTATGAAGACTCAACTTCAGAAAATAACTGGGAATGCTTCGGTTATTAAAATCCGATCTCCACCGATCACATGGATTTCCATGATGTTTTAAAGTCTCTATCCAAATTTCAAATCAATCCAATGGTTGGATATGGAGTTATGATTTTTTCAAATATGTTAAACAGTAGCTATTTCTGCAAGGAGCTAACTGCTGAAGTATCGTATTCAGAAGACTACTGGAATCGATGGAGGCATCCAAATCCAATCTCCACCAATCACGATCAATATCAGGATGTTACAAAGATAGTGTGTTAATTTCAGGCCAATCCAACGGATGGATTGTGAGATTCGAATTTTTGAAAAGTAATGCTCAGAACAAAAGCGAGAACGTGATTTTGCGACTTCCGAGATTTACTGGAAATTTTTGACTCGTTAGAATCAAATCTCCACCGTTCAGATTGAAGATCCAGATGTTTTAAAGCTTCAGTTTAAATTTCAGATCAATCCAACGGTTATATTGGAAGATATGATTTTTCCACAAAAGCTGCTCAGTGCTGGAAAAAGAAGGCAGCGGCGCCTACACTTTGTCTCTACTCCTTGGCTTCCCAATAAACGCTCCAAGCACACAAATTCAAATTCAAATCTTTGCCAACTATAAATAGAGGCTTGCCAAGACCATTTAGAATCATCCCAACTCATTTCTTCTCTCATTTGCAAGCAATAATTCTCTCTACCAAAGTGCTCAATCAATATTTGAGAGTTATTTGTGAAAATAGTTTGTGAGTTGGTTGTGCTATTGTTGTAAACACTTAGTGTGAAGCCAAGTGTATTGTGAGATTGTTGTAAACACTTGAGTGTGAAGCCAAGTGTTTTTGTTGAGGCTATCCTTGGAGCCCTTAAGGCCAAGAGTGTTGAGTTGTATCGGCGCGGTGATCGTGTCAAGTTGTAAGGCTATCCTTGGAGCCATCAAGGCCAAGACGTTCGAAGTGCTAGTGGATCCTTGGTTAATCGACTTAACCAAGAAGGGGAGACGTAGACGATTTATCGTCGAACTTCCATAAACATCTATTATCCCTTTTACTGCTTTATTTACATTACGTATTTATTTACCGCACTTATTTATTTGATTGCTTAAGTCTTCCACTTGCGTACTTGCATAATCACTTTAAATTGCTAAAGTTGCCAATAGAACCTAAATCCCCCCCCATTAGGTTCTAACAAGTGGTATCAAAGCCATTTGAAAATACTTTTCAAATCCTTTTTATGGCAAACCTAGCGAGTGATTATGCTCAAGGGCAATCTACTAATCGTCCTCCTCTTTTTAATGGCATAAACTACGGGTATTGGAAAAATCGTATGTCCCTATATATCCAATCCGTAGACTATGACCTATGGAAAGTGACGGTGAAAGGTCCCTATACACCTATGAAAATAGTTGATGGGGTTGAAATTCCTAAGGGAATGGATGACTTTTCAAAAGAGGACATGAAATTAATTTCGCAAAATGCTAAAGCTATGAATATCTTGCATTGTTCCTTAGATATGAACGAGTACAACCGGATATCGATGTGCTCATCTGCTAAAGAGATATGGGACAAGCTAGAGATATGTCACAAAGGCACCAACCAAGTGAAAGAAACAAAGATCGACTTACTCCAACTCAAATACGAAACATTTGAGATGGAATCCAACGAAGATGTTGACACCATGTTCCGAAGGCTTACTCAAATCATCAATGAGTTAGCACAATTGGGAGAACAATATCCTACCAAGCAAGTTTGGAGGAGAGCTCTTCGTGCCCTACCAAAAGAATGGGATGCAAAGAGAACCGCCATCATCGAATCCAACAAAGGGGACACTGCCGCCTATGATCTTTATCAACTACATGGGACCCTAAAAACCCATGAGTTAGAAGTGTCCACAAGAAAAGAATCAAAGAAAGAAGATGTCAAGCACAAAGGGATAGCCTTGACTACACAAGTCGAAAAAGATGACGATGATGACATGGCTCTCTTCGCAAGAAAATTCAAGAAATTCATGCGAGGAAACAAATTCAAAAAGGACAAGAAACCTGAGAAAGAAGTGACCTGCTACAACTGTCAACAACAAGGTCACTACTCCAATGAATGCCCACTCAAGAAGAAAGTGGACAAAAGAAAGAAGAAAGCCCTACTAGCTACCTGGAGTGATAGCGACGACGACGACGAGGAAGCAAACTTCTGCTTAATGGCTAAAAGTGATGACATCGTCTCTGACGACGATGACGAGGTACCTACTTACGATGAACTCTTACATGCTTATAAAGATATGTTTGATATGGTTAAGGTTCTTAGAAAAGAGAATAGAAATCTTAAAAAGGAATTAGAAACTAAGGAGCATGATAACCTTAGACTTAAGGATGACTTAGATCACTTAGAAAAATCTTTCGATAAATTCAATGTGAGTAGCAATAAATTGAACAACCTACTTAGCATGCAGAAATATAGCTTTGATAAGGGAGGAATAGGCTATGGTAAAAAGTCTATAGACTTTGCTAGTCTAATAGCTAAAGCTAAAATGAGATCAACCCCTACTTGTTCTTATTGTTGCAAATCTGGTCATGTTAGACATAAATGCAGATCATTGAAATATCAATATGTTCAAAAGAGCTATATGAAATGGAGGCCTAAGAGTACTTAACAACTCATTAGTCGGCATTATGAGATCAAAATCTAAGGGAGTTCAATATAGACCGGCTTAAAAATGCCTTGACTTGCGGCTGGTCTCCCTGTTGAACGTTGCTCTGTCCAAGGAAATAGGTTTTTAAAGTGGCCATATGCCCTACCTACTACTGGGAGCACTCTTGGAAAGTGGCGATGATGTTGCTATGAGAGACTGAACTCTTAGAAGTCTATTTTGTATCTCTCTTTTCTAACATTGTGGACCCAAAAGAACTAAAGGGTACCAAAATCAATTATTTTCAGGGAAACAAGAAAAATGCTCTCCCTAGCATATGGTATCTAGACAGTGGATGTTCTAGACATATGACGGGGAACAAGGATCTTCTTCAATCAATCAAACCAAAGGAGAAGGGGACTGTCACCTTTGGAGACAACAGCAAAGGAGTAATTGAAGGCATCGGCTCAATAGGTATATCTAATTCTTGTCTAATTGATGATGTACTCCTAGTGAAAGGACTTAAGCATAATCTACTAAGCATAAGTCAATTGTGCGATAGAGGTTATGAAGTCAAATTCACTCCCCAACACTGCACTGTATCATTTATTAGTAACAAATCCATAAATTTCAAAGGATATAGAAGTGAGAACGTTTACAAGGTCTCTTTAAATAATTTATCTTTATCAAATATAAAAAGCCTTGTATCCGTGAATGTTGATGACAACATTCTATGGCATAGACGATTGGGTCATGTTGGTCCTAGTACCATCGAAAAACTTTTAAAACTTGACTTAGTCGTTGGTATGCCAAAACTTGATTTGAAACTTGATTCTGTTTGTGATGCGTGTCAATTTGGCAAACATACAAGGGAATCTTTTAAAAGCAAAAATTTTGTATCCACTTCTATGCCCCTTGAACTTCTCCACCTAGATCTATGTGGTCCCTCGAGGAACGCTAGTTTAGGAGGAAAGCTTTATGCGTTTGTCATTGTAGATGATTTTTCACGTTACACGTGGACATTGTTTTTAGCTCACAAAAATGATGCCTTTGAGTATTTTAAAACTTTTGCTAAACGAGTTGAGAATGAGAAAAATCTTTCAATAAAACAGATCCGTAGTGACCACGGAACTGAATTTCAAAATGAGAATTTTTCAAACTTTTGTATAGAAAAAGGCATCGGTCACAATTTTTCTTGTCCTAGGACTCCTCAACAAAACGGGGTCGTTGAGAGGAAAAATAGGACACTAGTAGAGATTGCAAGGACCATGTTATGTGAGCATTCTCTACCAAAATATTTTTGGGCTGAAGCAATGAACACTGCCTGTTACATCATCAATCGCGTATCAATAAGGCCAATTCTCAAGAAAACTCCATACGAGTTATGGAGGGAGAGAAAGCCTAACATTTCATTCTTTCGGGCTTTTGGTTCTAAGTGCTTCATTCACAACAATGGTAAGGACAACCTTGGCAAATTTGATGCCAAATCCGATAAAGGTATTTTTCTTGGGTATTCTACTACAAGTAAGGCTTATAGAGTATTCAATAAGCGCACCTTACTTGTTGAAGAATCAATGCATGTTATATTTGATGAATCTTTGTTAAATATTTCTCGCACTAACAATGATGATATAGAAATACTTGAAGAAGAGATGGTTTCCTCAAGCTTAAATGATATAGATGCTACAGTTGAGGAAACACCACTTCCTAAGGAATGGACACATCACAAAGATCATCCTAAAGATCTGATAATTGGAAGTCCATCAAAGGGAGTATCTACTCGCTCTTCTCTCAATAATATTTGTAATCATCTTGCTTTTGTTTCTCATGTTGAGCCAAAATGTGTTGATGATGCTTTACTTGATGATTCCTGGATTATTGCTATGCAAGATGAGTTAAATGAATTTAAACGCAATAATGTTTGGGATCTTGTTTCTAGGCCGCATGATAGACCTGTGATAGGTACTAAATGGGTGTTTAGAAATAAACTTGATGAGCATGGCACCATCACTAGAAACAAGGCTAGGCTCGTAGCTAAAGGATATAGTCAAGAAGAAGGCATTGATTATGATGAGACTTATGCTCCTGTTGCCCGTCTTGAATCCATTCGTATGTTACTTGCTTTTGCATGCTCTAGAAATTTTAAATTATTTCAGATGGATGTTAAAAGTGCTTTCTTGAATGGTGATTTGAAAGAAGAGGTCTATATTGAACAACCTGATGGCTTTGTTGATAATTTGTTATCTGATCACGTATATAGACTCAACAAAGCTTTGTATGGATTGAAACAAGCTCCTCGAGCTTGGTATGAAAAACTCTCTTCTTTCCTTATTACCAATGGCTTTACTAGAGGAATTGTTGATATTACTTTGTTTACCAAACATGACAAAGATGATTTATTAATTGTGCAAATTTATGTTGATGACATAATTTTTGGTTCTACTAATGAAACTCTTTGTCAAGAATTCTCTAAGTTGATGCAGGAACACTTCGAGATGAGTATGATGGGGGAACTTAACTATTTCCTCGGATTACAAATCAAACAGTGCAAGGATGGGTTCTTTGTGAACCAAAGCAAATACATCAAGGAGATTTTAAAGAAGTTTGGAATGGAGAACACAAAATCATCATCCACACCGATGAGCACAGCAATCAGACTCGACAAGGATGAAAATGGTAAAACTGTAGATCAATCTTCCTTTCGTAGTATGATTGGCTCCTTATTATATGCTACTGCTAGTAGACCGGACATTATGTTTAGTGTTTGCTTGTGTGCACGATTTCAATCATGTCCAAAGGAATCACATTTGTTCGCCTTAAAACGCATTTTCAAATATCTTTCAAATACTCCAAATCTCGGCTTGTGGTATTCGAAAAATTCTTTCTTTGATTTAAAAGCTTATTGCGATGCCGACTTTGGTGGATATAAGGTGGACCGGAAAAGCACTAGTGGAACCTGTTTCTTTTTAGGAAACTGTTTGGTTTCTTGGTTTTCCAAAAAGCAAAACTGTGTTGCGTTATCAACGACCGAAGCCGAATATATGGCTGCCGGTAGTTGTTGTGCGCAAATTCTTTGGATGAAGCATCAATTGCTCGACTATGGCGTCTCTTTTTCAAAAATCCCTATTTTCTGTGACAACACTAGCGCCATATGTCTTACAAAGAATCCGATTCAACATTCGCGCACCAAACATATTGACATTCGTCATCATTTTATTCGTGACCACATCGAACGAAATGAAGTTGAACTTCAATATGTTGACACTAAAAATCAAATTGCCGATATTTTTACAAAACCACTAGATGAAAATACTTTTATTCGTTTGCGTGGTGAACTTGGCATGATTGAGTTGTAATCACTTGTGGACATAAATAAATTTAATGTCATATTAAGGGGGAGCTTAATATAAAATTTGAGCAACTTAATTTTGGATAATACAAATTAATTGTATTTATTCAAAGTTATAAAGCTCACATTTTATGAGAAATTTATGTGTTGCTTTTTAGAAATCATATTTAATTATCATGTTTTGTATTTATTTTTCCAGTCTTTTTGATTATCACAAAAAGGGGGAGAATTAGTTTGGTTAAATACTTTAACTAAGGGGGAGAGTTAGTTTGCTTAAATGCATAGAGAATAAAAAATTTGGTTATTTGATAAACAAACTCTTCTTAACTAATTGTTTAATTTAGGAGGAGTTTTATTCATGCAATTATATTGTGCAAATTTAAATTATTTATTTAATATTGTACATTTATTTCTCCTATTTAACCAAGTTTTGTGATCATCAAAAAGGGGGAGATTGTTACGCCTTAAACGCATACAAATCTCGTGTTATGAGATTAATGTTTTTAATGCATTAACAAATCTCATATTATTATGTTTTGATGATTACAAAACTCGGTTAATTGTTACTAACCATTTAAAGTGAGACTTTGCAGATTAGATCATATTAACAATCAAATTCTTGGAAGTTACTTTGAAGTTGTAAAAGAAATGGACAAGGACAAGCCAATATTATAAAGCAGAAACTTGCAAAATTCACCGGGCACTTTCCGGTCATCCAAATCAGATCTCCAACAGTGAAAATCAAGATCAGGATGTTCTCAAGTTTCTCTCCAAATTTCATAGCAATCCAACGGATGGATATGGAGATATGATTTATTTAACAAAGCTGCACAGTACTTACTTCTGCAAGGAATGAACTATGAAGACTCAACTTCAGAAAATAACTGGGAATGCTTCGGTTATTAAAATCCGATCTCCACCGATCACATGGATTTCCATGATGTTTTAAAGTCTCTATCCAAATTTCAAATCAATCCAATGGTTGGATATGGAGTTATGATTTTTTCAAATATGTTAAACAGTAGCTATTTCTGCAAGGAGCTAACTGCTGAAGTATCGTATTCAGAAGACTACTGGAATCGATGGAGGCATCCAAATCCAATCTCCACCAATCACGATCAATATCAGGATGTTACAAAGATAGTGTGTTAATTTCAGGCCAATCCAACGGATGGATTGTGAGATTCGAATTTTTGAAAAGTAATGCTCAGAACAAAAGCGAGAACGTGATTTTGCGACTTCCGAGATTTACTGGAAATTTTTGACTCGTTAGAATCAAATCTCCACCGTTCAGATTGAAGATCCAGATGTTTTAAAGCTTCAGTTTAAATTTCAGATCAATCCAACGGTTATATTGGAAGATATGATTTTTCCACAAAAGCTGCTCAGTGCTGGAAAAAGAAGGCAGCGGCGCCTACACTTTGTCTCTACTCCTTGGCTTCCCAATAAACGCTCCAAGCACACAAATTCAAATTCAAATCTTTGCCAACTATAAATAGAGGCTTGCCAAGACCATTTAGAATCATCCCAACTCATTTCTTCTCTCATTTGCAAGCAATATTCTCTCTACCAAAGTGCTCAATCAATATTTGAGAGTTATTTGTGAAAATAGTTTGTGAGTTGGTTGTGCTATTGTTGTAAACACTTAGTGTGAAGCCAAGTGTATTGTGAGATTGTTGTAAACACTTGAGTGTGAAGCCAAGTGTTTTTGTTGAGGCTATCCTTGGAGCCCTTAAGGCCAAGAGTGTTGAGTTGTATCGGCGCGGTGATCGTGTCAAGTTGTAAGGCTATCCTTGGAGCCATCAAGGCCAAGACGTTCGAAGTGCTAGTGGATCCTTGGTTAATCGACTTAACCAAGAAGGGGAGACGTAGACGATTTATCGTCGAACTTCCATAAACATCTATTATCCCTTTTACTGCTTTATTTACATTACGTATTTATTTACCGCACTTATTTATTTGATTGCTTAAGTCTTCCACTTGCGTACTTGCATAATCACTTTAAATTGCTAAAGTTGCCAATAGAACCTAAATCCCCCCCCATTAGGTTCTAACAGGTACAAATGGGTTTTTATTCGAAAGAGAAATGAGAAAAAAGAAATAGTGAGATATAAAGCTCGACTTGTTGCACAAGGTTTTTCTCAAAGACCTGGAATTGATTATGAAGAAACATATTCTCCTGTTATGGATGCAATTACGTTTCGATATTTGATTAGTTTGGCAGTGTCTGAAAATTTGGAAATGTGTCTTATGGATGTTGTTACAGCTTACTTATACGGATCACTTGATAGTGATATATACATGAAAATCCCTGAAGGATTTAAGATGCCTGAAGCACAAAGTTCAAAACCCAGAGAATTTTATTCTGTAAAATTGCAAAGATCATTATATGGGTTAAAGCAATCTGGCCGAATGTGGTATAATCGGCTAAGTGAGCACTTGATGAAAAAGGGATATGTAAATGATCCAATATGCCCTTGTGTTTTCATCAAGAAAACAACATCCGGATGTGTAATTATTGCTGTATATGTTGATGATTTAAACATCATTGGAACGAATAAAGAAATTCAAGAAGTTATGATGTACTTGAAGGAAGAATTTGAAACGAAAGACCTTGAAAAAACCAAGTATTGTCTTGGTTTACAAATTGAACAAAAAGAATGTGGAATTTTTGTTCACCAGTCTAATTATACAGAGAAGGTCCTTAAACGTTTCAATATGGATCAATCAAATCCTTTAAGTACTCTAATGGTTGTCAGATCATTGAATATAGAAAAGGATCCATTTCGTCCATGTGAAGATGATGAAGTTGTTCTTGGTCCTGAAGTACCATATCTAAGTGTCATTGGTGCCCTTATGTATCTTGCAAATTGCACTAGACCAGACATATCTTTTGCAGTAAATTTATTGGCAAGATTCAGTTCATGTCCAACGAAGAGGCACTGGAACGGAATTAAACATATATTCCGTTATTTACGAGGAACGACGGATTTGGGACTTTTGTATCCAAAAGATACAAATCAGAGAATAATTGGTTATGCTGATGCTGGATACTTATCTGATCCACATAAGGCACGTTCCCAAACCGGATATGTATTTACTCGTGGAGGCACTGCAATCTCTTGGCGATCACAGAAACAAACACTTGTTACAACTTCATCAAATCATGACGAGATTATTGCACTACATGAAGCAAGTCGTGAATGTGTCTGGCTTAAATCAATGACTCGGCATATCCAAACTTCTTGCGGATTATCAGTGGACAAGAATCCAATCACACTGTATGAAGATAATGCCGCATGTGTTGCCCAAATGAAAGAAGGATACATCAAAAGTGACAGAACTAAACATATTCCTCCTAAATTCTTTGCATACACTCAAGAGCTGGAGAAGAATAAAGATATTGATATCTGTTACATTCAATCAAGTGAGAACTCATCCGATCTCTTCACAAAGGCACTTCCCACGGCGATATTCAGAAAACACATTTATAATATTGGGATGTGCAATCTACGAAATATGTGAAGAATCATTCATGTTGACATCAGGGGGAGTTTACGTGGCTGCACTCTTTTTTCCTTACTATGGTTTTTGTCCCAATGGGTTTTTCCTAGTAAGGTTTTTAACGAGGCAGTATACAACACGTAATGGAGATAGTCATTCTATCATGATCATCATCACAAGGGGGAGTGTTGAAAATATATATAAATATATTATTATTTATTGTTGAATGTTGAAGGTTGAAAGTTGAAAATTGAGTTGTAAAATATTGAAAATTAGTGTGTGATGATGTAATTAATGATGTATTAATTTTTGACTAATCTCCAATTGAGATCTATAAATAGGTCTCTCCATTTGTGTAGAAAAACACAATTGTGAAGAGAGAAAAATTTTATAAAGTGTAGAATTTTGAGTTATTGAGTTTTTACTTTTTACCGTAAATTTTTACTTTTTCACAACACTATTTAGCGATTTTTTTTTTTGGTTACTTCACAATTTTTGCCCAAACAATAATGAAATCCGACAAAAACCGTCATTGCCTCGTGAAATTATACGTGACGTGTATGTTTGTTATTCCTCACAGTAAGCACTAATGGACAAACAAAAAAAAAAGACTCGTACGTAATTCATATCAATGCAGACGGGATTATGACCGCTACAATTTTAATGTTTATATATGCACACACGTTCATTTTTGCATAAGTGATGTAAACGAATCGAATATTGAAATGATCTAACACATTTGTGATTAGTTGAACTGTTGCTTGAACCTCAAACGAATATTGAAATGCTTTAACATATATATTTAAATACTAGTATAAACGCACACGCATTTCGTGTGTGATATAATACAGAAATATTATATATATTTTATAGAGTATACTTTTTAATTAATATGATTTGTTTTTCACTACTGTACGTAATGAATGGTTAAAAAAAGAACACGATGAAATAGTGGAGAAAGTTGGGTAGTGATTTTCAAATTTTGTCATTTATGTATTTCTAATTTTAGTGATTTAGTGAAAATAGTAAGGCTATTTTTCTGCAACTATTAAAATGACCAAAACGGTTATTATGTTATCATCTTGTATTATAATATTTTATAGATATAATTATATTATATCAAATAAGTAGTAAACTCGCGAGCAGCTTGTCCAACAACATAATTTTTGGTTTGGGCGTGTCTCGAAAAAAGTTCAAACGTGTTCGAGTTCGATAACTTCGAATACATATCAAATATTTATCCAGCGGCCAAATCAAAAAATCTCACGAGCCTGCTCAATTCGATCACAACCTTGTTCTCAATTATATAGATTAAATATGTAGTTAAGTTTGTATACTTTTTTTATTATATTTTCTTCTTTTTTATTAATACACGACTATGAACTAAATATTGAAAGGGGTTTAAATAATTTTTTAATGAATTAATTATGATGAAATATAATATTTGTATATAAATTTTGTTTTTCTAATGATTTTTTAAATGCGTGTAAAAAATCAAACAATTATATATATATATAACTAAAGAAGGTTTTTTTTTTTGGTTATTTATTTTATGTAGGGCAAGATCTTATATAACACTTATTTATTGGGGGGCAAAAAGGGTTAGTTTTTCATTGAAATGTGGGATAAGAGTCAACAGAGGGGTGATTTTATGTTACACCGGGTGAGATACACTTTTTTTGTGTTTTTTATTAAGATGTTCGCGTGAACATATTGATGAAAAAAAATTATGTGGACCCCGCCTGTACTTTTTGTCATTTAGCATAATATTTTTTGTTATTTAGGGAGATGTTCGTGCAAACATCTCAAAAAAATTAAAAAATGTTTCACCCAGTGTAGCGTAGAATCACCCTAACAAAAGTGACACTAATGTTGCCGCAAATAGTAAGTGATATATTATTATAGCAAAAGAAGACAAAAAAGGGTGTACGGAACCGAAAGAAGGATCACATTTTTTAGACCCCACGAAACCCACTTGGTTCCGTCGTTTTCTCCCAATTTGATTAACTAATCAATGTCGCTTACGTGGTTTTCTTTTTCTCCCAAAAATCTATCCAAATGCGTCGTTTCGAAACCAATATATGGTAGTGCTCCAACTTTTTAGTCCCAAGGATATAAATGGTATGTGGCCCGTCTTTTTAGACCAGATCACGCGCATCTTACATGTTTGATATTATTAGATTTTTTTATTTTTGAAATTATTAAAGAAAAAATATAATTATATGAAAATAATGTTTCGAGTTATACATATATGAAAATAGTTTTAAAATAAATATATATTAAAAATTAAAATTTTTATAATATTTTATTTTAGAAAATTTATGTGATTTGGATTTTTTTTAAAAAAATATTTAATATTTAATAGGTGGAGGATATGATGAAGATTTATTAAAATATTTAAGGATATTTTAGAGAGATGAAATGTTAAAAGAATTAGCCAAACAAAAATTAAGAGCTTAAAAGCTCTTTCAAACAACTTATAGGGTGCGTGTGGGTTGCAATGATGATAACTGAGAGATTGATAATTTGGTTGATATGGAATAAATAATTTAAATAATATTTGAATAGTTATGTGTTTGGTTGGAATAATTATTAACATATGTTAGTGTATATGTTATTTGGTTGATACGATAATTTGAAGGAATATGTGTATAATATATTTTAATGCCCAAAATGACCTTTAACCAAATGCACCTTTCCTTTAAAAAAATCCCCACATTATTAAATCTCATTTGGAAGAGGCAGTCGGTGGGAATCCAATAATTCATTTGTCCAAGCACTTCTCCCTCACCTCTCGTTTCTTCGACGTCCAGCCTCCATCCATTTGTAACATAGAAAAAATCACGAAGGTTGTGTTGTAACACAGAAAAAAATCACGACGCTCAATACTCAACAAAAAATTCAAAACCGATGCCGTGAACAAAGATTATCGATGCATGATGCATGTACCTACACAGCAAGGGTTCTTCTTCTTTCTGGAAATTTCAAAAAAAAAGAGAATAAAATGTCAGAAAATTAAATTTCTTCTACACATATGCTTGGATTTTAACTTCGCAACCCTAGTGAGCATTGAATTTACCTGTGAGTTAGAGTTAATCATGGAGAGAACCAAAACCCTAAACACAAATCTGAGTCAAAGTTGGGCACCTGAAGCTAGATATGTTGGGGGTATTGTTGGAATAAAGAGGATGATAGAAAGATGGATTACTAATACATGGGAGAGAGGTGAGTTTATTTAATTCACGTTAATACACCTCAATCTCATGTACGATAGATTAAGTCAGTTTATTTGACATACAACCAAACGAATGATAAAACAAATATTGCAGCCACTATCTAGCCTAAACTTGTGTACCAAACGGACCGATATAGTATAGTAACATTATTCGTTTGATGATATGCACCGATAGTGTGTGATTTGGCGTTGAGCACTAAAATAGTGTCGTGTTTTCGTTTCTAGTTCAATGTTGTTTCTTATATTATATTGGAGATGAACCGAATACGTCGAGAGTAAAATTTTTAATGCAATCAGGGTCGGTGAGAAGGGCTAACATGCGTATGTGCCATCACTTGATGGTTTTATAAATATTAAGTTATTGAAAAAGAAATTGATGATTAATGAATTACATAGGTTGGAGAACGATTTTGTACTTGGGGCATGAGTCGCTTTATTTTGGTTCAAAGATAACCTAAAAAATGAAAATAGTGCAAAGTGTAACTTATGGTTGGTGGAGATCACATTCACTATCATACCATAATTGGTAAACTTGAAGAAGATTGATATATATTTTTATACAAATCAAACCATTTCTTTAACATATTTTAGCATATATTCAAAATATTTTTTGACGAGGAAGATTTTTTTTATAATATAAAAAATTCTTGTTTCATCAAGAGTTTTGAGTTACATAATTGTTTTTTTGTGATTACCAACCGAGAATCTTCAAATATCACAAGGAATTAATGCGTATAGACAAGCCACATGTATGTATCACTATCAGTAGGGTTCCATTCCAATGTCCTAATCACTCGTCGCAACAATATTCTTGATTGAGGATAAAATTTTGAGGGGCAATCACACAATTTATCCCATCATATATGATCAATTGGCAACATATTGGGCGGCTCTTCCATTTCTCATAAAATTAACAAGAGATATACGGTTATTATTATTAATAATAATAAATAAAATAAAATAAAATAAGTATCCATATAAATAATAAAATTATAATTTTATGGAGGATATTTTTACAAGGATGGGTTACGAATGAGAAAATCACATTTTTAGCCCAGTATTTATGATCTTTTTGCAATTTTAGTCTTTTACATAGTCAGTTTGTAATCTTAATTACTCTTGTGTGTTTATTGTTTGATAATTTATGTCCGATTTTTGCGGAAAAACACAAACTCACTGCAATTCGATGATTTGAGGACCGAGATTGGTTTTATGGCCAAAAAAATTGGGGATATTTCTATATAGGTAAATTTATTTCCAACTATTTATTTTTATAAAATATTAAATGTTTAATTATTGTTCGTTCATAAATGCCACGAAAATGAGATTGGGGAGACAACAATAATTCAAATCAATCCTTTCACAACCTTGCAGAATGTATGAGTCGGGTTTTTGATGAACTAAAGATTTAGGCACAAAAACAATGTCCTTTTTTTGTAAAAGTTCTTTGATTTTTGATATTTGTGTTTTATGACAGTAATTATTCAAAATTTTGATATTTCATATAATAAATAGGTGAAAATATAATTTGGACCTATAAAGAAGATCCAGAATATATATATATATATATACTAGTATTTCGCTGCACGCGTTGTCTGCTCGTACATTTTGTTTTTTTAAAAAAAACAATAAATAATAAATTGTAAAATTAAAAAATAATAAAACAATAAATAATAAATTGTAAAATTAAAAAATAATAATAATATAACATTTTTCTAAACAAATATTCACAAAAAAAAAATATCTTATAAAGTGAATCTCATATCTGTAAATAAAATAATATCAAAGGGCATAAAGTGAGCTTTTAATGGCTAGAAAAGAGGAAACTTTATAAAATAACTATTTTGCCCAATAATTTTTGGTTTTATTGAAAATTAAGTTAGGAGATAATGGTAATTTCAAATCAAGCTTCACCAATTAATTGAAAGTTTGTTAATTAGAAGGTCTCTACTTTATATATACTAGCAATATTGGCACACGCGTTGCGTGTGTAACGATGGTAAACGTATTCGTACTTAATTTAAATGTAAAGTGTGAACATCATATTAAAAACGTAATGTGCGAACAAACTGAAAAATGAAGCAGTTATTTCGATATCGGCATTGTGATTAAATCTGTGAAAACTTCGAAATTCAACAATAAATTTCACGTTCAAAGTAAATAGCCGAAAAAGTGGGATAAAAAGTATGAATTTCATGACGAAGAAGTAAAGGAAAAGGGGAAAAAGCATGTACCTTGATAGATTTGATAAAGTTGGACAAAATATGATAGTATATCAAATCTCCTTGCTGCTATGAAATCTGAGTGGCCGTGAGTTGCGAGGGTTGAACGAGTGGAATGTGGGAGAAAGTAGTTTTAGATAGGAGAGTATAAGATGGCCGGTTGTTGTGTTAGTGGGTAGTTTTAGTGTTAGTGCTTTTTTCCCATGTTTTAATTTTGGGTTTTTTAATTATTTTTTTGTTGTAAATTTTTTTATTTTGTCCATACCAAGAGACCATGATATGGTGTTGTTACATAATAAATAGTAATGGATTTGCAACAAAAAAAATCCAATTTTTAATTCATCGAATCCCGATGATTATTTTGATGTTCAGTAAAAATATGATCGAAATTGCCAAAAAACTAAACATACACAACTAATATTGCTAACTGATTATATAACAAACTAAAATTACAAAATAAAAAACATAACGAACAAAAAATGCAATTGTTTTAGGGATGAAATTTAGGGCAATTCAAAGTTCAGGGCTGGTACTGGACTAGGTTGCCGCACTGGTCCCGCCCAGATGTGCATTAAATTTTAACCAACAAAATAAAGGCTAACGGATTCAGACTCTATTGATTTGAATTGAGACAACGTTGAGTGAACTGTTGGGACAAGGACACTGCTCTAACAGAACAAGGGATATTCGCACGATTTAACGCTTTTCGTGTCAGTAGCTAACAATGCAGTACATATATCACTACGTGAAATCTCGAATTTGCTAATAATTTTTTGTGAATTTTTTTTAAGCTAATAATCAGTGATTCAAAATTTATAGCATACACATCCTTTCCAGTTAAAAATTGACAAAAATACTCTTACTTAAATAAATAATTAAATTAATTTTGTTTTATAATTCTATATTTAATTGAGTAAAATAATCAAATTTTATTTAAATAACCATGAAAATTATATAGAATTATTTTATCATAATATTTGTCATACACGAAATATATTTTAATATTAAATTGTATTATAACATTAAGGACATTTTAGTTATTTTTTAGCAGAAGGGGGTGTACGCTACATATTTAGAATTATAAGAGACTTCTAGCTCAAAAAATTTCATAAAGGGTTATCAGCAAACACGCAATTTCACATGAGTGATATATGCAATTTCCTCATTTAAATATTCTAAAATCATAAGGAAATCTAACCGCGATGCTTTGATTTCGCTTTCAACAATATAAGGTCGTTTACTGTTTTTTCGACCAATGCATCTCTAATATTTTACATCATAATTAATTACTTGTAATCACCATAATCTTATAACACGTAATATTGATTGATTCGGATATCCAATTAGACCAAACTTCTACGAAAACTGTTGATTATGTTAGTGATTAAGAGCATTATTTTTTTCTTCTTCATTATTATTAGTTGGAAAATAAGCAATGCTTTTGATTTTTCTTTATTGTACATTTATTAGTAATCTATTGTAAAAAGGAATAAGCTGTAATTTCAAAGTTTCATTACTTATAGCTAATCGTCCATCAAGATATCATACTTGAATATTTGATTACTTATACTATGAATTAGATACATGTAGGGAAGCAAACGACCATATCGAGCCGAATAATGGTAAAATTTTAAGGCTCGAATTCGACTCGATAAGAGTATATTCGAGTTCGAGCTCGATAATTTTAAATATTTTGGCTCGAGCTCGGCTCGAAATGAAGTTTGAGTTTGAATTCGGCTCGAAACATTCGAACCTATTCGTGAACTATTGCTCGGATATTATGGTTCGAAAAGCTCGAAATGTTCGAAAATCTTCGAAATGTATATATATTTATTATATAATTATATTATATTAATTAAACATTAAGGCTCGTGACTATTCGCGAACTATCGAACAGAATAATTTTTGCTCGAGCTCGACTCAAAAAAAAGTTCGAACATGTTCGAATTCGACTCGAGTTCGATAAGCTCGAATACGAATCAAATATTTATCGAACAGACTCGTAAAGGTCACGAACCGGCTCGGTTCGTTTGCATTCCTAAATACAGTGAGATATCAGTTGATGACATAAGATGGTCAAGCTATGAACTACGAAATACATGCATGTTTACGACCTCAAATAAGTTTTAAAATCAGATCTCGACTGCTACTAAGTAAAATAGATACTCGATATCAAATTATATGATTGTCACAAATAGGAGTGCAATCGAGTCGAGTATCATACTACTTGAGCTCGAGCTCGACTCATATTTGACTACTCGAACTCGAGTTCGAGCTCGATCGAGTAATTAATTTCGTACTCGAGCTCGACTATAGTTCGAGTTACTCGAGCTCGAGCTCGAGCTCGAAAAATAAATCAATAAATATATATAAATAAATAATATATGAATAAATAAATAAATAAAATATTATATTTATATATTTATATTATATATATAGAGTTCTTTTATGTTGCCCAACACTATATGCCACTTCATGCCCACCATGTACAAGTCAACTCATCTATTGTATCGGTCAACTCATCTATTGTACATGGTGGGCATGAAGTGGACATATAGTGTTGAACATCATAAAAGAACTCATATATGTATATATATATATATTTATATTATATATAGCTCGATGTATGTTCGAACTACTCGAGCTCGAGTCGAGTTTTGACCGAACTATTCGCGAGCTACTCACGAGTAGCTCGGCTTGTTTGCACCCCTAGTAACAAGAATCTATCTTTGATAAGTTCAAGAGACATTATGATAAGGATTTATGATATAGAAAACTCACATAAGCTCAAGAGCCATGTTTTTTAAGGCACATATACCGTTCTATATATATATATATACATATATATATATGAGTTTCGATCACATAAGCAACTACCATGACAACTACGTGAGCAACAGCTGGCGTGACAATCACTCATTGGATGTACAAGATGTCACGCCAGCTGTTGCTCACGTAGTTGCCCATGTGATCGAAACTCTATATATATATATATATATAAAATATAATAATGGAATACAATGAAATATAAAACTCTCTACTCTCTAGCTTATCTTCACCTAATGGACTCAAATACAATCCCAAAACCTCGTATTTTTTAGCTCATTTAATTTAATATTAATTAGAAAATTATAGGACAAACTACAATTTTGATATTGTATATTTATCATTTTGCGATTTCAATTCTCTATGTTTTCATATTTCAGATTTAGTCATGTATGTTATGATTTTTGACAATTTTAGTTTTTTTTTCTTCGAAAATGCTTACGTGATACTATACACGTAAGCTCCACATCAGCACTTCATTGGTGTCACATCAGCGCAACGTCGGAAAAATGATTAAAATTGCAAAAAAAAAAAAACAAAGATATCGAATTAAAACTGAAATATGAAAATATAGAGAACTGAAATCACAAAATGACAAATATGCGTTATCCAAAAAAATAATTTTCCAAAAATTATATAATAAAATAAAATAAAGCGATATAACCAGATGAAATAAAAAAAAAATTACAAAAGCATTGAAAAATACACTGGACTTAAAAAACAATTGCTAAAGAATGATTTGAGAACGACAGTTGATGAAGATTCACATACATATGTTGTAATGAATTATTTTATTATTACTGCCATATTGCATGTGATTCTTTATTATTTTGTGAGTTCACGGAGGTGAAAAGGGCCAAAAAAAAAGGGACGGAGGGGTCAGCCGTACGATAAAGCTGTATATATTCCACGTCAGTCCTCGGACTATCCTAACATTCTCATTTCTCCATCTTTCTGCAACACCCAAGAATCTTCTTAGATCTCCCATGGTGTCGGTCCCCGGAACATGGCTTCTCACACTCCAGACCCCCGTTTCTTCCTCTCAAGGTTTGATCTTTTCTTCTTCTTTTTCTTCTTTTTTTTTTTTTAATTAGAGATCTAGTTATCCATTTTTGGTTTGTTTTGATTCATTGTATATGCAGGTGGTTTGGAATATTCCGGCGAGATTCGGTCCAACCTGGCAGCAGCGACGAAGGTGATGACAATCAAGTCTCTGGTGGCGCAGGTGAATGTTACGCATGCAGTACCCAACTGGGAGCCCCGGTTTTCCACTCCACCAGCTGCGACAGGGCGGACAAGCCGGAGTGGGAGGCGTCGGCCGGCTCTTCCTTAATCCCGATCAGAAACCGGCCGAGCAAAGCCAGAAACACCCGGCCCGACTCCGGCCGACTCAGAGCATTCGGAAGAGTGTTGGACCCCAGGGGCAAAGGCGTGCAGCGATGGAACCGAGCGATTCTGTTGGCTCGTGGGGTGTCGCTGGCGGTGGAACCTCTGTTCTTCTACGCTCTGTCCATCGGACGCGGCGATTCTCCGTGTCTGTACATGGACGGCGGTATGGCCGTTATCGTGACGTTGCTGCGTACCTGCGTCGATGGGGTCCACCTTTTCCACTTGTGGCTGCAGTTCCGGCTGGCTTACATCTCCAGGGAGTCGCTGGTCGTCGGCTGCGGGAAGCTCGTTTGGGACGCACGCGCCATCGCCGCTCACTACGTGCAGTCCTTCCGGGGTTTCTGGTTTGATGTTTTTGTGATTCTTCCCATTCCTCAGGTGACACATTCACTTCAATTACCAAACCAAATTATTAATTTATCTATTTACGTCACAAAATTTTATGTTGATGATGTTCATGGTGCTTATCGCAGGCTGTATTTTGGTTGGTGGTGCCAAGATTAATCAGAGAGGAGAAAATAAAGCTTATAATGACAATTCTCTTGCTGATCTTCTTGTTCCAGTTCCTCCCCAAGGTATATCACAGCATATATCTGATGAGAAGAATGCAAAAGGTGACAGGCTACATCTTCGGCACGATTTGGTGGGGTTTCGGCCTTAATCTTTTAGCATATTTCATCGCATCTCATGTGAGTACTGCTATACATATACTCATAAATGCTCAATTTCTTGAAACATATGCATCTCTTGTTGTGGTTTAATTCAATCTATTTACAGGTCGCGGGTGGATGTTGGTATGTTCTTGCAATACAGCGTGTAGCATCTTGCCTGCAACGTCACTGCCCCCGACCCAATTCGTGCAATCTACGTCTGTCGTGCTCTGAGGAGATTTGTTACCAGTTTCTACTGCCTTCGGGTGCTGTGGCGAATCCGTGCGGGAATAACACCACCGTGGCGGTCAGAAAGCCCTTGTGCTTGGATGTAAATGGACCTTATCGTTACGGGATATATGGATGGGCTCTTCCTGTAGTATCCAGCAACTCTGTTACAGTCAAGATTCTTTATCCCATTTTCTGGGGGTTGATGACTCTTAGGTATATAAAAATAGCTCGAAAATTAGTTCGTTCTGCTGTCCGTTGCACTCGTGACATGTTGGTATTTGTTTTGCAGCACTTTTGGGAACGACTTGGAACCAACGAGCAACTGGTTGGAAGTAATGTTTAGTATATGCACTGTGCTGAGTGGATTGATGTTATTCACTCTGTTGATAGGAAATATTCAGGTGATTGTTTTATCAATCATGAATTTGGCAATGATGGATATTTAACTAAATCATCGTACCGTGTTGGGATTGTATTTAGGTGTTTCTGCACGCGGTTATGGCGAAGAAGAGAAAGATGCAACTGAGATGCCGAGACATGGAATGGTGGATGAGAAGAAGACAATTGCCCGCGCTACTCAGGCAAAGAGTTCGACGCTATGAACGACGGAGATGGACGGCTTTAGACGGTGACGATGAGATGGATTTGATTTCCTACTTGCCAGATGGGCTTAGGAGGGACATTAAACGATTTCTCTGCCTTGATCTGGTTAAAAAGGTACTGTAAAGGGTTCTACTTTTTTTTTTTTATGTATTTGGTAATATAAGATGTTAAGTTCATAGATAAAGAAGCTCGAGTTTTGGCCATCTTTAGGTGCCTTTGTTTGAGAGCTTGGACGATCTCATTTTGGACAACATATGCGACCGTGTTAAGCCACTTGTTTTCTCCAAAGGCGAAAAGGTATGAAGAGACTACTTTATGTACCATGTCGATTGAGGGGGATTTTTTCGATACTATTTATGTGGTGCAAAGTCTCATTTCACGATATTATGAACAATTATTAATAGATAAAAAGAGAGGGTGACCCTGTGCAAAGGATGGTGTTCATCGTGCGTGGCCGTGTAAAAAGCAGCCAAAATCTCAGCAGAGGGATGGTGGCTACAAGCCTGCTAGAGCCCGGTGGATTCTTTGGGGACGAGCTTTTGCATTGGTGCCTTCGCCGCCCTTTTATAGACAGACTTCCTGCTTCTTCTTCAACATTCACCTGCATTGAATCGGCCGAAGCATTTGCTCTGGACTCCAAAGATCTTCGCTACATCACGGACCATTTTCGTTACAAATTCGCCAATGAGAGGCTCAGGCGAACCGCGAGGTACTATTCCTCTAATTGGAGGACATGGGCTGCTGTTAATATCCAGTTGGCCTGGAAGCGTCACATGCAGAGGACCAACCATTTCGCGCTTAGTCCAGCCAGCGGCGATGGTGACAGGCGGCTTCGGCGGTACGCTGCCTTCTTTATGTCGATTCGACCGCATGATCATCTGGAATGAGAGCAACTTGTTCAAGGCTCAGGGGCTAGCTTTCTGTATTATTTCATCTTGTCTGCATTGATTAATTGATTCAGAAGTTTATTCTAAGGGGATGTGTTGTAATTATATGTTGTGAAATGTGATGGCATCAATCCTCCCCATTAATTTGTGTGTGTAAGGATGTGCTGCTTATGGAAGCAGTTGTGTGCACTTCATTTTTGGATGGAGTTTTCAATTATCAAATCTCATATAATTTGGTTTGTGCCTTTGTCACAAAACATAGATCACTTTTTTAAGATCACATTTGGATAGAAGGATTTGAAATTCATGAATTTCGATTATATTTTATGGTTAAAAAATGAAACAATAGATCATCAAATCTTATATACATCATAGTAGGGTGATCACATTTTTTCAAAAACCGCCCGAACCGACCATCCCACACCGCCCCGCACCGTCGTATTTCATTTTTTGAAATAACCGCGGTTTTAAAAAAAAATAAAACCGCCCCGCCGCTATGGTTCGGTTATAATTTTTGGCCCAAACCGCCTCGCACCGCACCGCCGTGGATAGTGGTATTTAACTAGGGTTATATTTATAGAACATTGTATATACATTATACACAATAGATTCGGTTTTATGCCGCCTCCATTATCTTCTCTCCCAACTCTTCTTCAAAAAAATTTCCCCTCTTTCTCTCTTCATAATCTATATTTACTACTTCTCTATACAAATATTAATCATCAACTTGCCTAAACATATTATAGTTGATTAACTTTATTTTGTCGCTTGATTGTTATTTTATTTAGATTTATTTTGTTTATTATAGTTTTCATTCATTATTCTAATAATTTGAATAACTTTATTTTTTTTTCATTTTACCTATCATTAAAAAACCGCGAACCGACCGCAACCGCCTAAAACCGCCGAAAACCGCGAAAACGATTTTACATATAAAACCGCAACAAAAAAATTATATTAAAACCGAACCGCAATTGGCAATTCGGTTTGAATTTCTTATGAAAAAACGCCAAACCGCACCGTGATCACCCTTATTTACACATATAAATTAGAATGTAATTCAAAATTTCAAATGATTTTCATTATTAGTTAGACTTGAAATTCACCCTAATTAACATGAAATACTATATAGTCATGAAAAAAATGGATTTGAAACTCATGGTGTATTTTTCTAAATAACAAAAACACATTTAAAATCCATATATCTGAAATATTTCAATTCACGCACAACCAAATGAATTTGCTATCACGATTTATTATTACTTAACAAATAGATCACTTCTAGATCACTTCTATTTTTAAAAAAAATAAAGAAAAAAAAAATAGATCACTTCTGCCGTCAATTTGACAAGCAAATCTTTCGAGAAAACCGTAATAATTAGAACCGTAAAACAGGTCAATCTAAAAAACCCAACACATCAATTTGTCATAGTTGAATGGGCTGATCCGATGGAACTGACCCATTTTAACAGCTCTGTAATCCGAGTCTTAAATTGTCTCCAGCGTCCCAGACTCGTATTTTGGATGCTTAATATTTTTTGTCTATGTTGATATTTGTTTATTCATTAGTTTAGAAATATTAAATTATATTTAAATTTTTTAAACATATTTCACTTGAAAAAAAAAAATCGATAATCCAAATCAAACTGAATCGACAGAATTTAGATTTGAACAGAGACACATAAAAAAATGAATGAATTAAACTTATTTTTTAAACTGATTCGGTTTGAGTCGAACCAAACAAAAATTTAGGTTTAGTTAAAAACCAACCAAGACCTAAATGTTCGTTTGATTTGGATTATTGATTTAATTTTGATTTTTCCCCCGAATGAAAGGTATTGTTTATTTTTAAATATAATTTAAGAGTCCAATCTATTCATAGTAACTTGTTAGAGTCCTGGTTAGACCATGAAATCTAATAAAAGTGTTTTAACTTGACTAGAAAACGTTCATCTAACCAATATATAATAAATAAACTAGAAGGGACCTTGTGTTGCACAACGATTTATTAGCCTCTAGCTTCAATAACTTGACAAGATTATTTTTCATCTCAAGATAGTGCAATATATTTGAGGTAATTTTCTAAAACTCTCGATGCATGTTTTAGTTTATTTTTTCAATATATGCAATCATCCAAAACATATTTGAATGTGAAATAAAAAAATTAAAATTCCACTCCGCCCATGGATTTGATAGAAACGATTCCCAGCACTATTTCCAATCATCGATCAGTATGTAATGACTTGACCAAATAATTATATGTTTAATATAATCTCGAGATAAAGAAAAGGTTAAAAGGGTTCCCATGATTAATAAATAAACGTGCACGCACACACACACATACCCGTTGATGCGGCAACATTTTCTCCCAAGTTTAAGGTAGCCTGGATTGTGGATTAAAAATTTTAAAAAAAAAAAAAAAAACCTGAAACACCAAATATAGCACAAAATCTTTGCTCCTCTTACCTCATCTGGTCATGAGCCCATTCATCTCCTTATTGTGGCCCCCTTGAGAAACAGCCTCTGATTTTCAAGAGGGCCCTCCATTTATGCATTTTCTTGATTCTTGGACCAAATTTTGGTGGCGTTTGATTCACTGTGGTCGATTCAAGAATCCATCTTGAATCAAACCGTAAGACATCTTTTTTGTGCTGCTTCGATTTGTTTGGCATTGTTGGAGCGTTTGTTTGTGTTTTCGGGATTTTCTTCTTGATCGTCTATGTTGCGACCTCAGACTAGTCCCGCGATCTGTGTAGGCCTCTCGCTCGATCAAGGAGCGGACAGATGGGGCTGAAGTTTTCAAGACAAGAGGAGCAGCAAAGGGTTGAAATTGTGAATCAGAAACATGTCCAGAATCGACTGGTGGATTGTCTGTGGAGAAATTACATACGAAATTTGGTGTCGAAGAAAAGGAGGAGAATGCTAGTTGCCGGCTATGATCTTGATATGACCTACATAACTGACAGATTATTAGCGATGTCGTTCCCCGCAGAACGTATGCGAGCCGTGTATCGTAATCCTCTGTGGCAAGTAAAGTCTGCGCTGGAAATGAGACATTCTGGTCATTATAAGGTATGCATTATATATATTCAGAATCAGTTCTAAAAAAATGTCGGAACGATATCATTTACGTTAGTCTGATGTTTGATATATTAAGGTGTATAACTTGTGCATAGAAGAAAATTACGACGCATCCCATTTTGAAGGCCGTGTGGAGAGATACCCGTTTGATGATAACCATGTTCCTCCGATTTCAATGATCAAGGCCTTCTGTGAAGATGTACATTCTTGGCTGTCTAGGGATCCAAAGAACATTGCAGTTGTGCACTGCATGGTAAGCAGAAATCTCTACTTCTTTTCAGTCATATTAACACGACATGATTCCATATATCAACTACATAGGACGGTGTGAAATACCTACTAAATCTGTAATATTTCCTCATCTAAAACACTAGTTTTTCGGATGTAGTGTTGGGTTGGGAATTCAACAGTTCAGTCATTTCGAAATGAAACAGAAACGAAACAATTATAGACGAAACTTGGTGAGAGTTTTCTTTATGGGTTTTCGATTAATTTATGTGCAGGCAGGAAAGGGACGAACTGGGCTAATGGTATCTTGTTATCTGGTTTACACTGGCATGTCAGCAGAGAAAGCTATGGAAGTATATGCAGAGAGACGTACCACAAATAATGAAGGAGTAAGTTTTCTTGGTATATTGAAGTGGTCGAGTTCTTTATGAAATCTTAGAAGGAACCAAAAGAAAGCGAGCTTGGCAATTATATTATGGAATAATTCATATTGTTCGAAAAAAGATATGGTTACAATTAAGCACTAGTGACACAGTAAATCCTACTTCATTGGATATTTTTTGATTCTTTACGCATTGCAGGTCTCAATACCAAGCCAACGTAGGTATGTTGGATACTGGGAAAAGTTACTTTCTCTTCCCAGAGGAGTTGACTTTGGTCAACTTCATGTCAATTTACCTAAACCGGGTGGAAGAGAGTTACAGCGTATTCGATTATATGACACAAAGAACATTGATCAGATCTTTGTGGTGGTCTCTGAGTTGCAAGAGGTACCTGCACTCCAAAGAACATTACCATTTTGGCTGGATCTAAGCTCTTATCATGTTTTCTTGTGTTTTCATTTATTCAACCTTTGACATGCAGACTCCTGGGCAGCGGTATTGCCCTCCAGCGGAAATCTCCAAGAGCTGTTGCAGAAAAATTAGAAAAAGTTACGAAAGACCAAATATCTCTCGATATTATTACTCATTTGTCGAGAATGAAGGACAGAAAGAAGCAATAAAGCCTCGACTGGTAGCTCAAATGGACACCGAAAGGTCCATAATTTACCAAAAGAATTGTCTTGGTTATGATTATGAGAAACAAGTACAAGTAAGATTTCCTGATATTTTTTTAAATGGTCAACTGTTTTGGCACTTGAATGCCACAAAACTGATTCATTTTGAGATTCGAGCAGATTAGAGGAGATATTCGAATAATTTTCTATGAAAAACTAATTGGAGGGCGTCTCTTCTACGCTTGCTTCAACACAGCTTTCATTACTAGCAGTTTGTTGCAGGTACCTTCTTCACCGGCACTTCTTAGATTCCCAACAGACTCTAATATTGACTGAAGGTTTGTGATGTTTCTGTATCAGTTCACTCTTAGAGATTTAGACAAAGTTGGAAAAAAAGGCAAATCAATCTGTGGTTCTTCATTCTGCTTGGAGCTCTTTTTCGGTCCATCAAACGCCAACAGCTTGCTTGTGCCTTCATCAAGTGCCTGACTTAGATTATATTCAATATACCAGATAATTGGATTGCAACAGATTTTTTTCCCAGTGCCCTCCCTGTTTAGAGGTTTCTAATAATCAGAATAGTCATCAGAATTTATTGGAATTATCACAGTCCATTCCTGTAAATTACCAGTCTTTTTGTCAATTTTTTTTAGACAGAATGACTTTTGGAATGGCTAGAAATGTTGGAAAGATATACCTGGGAACCATATCCAAGAATTCAAGACACAATTTTATTATCCACAATTTACACACTGAAACTTTAATTAAAATTCAATACAGTTTCTTAGTACTCTTTCACACTTTTTTTATTAAAGTTAAACAACTCTGACAACTAAATAAGTGTAATGCGTTGCATTAATGGAATGATTACAAAACAACCACCACAGTGTAAGTATTAGCTATGGGGATCAATAGTAGAAATTTATGAGGTACCTGTTTGAAGCCTGTAGTCATAATTATTTGACACTTCTACAATACGACATCAGTGCAAGGAGCCGATAAAAGGCCATTAGAGTTTTGACATTGTCGTGGTTAACTTCCTTGCGGCAAATTCATTAGCAATACTCAAAGCACTATTACTGTGGCGCAGATAAAACTCGGCTAGTAGGATCTGTCGCTCTTCTTCTGTTAGATCCCCATGGCAACCCTACACCATAAGTTTAAAAACAAAATGAAAGATAAATAAAAGACGTTCGAGATATTACAGGATAAAAATGTTCATCAGACAGCTCAATATTTTTTATGGTAATAATTTTAGCCAAGCAAATGGATTGCAGGAGAAAGTGACATTACCATCCGTAAAGTCCTGTCGCGTACAGCCTGGTGCATAACAAGTCCAGCAGCTACAGAAACATTGAATGAATCTACCATGCCTCTCATTGGAATACTGCAGTGCACATCTGATAGCTCCAGAGCATCGGCGCTTATACCCCTGAAATTAAACCAGAAAAATGGTGTGACGTTCAATTAAAAAAACAAGAGTTTATGAGGTGAAGCACTTTATTCTCATTATAAATAAAAAAACTAATTACACATATAAATGCCACAAAGCTGGAGGGTAGAAAAGAAATACTTGAGTTCATTTCCAACGACTATTGCGGTGGGACATGACCAGTCAATGTCGTAGACAGATACCTGGAGAAAGTTCCAACTGTTATACTATGTTACTGAAAATTTAAATAATTTCTTTCCATCAAAAGCAAGATCAAAATTGTGACAGAAGACAAATTGACATTTATCACTTAAATGTACTCATTTATACCGTATCGATCCCCAAGTAAGTTGTGGCGATTCTATAACCGCGTGATTTTAGAACTCCAAAACACTCTTTGACAGAACCCCAAAGTTCAATGTCCAACCATTTTTCAGCTCCCATGCTAACATGTCGGTTGTCTCTATATCTACATCATAGACAAGATAGTTTTATAAGGGGAAGCAGCGACCGCGAATCAAGGACAACTTTTTATTACACAAATCTGAAGTTAATGGTAAATTATTGAATGAAAGTTCTCATGTTACGGGGTGGATTCACATGACTTAAGTTCATTAACTCCGAAAAAAATATATGCAAAATCCAAGCATCCGAAGGACGACTAAGCAAACCACTGGCTTTTAATAATTAAAGAGAATTTTTTGCTTCAAGCAGTGGTGCACCTTCTTGAGTTGCCACAGGACACAACATGGACAGACTGAAAACCAAGGGCATCCGCAGATCGAAAGGCAGCCGATACATTGCCAAAATCAGTTAATCCTTCAACCACCAAACACACAGAATAGGTGCGGTTATTCACCGCATTCCTAAACTTCTCCTTTCTGACGTCCATTATATAAGGATCCATAGCTTCCAACACTTCAGTACTGCTTAAAAATCCATCCCCTGCTTTGAATCTATTCAAATACGGAAACCAGCGACTCTCATGCTCACGATCATTTTCAAACCGCCGTTCCAGCTTCATCAATCTTAAAACATCGTCCTTGTTTTTCGAAAGCAACTCCTCCACATTATCCTTATTCGAAAATTGAGGCAGTTCCGGGGTCTCTAATGAACAAGCGCCACTCACACAACCAAAGCTTCTGGAAAGTGAAGAGGACTTGTGAGTTTTGAACCTAAGCCCTACATTAACGGGAAAAAAAAATCAAAACTTGGTTCAAATAGCACAAATTCAAAACCTTAAAAACACACACATTCATAGGATGTTACCGGTATGAAGTCGAAGATGGTGAAGGGTGATTGAATTGGGTATAAATGTTCTGAATTCCACGAATGAAGCCGTAGAACGGATTAGGGTTTTGCAGCTGCTCATTTGTCTCGAGAAACATACACAGGCCGGAGTCAAAGTGGGAGTGAAGAAGAGGCGTTTTTTTTTAACAAAAATAATAAATAATAATTATTATTATTAATTTATTTTTTTTTTTTTACAAGCAAGCTGTAAATCAAGCGAAAAAAAATCCATTCCCCCGACAAAAGGATAAAAGATCAAGAAAAACAATAGCAACTAAAGAATGGGCGACTCGATTAGCTGATCGTCAAATTAAATTATATTATAATTTATACATTATACAAGATATAAATAAATAAACGAATAAATTCATCAAATATCAAACAATTTTTCCTCAAAAAAAAATCAAATAATTCTTCTAAGTAAAGAAAAATCTAAATGAGAATTATAGAGGCCATGGTTACTCAGATCCTTTTTAGAAACAAAAATTATTTCTCTTCCCTTCAAATTTCTAGATTATCCAAAATCTTCCTTGTAATTCAGAATTTAGGTGGTTATGAAACTTATGATGCACCTCATGTTTTTTACTTGCCATAAAAAATAAATACAAATAGCGTTAAGCCATGGCCAAGATATTTCATTCAAAGAAATGCAAATACAAAACATTTTGATTTATATCTCAAAACAAAAAAAACATTTTGATTTATTAGGAAGAAAGTGTTCGAGATTATCACATGTTGAATGGCAACTCAGGCAGAGAGGGCTTTCTTGGAAATGAAATCGAAAGATATTCCATTCTCTTGGAGCCGTTCTTGGAGACCCGTGGGACCAAATACGATGCCCGGAGTGAAGACTCCTCCCTTGGGCAGATTTTCTCGGTCATTGAGTAGAATAAGCGCGCACTGAATCAGTATTATTGGAGTTGTTAGATACCCGATTTCAGGTCCCGACACTCTAGTTATCACCTCAGTATCTACTTTCTTGCTCCCTTGTGACACCAGACTACTGTCACTGTATCCGTGCCCGACAAACCACATCTTAAAGGTAGCACACGCCACTTGATCCTCAGAAGGCCCCTTTTTTTTGAACCATCCACAGCTGAAAAACGAGGGGAATTTCAATAGAAGCCATCTCCCTGGTGAGGTTTTGCTCAACAGCCCCATGAATATCCCGAGCATGATCACGGGAAACAAACCAAGGAGTGATTTTGTTCCTAGTTTTACACCAAAATGGGCTGGCTTCACTGATGACCAGAAGGCCTCTCTCTTTTTTTGGTGCTCTGGAGTCTCATTCACACCAGATAAACCATGGGGATTTTCGGTCAGGGTGCTCAGGGTTCTTCGAACTACGATGGAATCTGCTGATGGTAGCTTCAAGGCCCAGAGGCCAACGTGCGTTTGATGCTCGATGATAGAACCTTTTGCAGGCCCAGGTCCTGGAATCTGAACCATACATACAAATTTGAACATGTTTTCTGAAATCTAACAGATTGAAAGAAGACATGAGGCTTATTCCATGCTCAAATGCTAATAAAGTTTGTTAATCAGACATCAATGTCACCAAAACAATGTTTTCTAATGCCAAAACTCCCCTAGTTTTCTCCTTTTTTCTGTAAGATGTGATTCGTTTAAAGAATTATGATTTCGAAAATTCATGGAAGATGATGGCATCGTGCTTTCTGGAAATGCACCACAGCATCACTTTAGAATTTAGATTGGTACAAGAGACCAAATGCAGATGCACTTTGAGAATGATATTTTTGTTTTCTGTTTCAGCCCAGTGTGAATAACCGCAACAAATAGTTTAGGTCGCTGAAACTTCAGATGTTCTTGAACAATCCACAATTTCTGGGCGTGTGTTTATGGCACAGTTCACAAACACACAAAAACACAAAAACAAAATAAAAGAAAGAAAATGACGGGGTTTAATAACTAACAGTAGCATTGACATCATAAGCCATCAGTTTTTACCAAATGTCTAAAATAGCATAGATTTGTTGGCAAGGAAGAAGAATAATCCCACCTATGCCCATTGGAGTAGAAGCTCGAAAGAAAGAGAACCAAGTTTTGAACGACAGCCACAACCAAACTTTACAATCATCAAACATAGCTGTACCGGTTTAAGCTAATGGCATTGGATGACAAATGCAATCAGAAAGAGTCACTAAGAAGACTAGGACTCATAAAGATGCTCTACGTCTGGCAACAGTTCATCTTCTCGAAAAATTATAGATATTGCAGCCAGAAAGTTTAACCAAGCAAGAGCTATGGCCAGCCAAATGAAAAAAGATTTCAACTTTCTTGATTAATATTTAGATAAATGATAGTTTCGATTCATAAAATGAAAAAGATTCCAACTTTCTTGATCAATATTTATACAAACACTACTTTCAATTATTAACTTCAGTACTCTGGCCAAATGCAAGTAAGCTAATGAGAGTAAATCGAAAGCAGCAAAAAAAATACTGGATTCTATAACAAGAAAGAAAGATCATACCGCGGGCCGGGCTCTTTTAGGCCTGGACCTTCTCAACTCCATAAGCTTATCAGCATAAGCCACTCCAAGAACCGCAGATTCGTATGTCCCGAAATTCCCGACAATCTTCTTGTCCGACTCCAAGCTCAAATACGCATCAACGGAGTTCGGGCACGATGGATCGGCCCACTGTTTCGAATGAAACATCAGCCCGATCTCCGCCGGAATGGAATCAAACCCACAAGCAGAGATAATCAAAGACCCCTTCTCCACCGCCTTCTCGTGGTACAAAGCCTCCATTCTCTCCATAAAATCGGGCTCCCCAGAGATGTCCAAGTAATCGCAGCCCGATTCCACACAGGCCTTGACTACGGGATGCCCGTACAACCGAAACGGGCCAACGCAATTCAAAATGACCTTCGCCTGGGCCGCGACCCTTGCGAGGGAATTCGGGTCGGAAGTATCGGCGGTGAGAAGAGGGATTTTCGGCGGGAGATGCGGCGAGGCTGCCCAAGTGAGGGCTTCGGATAGCCTTGATGGGCTGCGCCCGGCCAAAGCGAGGGACTTGAGGGGTGAGTTGGGAACATCAAGGAATTTGAGAGCTTCTCGGATTACGTATTTTCCGGTGAAGCCGGAGGCGCCGAGGATCACGACATCAAAGATTTTGGAATTACTTTCCGCCATTTTTAAAAATAAATTTTGCAGAGATTTCAGTGGAAAGAACGAGGCGGATTCATCTAGAAGTCATTCAGTGTTAGAAATGCGTGAAGAAACTGAAATGGGCTCAGATAAAGATTCGATTTTGCATGTTCATCGGCTTTGTCGATTAAAGGGAAAATTTTAAGAATTTAGAAAAATTCTCGTCACTCGGTTTGTTTTTAGTAAATTAAATTTCCGATCGACCCAATTCAAAATCGACTCATTTAGGCTCCGTTTGATACCGTTATGAATAATCTATGTATAAAATTATTCTATTTAATCGCACGTTCTTCTCATCGTATAATTTATCTATCTATTAATTATAATTTTACATCAATCAAATCATTAATTATTTATCTTATATCAATCAAATCATTGAATTGAAATTACTATATTACCCCTTATAAATAATATTATTTATATATTTTTTTATTATTAAAAGGATATTATGGTAATTTACCATTTTTATATAAAATTTAATCAATCAAATCAAATAAACTATAATACAGTTTTGTTATGGTGCCCACTTTCCGTACCCATCACCATGCCCACCTATGAGGTGACACTCATCCATTGGATGAACCATTTGAATATGATTCATCTCATCCATTGGATGATTGTCACCTCATAGGTGAGCATGGAGGTGAGCATAGGAGATGGGCAGCATAACATAACTCAACTATAATATATCAATCAAATCAAATATTCACTATCATTTCTTATTTATTTTTTATTACATTACATTTGATGTTATGGGATATATCCCGAGATATCGTCTAATATCTCGGGATATATTTATTTTTCGCATGAACTTTAGATCGGGATATGTGATAACAAGCATATTATTGGTGGTAAGTGATGTCCTGCAATTATTATTGGATATGGGCCTCGCATATATTCACTATCTACAATCGGGCTTGGACTTGTCAGTATTATGTGATCATGGGCCGCATCCAATCAAATCATGGGCCTTGCCCTTTGAGTTATGGGCTTACACTAGGGACTACACGTCTGACATGAACACACGTTCTCAACCACTTGAATGACAGGGAAGTTTTATATATATCGTTTTGCTTCTAGTTTTATAGGACAACGTGGGAAGGGAATTTCTGCACTTTCTTCCCCATGATTTTCCCATGTTTTCCTCTATCTTTTCTCCCATGTTTCTTTGTCTGACTTAGGCATCGAAGGGGTCATGCCGGGAGAAATCCTGGCGCCCTCTAACCAGTTTATTCATGATTTTCAGGCAAGGATAATCGGAGGATTCACAAAGATGACGAAGGAATTTTTGGGATGTCATCAACATTACTTATTCATATATTATTTATCTCGTCACCCGTACCAAACTGAGCTTTAGTATATAGATTTGTAGCATGTCTAATGTAAATTTCTGCGGACTGGTTCAGTGTAGGCCGGCCGTAGCAATAAAAATTCATCGTCTAAAAATCATAGCGTTTGTTGCTCAATAATAGCTATGAAAATAGCTTGGACACGATTACACACAAAGCTGAATAGATATCAAATGTATTTTAAAATAAACCGAAATTTTCTTCTAAATAATGGTCACGTGGTGTAGTGGTTAGCACTCTGGACTTTGAATCCAGCGACCTGGGTTCGACTCCCGGCGAGACCTCTTTTTTCACTTTTTAAGAAAAATTTTTATTTTGTGCGTTTTTAATTTCTCTAATAATTATAAGGTAAAATTGGGTTACAAGAAAGTTTAATTTAATTTTCTTTGTTTTCTCAATGAAACAAACAAGATCAAATTTTTTGAGTATTTTACTAATCACACATAAAATTAATGCTAAATTTTATGATTTTTTTTTTTTTATCCTTTTCATCAATTGATTACTCAGGATTTAGTAAAATTGTTATAGTCTATGTAATATGTATTTTTTAAATTTAATATTCGACAGCAAATTTGAATTAGTGTTAAAGACTTGAAGACAATTTGCATAAAAAGATTTGTGCAACCAACTATTAATAAAATTTTATGGTGGCTTCTTATTATTTTGGGCTAGTTTGTGTCAATTTATGGAATATGGAATGCTTTTTAATTACATTATTGTTTAGATGTAATATCTTTATCCATATAATTATAAAACTCCTATGAAATTCATCTCCTACTCTATCTACCTATGAAAAGATATTATTTCAAAGTGAAAATTAGAATACCGGCACAACATAAATGAACCGAAAATGGTCACACCATAGCTGTGTTTTGATTTGAATGGCTAGTTTGTCTACTAATTGTATTTGCTCGTGAAAAGCACCAAAGAAACTATAAATTATTGACTATTTACATCATACTAGCAATCGTTCCGAAGAATTTCGTCGCCTATTCAGCATTTTAAAGGCAATGAAAGATGAGCATTAGAACATCTCTGCCTCGGCAAACGCCTCGTCCTTTTCCCCCATCCGAGTATGTTTCTACCTTCAAGTCCTAGTTTTTGGCTAGTGGGTTGTTGAGTTATGGTCGAGTAAACTGATTTTGAAACTGGAGAATTAGCTAAGACCCGAAAACGCTTCCTTCCCCTACCATTTCTGGGGCAGTTTCGACCTTCAACTCTGAATAGTAGCACTTCGAAAGCCTTGAGATCCTCGGTCACTTCTTGTCTTGATAATGTGACCAGACCAGGTCCCTCGACTTGGCATCCCTTTTCGAGATCTTTTAGTTTCTTCGTCGCTTGGATTATGCGATTCCATTGGCTTATAGCTATAGTCTTCCTCCTTTGTGTCTTCTAACTTTAAAGTCATGAATTCGAAGTAGTCCATGCCATAAGGAAGCAACCCGTCTGCATCACACACACCGTTCTGAACCAAGGAAACTGCTCTGATTGTATCGTCGCAATTTGACAAGATCTTTTCTGCAAACCATTTGAGACAATCGCTAGATGTGGCCTCCAAAGGCTCACATGCAACTTCATTTGAATTCTTTTTGCCAGACATCGAGAAGGAAATTATGGTCTGAGCTGCTATTCTGTCACATTCTTCGTTGGAAGGTTCAGATTTTCTTGGTGGCGGCACTTCCATTTCTGTCGAGTCAGCTTCTGTAGGCGACACCTCTGCTTCTGATTCAATCACTGTTGGAGCCTCCAAGTCTATCTCAGTTGTAGCAATTTTTACTATAGCTGTGGGGATAGATGGTGCTGGTGGAGCATCCTCCTCTTCAGAAGATAAGTTCAGGTCAATGTGATGCCTCAAACCAGAAATGTAGTTGTTAAATCCTTTCTGCAAAACAAAATCCTTGATTTCGAGCTCTTCTTTTCGACCACCACCATCTATGCAAGAACAGTTAACCTTGGAGACACTGCCTCCAGAATTTGGATTCTTGACCATGTCGAGTGCATTACAGATTGGAAAACCGAGAATCGTTCTAGGAATGCCATCATCAGCAATTAGAACAGCCATTGGCTCTGAGGTTTCCTGTTTTGCTTTCAAATTTGGCAAGGAACCACCTGTTGTTTCGGTTTTCTTGAAAAATTCAATGGAATGATTCTGCAACGAATCAAGATTCATGAAGTAAGAATTATTCGCCCCTTTCTTTGGTTCTCCCCTTTGTTGTGGAGTTTTTAGAAACCAGGGTAGCTCTCCCTTCGGATTTTCCTTGTTGCTTTGATAATCTGTAAACATAAGATTTTGTTGAGGACCAACCATTTCGAACTTCTGGGAGTTTTCTGAATATCCTTTTGAACTTTCTATAGGCTTCGCATTTGTGTCCTCCTCGTTCTTGAAACATTTTCCTGGAGCACCATATCCAACATCTTTACAGTTGACCAAATCATTCTTCTTGATTATACCTGAAATGTTAGATGCTGGACCCAATGGATCATCATTTTCTCCAGAAATTTCAACGCCGAAAAGCGTCTGTTTCCTTCGAGATGCTGATTTACATGTACTCAAATGATTATCTGAAAATCCATTTCTTGGCTGAGCCGTCCCCTTAGAACATGTATGTGACTCGCCAAAACGAAAGTCTCCAGTAAAAGAATGCTTTTCAAATCTCTTTTCCTCTGTAAATATATGGATAAATAAATGAGTGTTGTTTAACATCAAGTCCAACTTGCTATGTCTTATACCCAAGCAACCTTTTCCACCAAGAATTAACCAAATATAAAGAAAATTGAATAACAGAAGCCAAGGTCATGTTTTCTCCTTTCAAGTTTTGAACTTAAAATGGCAATACCGAAAACATCACAAAAATAAACTGGATCATTCAACAAGATTGTGCAGGCCAAAAGATTAAAATCGCAACAACATCATAGTACTAATATAACATCACCACGAGCCATGCAATAGAATCTTGAAACCCAAGAAATGTGCCAAGGGATGTCTTATTACTGGCTTACCTGTACAGCAATCATAAAAATGTTCTTTTCCCCACATTTCATTCCTCGAATTTATACTACTAAGTACTTAAATAAATTCCACCTTTTTCCAACCTGGGGATTTTCATAGAAATTTATTGATGCAAGATGAAAGTTTGAACCTGAATTAACAGAAACATCAGCTCTTCCAAGGCACGAGAAAGTACTGTGAATCCCATCCGCTAAGCTGGTTAAATTTAAGTCAGTCTGATAACATGGCCTCGGAGAATCAACTTTACGTTCTGGTCTCCAAGCACCAGTAAAAGCAGAATTAGCAAACAAGGTCTGATGATTTCGGTTTCGAATGTTGGTTTCCACCACAGGAAATTCGTAAAAACTTTTTTGCACCTCATTTTCTACATTGCTTCTGAGTACATTAGCTGGAATTTCAAAAGAATCCGTTCTTTTCTCAAAACTGATGCTCTTAGGCAGTGGAATATCACTGCTTGTCAAAATTTTCGATTCTTGAATCAGGGAAATAAAGGGTATACTATGTTCGACTTTGTTTAATTTTGCCGTTTTCATTTCATTCATCAGCTCTCTCTGCCTGATGCAAAGACGGTGGAGTTCTCGAACCTGACGAGTTATAAACACACACATTTGACAAAATCAGGTTCACTAAACCTAAAGCACATATCACTTGCCATTCGTAACAAATTCAGAGTAACAATGAAATCATACCTGATTTCTAAATACCGTTTCATGCTTGAGAATTGTCTTTCTTATTTCCTCCTTGCCATATCCAAAAATACCATCTTTTGTCGTCTGGGACGAGCCGTGATTCTGGCCACTTTTCGCAAATTTGCCTTGGTGATGCAAGGATCTCGCAACGGTATTGGCATTACCATCCCGGCCAGTGGCGGAACAGTACTCGGGCAAAACTCCATTTACCAGTATTTCAGTTCTCATTTCTGGAATAAAAAACATGAAGGTAAATTTGGAAACCACGAATCAAACCAAATAATCATAGAACCTATATTAGGCAGGTAAATTTGGAAACCACGAATCAAACTAAAAATAAGTTCCATCCTCTTATAATCATAAACCCTTTACAAACATAAAGGAACGAAGAAAGCTGCATACAAATCTGCATTTGACCTCAAAAGGCGAGAAAGAATCTACAATTAGCTGAAAATTTGATCTCAAAGAAACTTCGTGAATCAAAGCAACACTTCAAAATTCAAACCATACAAAAGCAAAAGTCCAAGGCTAAAAAATCAACCAAGAAAAGGGATTCAAGCCCCTGAAAGAAAAAGAAAACCCAGAGGCTGAAATGTACGCATGAGAGGTTTAGAGTGGAATACCTCAAACCCAAATTCTACTCATCCATTGAGTCTAATACAGTCCCACAAATTCAATTCAAACGTTAGAATCTCTGCACAATAATGACAAGAATTCAAGACCCGGAGAACAAATCAAATATCGTTCTATATACCTTCACCTAAGAACCTTCAAAGAAAAGCGAAGAAACAATCCCACAATTAATGAGGAGATATAAGTATGTTGGGCCATTTTCATGATCAATCAAATGGAAGAGGGATCCAAGATAAAGATCTTTTACTTCTCTCTCCGTGTACAAATTCAAGAAATGAAAGAAAATAGAATGCTTTTACAGAAGAACATAATGACTCTGAATTTGTCAACACGAGGTCTCCTCACCTTGTTCTATATGCTTTTCTTCCAATTCTTCCTTTGGAATCAATCATTTCCTTTCCCATTTAGCTTATTGATAGTACAGTTCCGAAACATGTTTGTAGTGAAAAGAAATAAATTATTATTGTATTCATAAAAGATATTCTTGATTCTGAGGAAGTAAAAGGCATATGTGTAATCTGATTGACATTTATTAAACTCTTTAGATTCTCTCGTATAATAATAATAATAATAATAAAAAGAATATAAATACATATAATATATATATGGACATGGTACTTGCCTTGAATTCAAGATCAAATGTTTACATTTTATAAAATGAAAAGATCAAATTTTTACACTCATAATTTTGGAAAAATTGGAACTTTTTTGCATTTTTGAGGTGGGATTTCGATGTTGCACCCAAAACTTATTTTTTTTTTCCTTTGTTTTTATTTGTTTTGTCGTAATATTTCCAAGAAATAGACGAAATTATAACTCATTTAACATAAAGTTCCAAATTTAAAATGAGATTTCATGTTCGATATCTCATTATAAAATTATACTAAGCAGAAAAGTATAAAAATCCTATCTTGTGATAACAAATGCAATTGTCGCCAGTTTCCTAAACGCATGCAACGGAGCTTAATGCACCTGCCGCGTGGCCCACGCGCAATGATAGCGCCTAAGATGTACAGTCTGCTGCATTAAAGTACAATAAAGCGTACAAACAAATAATCTATGCTCATAAGTGTGACTCACGCGTGGTTGTGGCGCGTGTGAAATAATGTACCTTAGATTCACTCCTAAAGATAAGAGTGGCTGTTACATTACATTGGAGACTTACAACTAGGGACGGGGAAAAAATATCGAAATATTGAAATATTAAAAAATTGTATCGAAAAAATTATCGAAATTATCAAAAAAATCGGTATATCGAAAATATCGTGCCGAAATTTTTGGTATCGGTATCGATATCAATATGATACATTTTTTTTTCGGTAAACCGGTATATCAAAATACCGAAAAATAATTTTTTTAAAAAAATATATATATGAATTTTTTTTGAATTCGGTATCAGTACACGATATAGATTTTCGTCATACCGAAAATTCGATATATTCGATATACAGTACGGTATCGATATTGAAAACTTTCATACCTATTTTTTCGGTACGATATACGATATCCGATTTTCGATACGGTATACGTACCGACCCACCCCTACTTACAACCACCTCAGTGGGTGGACAAGGTAATAATTAATGCATTCAAATCCCATTATGTGACTTTTATGATTAATTAATTCTTGAAAATTGAAATTTATTTCTAGATTTCATGTTTTTATTGGTTAAATAAATTAAATTAAAATTTCCAGGGTAACTGTCTGTATTTTATATAGAATCAAAATGTCAATGACATTGGATTATATTATAATTATAATATAATAAATGAACATGTCGTGACACAATACAATGCAAGTGATCTATGATTCTATAGAAAAAATCGAGAATAAGAAGTATTTAAAAAAAAACAAATTAAAATGAAAGTTATCTATGTGTGAAGTCGAGGAGATAAAATAGAAGATTGGTCGGAAAGATAAATATTGAATATGAAGTTTGACGATAAAAAGAATAGTTTTTTAAAAAAAAAAATGGTAAGAGCTTGTAATATTATTAAATTGAAGATAAATTAGTCATTACAGAAGTTATTAATCAAAACAAGCGGTTTGGTTTCTTTTTCTGAATCCATACACAGTCCAATAAAAATTAAGGTATTCGATGAGATCTACACCGAACAAAAACTAATGTAAAAATTCATATGTATCAAACACGTTATGTATTAATTGAACTATTCAATACCAACAGGTGTCATATTGATTTTACGAGTACAAAGATTGATTTAAACGTGATGTAAAACACATAGATAGATCTAGTATATACTCAACCTATAAATTGCTACATCTTTTGACCATACAAGTACTCTAGCATTGATATCTTTTTTGTGTTAAATTAAAATATGTAATCAATGATGTTGGGGTCGGTAGAGTTGGATGGGAGCCATAAATTGTAAGAAATCGATTGGCTTCTTGTATATGTCAATTTGTTGATGCATAAATGCTCCCAAAGGTTTTCTTGGACAAACATTGCTTGAACATTCCATAAGCTTAAACAATGTGAGGATACGGTGACCTTGGAATTATAGGGGGTTTTGCTTCTTTTTCTTTATTTTGCCAAACACCCATATAATTATGGAAGTTCCTTTTGAGGACTTGTTGTCGACTTTATCTATTTTATTCACCCAAATTTCTTGCCACCTTCACCAATGCTCGAAGAGCATTGCATGATTAATTACAAGAACAAGAAAGAGAGGTTATGGGATTTTCGACTGAGACATGTATGAAAATCTATGGATATTTTAAGATTTTTTTGATGATGATGGAAATAGACTTTATATATATTATATATAAAAGGAAATCGAACCTCAAGTCAACAATTATATCAAATTTTCACATAATCGACAGAAAAGGGAGGAAAAAATACAAACTAATATCACTACCAAAAATGGTCATTTATAGTGCGGCAATCATTATTGTTTTTTTAAAGAATACGGCATTTGTTCTTAATTAATGGTCATCTAACATATAACAACGTCAAGAATACTCGCAATTGATATCTGTCGTTTGCGTATTGGTCGCAAATCTTTGAGTTTAATACAACAACGTGCAAACGAAGCATTTTTTTTTTTTTTTACATGTTCATAATTTTAGTTGAAGGTTAGAGAATTAAACCGAGACAAGTTAGCACAAGAGATTTTTCGGTAGCTTCCTAATAAATAGATAGATTGATTGATCATTATTGGGAAATTAATAACATATCGTGGGATAGATAAAATTCATGTAACATCAATGAACAATATTTAGCAAACCTTATTTGGGTCCATAAGCCCAAGAATTTCCCACTCAACCCATTAACAATTGGGTTACAAGCCGCCACAAGTCCATTGCTTCGAGCTTATGGACCTATGGTTCAGGATTCCACTGGATAGTGGATAAGGCCGTGATATGTGTACTTGTCTTGTCTCCAAAAAATTACTGTCAGATGAATTTGGCTGAGCATTTTGTGCCGAAAAATATTAGATTGTATTTGTATGGATAGATTTGATTTGGGAAAGAAATTTTAAATCGACGATGGATTTGAGTAGGGGTGTGCAACGGCTGATCTGGTTCAATTTTACATAATTATGGTTTGGTTTTTCGGTCTACGATTTTTTTAAATGTCTAATCCGATAACCAAATCATTTAATTACGGTCTGGTTCGGTTTTATAGTACTACGGTCTGGTATATATTATTGGTTTTGCGATTTTAGAAACAAATTTAATTGATTAATTATGTATCATTCTCCGAGTTATAAATTGGTAATTTAAATTCAGTTTTATATAATTTTTAGTTAATTTTATGAGTTTACAATTATAAAATTTGATAAAAAATTGTTTTTATCGTTTTTCCAATTATGTCGGTTATACATTAAATTATTTTAAATTTTATACAAATATCTTGTAATAAAATTTTTATTAAATTTATAATTAGTTATACAAATTTAATGCATAAAAATATATACAAATAAATATACAATAATTTATATTTGAATTATTAAAATTATATTCACCTACCAATAGTTTAAATATAAATAAAATAATTATTTTATTAAAGTACGGTTTAAACGGTCGATTTGATTTCAAAGTACATAAAACCGTAACCAAATCATAATAATTTCGGTTTTAAGTTATAAAACCAAAATTATAAATTTGGATTGTGGTTCGGTTTGGTTTACGGTTTCTTCGGTTTAAATTTTCGATTTTGACCATATTATGCATACCCCTAGATTTGAAAGTCAAATTACACCGATTTTTGGTGTGTTTGAATCTATAATAATTACTGTTAAAATTATTTAAACTGATATAAAATGAAATTGAAATTCACTTGAATATTGTTATATGATATTTTTTTATAAAAAAAAATTATGAAATACGTCAGTTCTAATCATAAGTTTAAAGTCAACACGATTTTCTGGACATGTCCAAGTAATTTCAGATATGACATTGGTACTATTTCGACATGATGTACTAAAATAACCTAGAATTTATCGGCTATAGCCTACAAGATTTGAAATTTTGTACTGGGCGTTTGGATTTTTCTCTAGTTAGCGTTCTAAGATAAATTAACAATAGAAATAACACTACTGTGAGACGGTCTCATCCATGAGACGTATCAATTTTATCTATATTTATAATAATAAATAATATTTTTGACATAAAATGTAATAATTTTTAATGGATAAACCGTATAAGAGATTCGTCTAAAAAAAATGACCCTTGAGACCGTTTCATAAGATTTTTTTATCTAATACTGGGCATATGTGATCCAATTCGAGAATTGTTTAATGTATAGTTTAACTATTGAGTTGATTTTAAAGTTATGTTTAATAGTGTTTCATTTGAAATTTTAATTATCTTGACACAAAAATTCACATGATCTCTTATTTGAGTAAATTATAAAAAAATATTATTTCATATGTTTATTTCATTTAAGCTATATTTATTTTTCATATATCTCAAATATGCAGTTTAGTTTTCATATTTAATGTTATCTTTCCTTTTTATATACCAATTTACCCCTACTAATATTGTAACACCCGGTATTTTTAAATACGTAAATCTGCATGCATAATTAGGATATTTAATTATTTAAATTTGTGATTTATGGGTTAAATAATTATGTGAATTATTTGTGCATGATTTAATTTAATTTTTAAGCATTTAACCCATAATTAGTGATTTTTAGGATTTTTAGTATTTTAATTATTTTATCGCGTAGACGGGACCGTGGACGGACGAGATGACAATTTTCTATCCAATTTATTTCATGAGCCTTTTAAAAGCCCAAAAAAATATTATTTTGAGTTTTATTTCCTCAAAAATTTTATTATTTAATTTTATATAATTTTAGGAGTCCGTTTTTATTCAAAATAAGCCAAAATAATGACTTTTTATTATCTTTAAAATTTCCCTAAATTAATATTTCGGGATTTTTATATTTTTTTAAAATTTTGTTATCAGATTTCTTTTCTTAATTAGATTTTTAAGTTATATATTTTATATATTAAAATCCTTATTAATATATTTAATTTCCTAAAAACCTATTTTATTAAAAACTTAACCTAATCTACCCCAAACCCATCGACCCTAAGCCCCAGCCGACACCCCACTCTCCTCCATCACTCTCCATCGTTTCCAGCAGCCTCCAACTACTCCATAGCTCGGTTTTTGAAGGTCCAAGTCGGTTGTCGTCGTCCCGTCGTCCCGAAATCATCCCACACTCAATTTTTCTCTTCGTTTTCGGTGAAAGGCATGATTTTCTTCCATTTTTTCGTACCTATCAGATATTATGTTGTGTGGATTGTGTATGCATCGAAAACTTTCAAGTTTTTCAGAAAAATGGTTCGGTTGTTTCGATTTTATGCGCAAGGTTCCTTGTTTTCCTTTTTCATGTTCACGTTTTCGGTCCACCATGGCTGGTATGGCTGCTGGTCAGAGTCCTAGGTAGTGTGAGGAGGGTCTGGACCGAATGGCTCAAGTGGCTCGAGCCAAACGGCCCCAGGAAGTCTGCTGGTGCGGTTCGGCCTCCCTTGGTGCACAGTCTAGGGTTTCGGGAAATGGGCTTCGGGTTCGGTGGTCCAGGCTGCATAGGGCTGGGGGCTGGTGCAGGTTAGGTCCGCCCAGACGTGGGCTACGTCTGGGCGGCGGCACTCCGGACAAGGGTGGCCGGAGCAGGCCGGTAGCAGCCACGGAGGGGCTGCTACTCTCGGCCGCAGCCGAGATGGGGTTAGGGCTACGGGTTCTAGGTTTTCCTATGGGCTTCCGGGTCGGGTCGGTGGTCCGGGTCAAGTTCATGGGTCATGGGTTAAGTTAGTTGGGTCCGGGTCCGAGTTAAGTTAATTGGGCTCGAGTATTTTTAATTTTAAGTTAATTATTAAATTTAAGTGTTTTATTGGGTTAATTAGCTTAATTATATTTTTGGGCTTCACTTAAGTTTATTAATGGGCTTAATTAATTTAATTATATTGATCCACTAATTTCTATGGGCTTTAGGGCCCATGAAAATTATTGGGCCAGTCTTTGGGCTTTTGGGCCCATTGGGCCAGTTTAAGTTGTTATTGGGCCTAGAATGTTTTATGGGCTTTAAATTATTTTAATTGGACTTAGAACAATTTTATTGGGCTTAAGTATGTTATTGGGCCAGATTTAAGAAATTGGGCTTGAGTGTTAGGACCAGCAGTCCAGTACAATCCATGAGAAATTTGCATGTGTCCTGATTATATATTTAATTATTTTTATGCATTGAAGTTATTTTAATATTTATATGTTAGTAAGAAATTAAATTAAATATATATGAAGGACACACATTTTATTTAAGTACATGCATTCATTAAATAATTTTATGCATAATTAAATGTTTAAGGTTGAGCAATAATAAAATATTTTATGTTGGAAGTTGAAGTAGTGTGACAATTTAAGGGGGATTCGTCCCCATATATGAACTATTGAAGGGCAGTTTACTGCCAATTTAAGAGGTGATTCGTCACCGCCACGTACGTTGTTTTCCACGCTGATCAGTATTTAATGTATGATTTAAGGTTACACTACGGATACAACCATGCGATGTTAGAAATTTAACTGCTCAACAATATTTATGTATTATGTTATTTAAGTTAATTTAAGTTATGTTTATGTCATGATATTTTTAAGCATGCTCATTCATGTATATGTTATGTATTAGTATCAAAGTGATTTAAATTATTTTAAACCCTTGTTATGTTAGCATGTTCGGCATCTAGGCTCACTACACTTATATGGTGCAGGTGAGTACGTAGAGGAGGATGTAGCTCCTACCGGCGGCGAGGACATATGAGCGGACATGCAGTGACCCCGTGACCGTGATAGATGTCTGAGTCACATTGCATGTTTTGAATATTTTTAGCATGTTACATTTTTAAGTATTTTTTTCAGTGGTTGTGTTTTGGAATATTTTATTTAAATATTTTCAGTGCATGCAAACTTTAATCATTTTATTTATGCAGTATTTTAATTCAATATTTGACTCAGATATTTATTTTATTAAAGAATACATATTTTATTTAGTAAGTAATAAAAAAAAAATTCCGCATATTTATTTATTAACTATAGAGTTAGGGTCGTTTCAGTTGGTATCAAAGCACGGTCCTTGGAGGGGTCATTACTGCTATGCGAGCTCAGAAATCCACGCTACCGGTCTGTAAGTTTTAAGTGTTTATAGCATGATTTAATTTTTTGGATTTAAGTTAGCATTACTTTTAAACAACTTAGTTATGCATGGCGATTTACGTAAAGAAATATGTGGTGGTGCAGAATGCCTCCCAGACCGATGAACGGACGTGGGGGATCTCCACCTACACCTCCACCTCCACCTCCGCTGAACCCTCTAGCAGCATTGGAGCAGGCCAATGCGAATATGATGGCAGGGATTACTGCTCTGTTAGAGCAGCAGGCTACTCGTCCTAGATTGTCCCATGAGGAGGACGTTGCTGAGAGGTTCCAGAAGAAGGGACCGAAGGAGTTCCTTGGTACCACCGATCCTTTGGTGGCTGAGGGGTGGATTCGCTCTCTGGAGTCCATCTTTGCTTATATGGGGATCACAGACGCCGACAGGGTGAACTGTGCGACTTACATGCTGAGAGGAGATGCAGCTCTATGGTGGGAGGGTGCTGCCAGGGGAGTTCACCTTCCTACACTGTCTTGGGCGGAGTTCAGGCGTGTCTTCTACGCCAAGTATTTCACGGAGGATGTGAGGAGTCGCATGATCCGGGAGTTTATGAGTCTCCGGCAGGGGGACATGTCTGTTGTGGAGTACGTGAGCCAGTTCGAGCGGGGCTGTCATTTTGTGCCTCTGATTGCAGACAGTCCACCGGAGAAGATGAGACAGTTTGTGGAGGGACTGAGAGCGGATATTAAGCACGACGTACGTATGATGGATGTCGCTACATATGAGGCGGCAGTTAGTAGAGCACTGAGGTCAGAGGAGGGTAGGAGAGAGATGCAGAGGGAGCAGCAAGGGAAGAGGCAGTTTCAGGCTGGGTATCAGCGACCATCTTCGCAGCCTCCTATGAAGAAGCAGTTTACAGGGCCGGCTAAGGGCCCGAATCCGCAGCAGAGGCCGCAGCAGCAGAGGGGCGGGGCCCCTAATGCCATAGGTTTTCCTACTTGCACGAAGTGTCAGAAGATGCATTCGGGACCGTGTTTGTTGGGAGCAGGGGTTTGCTATCACTGTAGGGAGCCAGGGCATCAGATAGCTAACTGCCCGAGAAAGAAGAACACTGCTGGTAGAGTGTTCGTCATGCAGGCCGAGGAGGTAGATCCAGACACCTCCTTGATCACCGGTATATCTTACCCCTAACATTTTAATAATTTTTCTTTGGTTAAAATTTCGTCTTTATTTTGGAATTGTTGTTATTTGGGTTATTTAACTGCATGTTAGAATAGGAAGCATGTTTTACTTGTGATTAGAATTAAGAATTAGTAGTGACTCGTTGGGGAAAATTTGGTAGTGGTATGAAATTGTTGGGAATTTTCTGCGTGCAGGGAGAATTCTAGTTGGAGGCAACTCCACGTTTGCGTTGCTAGATTCAGGAGCTACACATTCGTTTATCTCCATGGAGTTTATCAGGCGGGTAGGAATCACACCTGAGATTATTGACAGTGGGTATGATGTTACTATGCCGTCAGGGCAGATTATTTCTACCTCGAAGGTTATTTGAGGACTGGAGTTGGAGCTGCAGGGACACTCCATTCAAGCAGATGTGGTGGTTTTGCCATTGAGTGGTTTCGATTTGATTTTGGGTATGGACTGGTTGACAGTCAATGGAGCTTCGATTGATTTTTGTCAGAGATCAGTGTCAGTGAGACCTACAGTAGGCGACCCGTTCACTTTTCATGCATCTCAGAGCAGTGATATTTCTCAGGTGATATCTCTTATTCAGGCGAGGAAGTTGTTGAGACGGGGTTGCCAGGGGTTTCTAGCGAGTATAGTCATGACTTCAGCGCCATCTAGCAGATCATTATCAGAGATAGAGGTGGTTCGTGATTTTCCGGATGTCTTTCCGGAGGATGTTGCAGGAATTCCACCAGTGAGAGATGTGGAGTTCAGCATCGACTTGGTACCAGACACCGTGCCTATCTCTAAGGCACCGTACAGACTTGCTCCTACTGAGATGAAAGAGTTGAAGGAGCAGATTCAGGAGTTGTTAGAGAAAGGATTTGTTCTTCCTAGCTTTTCTCCATGGGGGGCTCTGGTGTTATTTGTGAAGAAGAAGGATGGCAGTATGAGACTGTGCATCGATTACCGAGAGCTCAACAGGGTCACAGTGAAGAACAAGTATCCACTACCGAGGATAGAGGATTTATTTGACCAGTTGCAGGGAGCTTCAGTGTTCTCCAAGATTGACCTGCGATCTGGTTATCATCAGTTGCGTGTTAGAGATGCAGATGTGTCCAAGACTGCTTTCAGGATACGATATGGGCATTACGAGTTCTTGGTGATGCCATTTGGGATGACCAATGCTCCAGCGGTTTTCATGGAACTCATGAACCGAGTCTTTCAGCCGTATCTAGATCAGTTCATCATAGTCTTCATTGATGATATCTTGATCTATTCTAGGAGCATCGAGGAGCATAGACAGCATCTTCAGACAGCCTTGCAGACTTTGAGGGAGCATCGTTTGTATGCCAAGTTCAGCAAGTGCGAGTTTTGGCTTGAGCAGGTGGAATTTCTTGGCCACATTATTTCGAGAGATGGGATTGCAGTTGATCAGTCGAAGGTTGAGGCGGTGCAGAATTGGGATATTCCGAAGAATGCTTCGGAGATTCGCAGTTTCTTGGGTTTGGCAGGATATTATAGGAAGTTCATCAAGGATTTTTCCTCTATTGCAGTACCCTTGACTTCCTTAACCAAGAAGAATGCGAAGTTTATCTGGAGTTCAGACTGTCAGAGGAGCTTCGATCAGCTGAAGGAAGCACTCACTACAGCACCGGTGTTAGCAGTGACAGTACCACACGAGGAGTTAGTGGTGTACACCGATGCGTCTAAGCTGGGTTTAGGCACAGTACTTATGCAGTGTGGCAAGGTTATTGCGTATGCGTCGAGGCAGCTGAAGGTTCATGAGCAGAATTACCCGACGCATGACTTGGAGTTAGCAGCAGTGGTTTTCGCTTTGAAAATCTGGAGGCACTATCTGTATGGCGAGAAGTGCAAGATTTTCACAAACCACAAGAGTCTCAAGTACTTCTTCACACAGAAGGAGTTGAACATGAGACAGCGCCGATGGTTGGAGTTGGTGAAAGATTATGACTGTGACATTAGCTACCATCCGGGTAAAGCTAATGTAGTAGCAGATGCTTTGAGTCGGAAGTCGTCAGTGGTCTCATATTTGACCGTATAGTTACCACTGCAGAGCGAGATTCAGAGATTTGACTTGGAGTGTTATCCGAGTGGTCATGCATCGAGCTTGTCAGTGTTGACGGTGCAGCCAGTTCTGCGAGATCGGATTAGGGATGGACAGTCTACTGATGAGGAGTTGCAGCGATGGAGACAGAGAGATGAGGCTAGGGGTAACCTCTTGTATACAGTAGTGGATGGTATCGTTCAGTACCGTGATAGGATGTGGGTACCGAACGTCGATCAGTTGAGAGCTGAGATTTTAGCAGAGGCTCACACATCTCCGTACTCCATTCACCCTGGAAGTACGAAGATGTACAAAGATTTGCAGCTATTGTATTGGTGGCCCGGGATGAAGAGTGACATCGGGAGAGTGGTGTCAGAGTGCTTGACTTGTCAGCAAGTCAAGGCAGAGCATCAGCGTCCAGCAGGACTTCTTAGACCTCTTCCTATTCCGGAATGGAAATGGAAGAATATTACGATGGACTTTGTGGTTGGCTTACCGAGGAGTGCCAGAGGTTGCACAGCGATTTGGGTGATTGTGGATAGACTCACCAAGTCAGCTCATTTCTTGCCGGTGAGGACTACCTACTCATTGACACAGTATGCAGAGCTTTACATCAAGGAGATTGTTAGACTGCATGGCATACCAGTGTCGATTGTGTCAGACAGAGATCCGAGATTCACATCTGCGTTTTGGAAGAGTCTGCACACAGCATTGGGGACTAGGCTTTTGTTCAGCACAGCATTCCATCCCCAGACAGATGGTCAGTCTGAGAGAGTGATCCAGGTTCTCGAGGATCTCCTGAGGTCTTGTGTCATTGATTTTCGGGGCTCTTGGGAGACTAGACTGCCATTAGTGGAGTTTACCTATAACAACAGTTTTCAGTCGTCTATAGGTATGGCTCCTTATGCAGCATTGTATGGGAGGAGATGCAGATCTCCTGTGCATTGGTATGAGGTTGGTGAGCGGATTTTACTGGGTCCTGAGATTGTGCAGCAGACAGCTGACATTGTGACTCATATTCGAGATCGGATGAGGACTGCTCAGAGTCGTCAGAATAGTTATGCAGATGCCAGACGACGAGATTTGGAGTTCGCTGTAGGTGATCACGTATTCCTGAAGGTGTCACCTATGAAGGGAGTAGTGCATTTTGGCCGGAGAGGCAAGCTTAATCCGAGGTATATAGGGCCATTCGAGATCTTGGAGAGAGTTGGCACGTTGGCCTACCGTTTAGCTCTACCACCAGGGCTAGCGGCAGTGCACAACGTTTTCCATGTATCCATGCTTCGGAGATATGTCTCTAACCCATCGCATGTGTTGGATTTCGAGCCCTTGCAGTTGCCACCAGATCTAGTTATGAGAAGAGGCCAGTGCGGATCTTGGCTAGGGAGGAGCGGAGGCTTAGGACGCGGGTCATACCGATGGTCAGAGTCCAGTGGCTAAATCACTTAGAGGAGGAAGCTACTTGGGAGACCGAGGCAGACATGAGGACTCGCTATCCGGAGTTGTTCGGGTAAGTACCTTAATTTCGAGGACGAAATTCAATTTAAGGGGGGGAGAATTGTAACATCCGGTATTTTTAAATACGTAAATCTGCATGCATAATTAGGGTATTTAATTATTTAAATTTGTGATTTATGGGTTAAATAATTATGTGAATTATTTGTGCATGATTTAATTTAATTTTTAAGCATTTAACCCATAATTAGTGATTTTTAGGATTTTTAGTATTTTAATTATTTTATCTCGTAGACGGGACCGTGGACGGACGAGATGACAATTTTCTATCCAATTTATTTCATGAGCCTTTTAAAAGCCCAAAAAAATATTATTTTGAGTTTTATTTCCTCAAAAATTTTAGTATTTAATTTTATATAATTTTAGGAGTTCGTTTTTATTCAAAATAAGCCAAAATAATGACTTTTTATTATCTTTAAAATTTCCCTAAATTAATATTTCGGGATTTTTATATTTTTTTTTAAATTTTGTTATCAGATTTCTTTTCTTAATTAGATTTTTAAGTTATATATTTTATATATTAAAATCCTTATTAATATATTTAATTTCCTAAAAACCTATTTTATTAAAAACTTAACCTAATCTACCCCAAACCCATCGACCCTAAGCCCCAGCCGACACCCCACTCTCCTCCATCACTCTCCATCGTTTCCAGCAGCCTCCAACTACTCCATAGCTCGGTTTTTGAAGGTCCAAGTCGGTTGTCGTCGTCCCGTCGTCCTGGAATCGTCCCACACTCAATTTTTCTCTTCGTTTTCGGTGAAAGGCATGATTTTCTTCCATTTTTTCGTACCTATCAGATATTATGTTGTGTGGATTGTGTATGCATCGAAAACTTTCAAGTTTTTCAGAAAAATGGTTCGGTTGTTTCGGTTTTATGCGCAAGGTTCCTTGTTTTCCTTTTTCATGTTCACGTTTTCGATCCACCATGGCTGGTATGGCTGCTAGTCAGAGTCCTAGGTAGTGTGAGGAGGGTCTGGACCGAATGGCTCGAGTGGCTCGAGCCAAACGGCCCCAGGAAGTCTGTTGGTGCGGTTCGGCCTCCCTTGGTGCACAGTCTAGGGTTTCGGGAAATGGGCTTCGGGTTCGGTGGTCCAGGCTGCATGGGGCTGGGGGCTGGTGCAGGTTAGGTCCGCCCACACGTGGGCTACGTCTGGGCGGCGGCGCTCCGGCCAAGGGTGGCCAGAGCAGGCCGGCAGCAGCCACGGAGGGGCTGCTGCTCTCGGCCGCAGCCGAGATGGGGTTAGGGCTACGGGTTCTAGGTTTTCCTATGGGCTTCCGGGTCGGGTCGGTGGTCCGAGTCAAGTTCATGGGTCATGGGTTAAGTTAGTTGGGTCCGGATCCGGGTTAAGTTAATTGGGCTCGGGTATTTTTAATTAAGTTAATTATTAAATTTAAGTGTTTTATTGGGTTAATTAGCTTAATTATATTTTTGGGATTCACTTAAGTTTATTAATGGGCTTAATTAATTTAATTATGTTGATCCACTAATTTCTATGGGCTTTAGGGCCCATGGAAATTATTGGGCCAGTCTTTGGGCTTTTGGGCCCATTGGGCCAGTTTAAGTTGTTATTGGGCCTAGAATGTTTTATGGGCTTTAAATTATTTTAATTGGGCTTAGAACAATTTTATTGGGCTTAAGTATGTTATTTGGGCCAGATTTAAGAAATTGGGCTTGAGTGTTAGGACCAGCAGTCCAGTACAATCCATGAAAAATTTGCATGTGTCCTGATTATATATTTAATTATTTTTATGCATTGAAGTTATTTTAATATTTATATGTTAGTAAGAAATTAAATTAAATATATATGAAGGACACACATTTTATTTAAGTACATGCATTCATTAAATAATTTTATGCATAATTAAATGTTTAAGGTTGAGCAATAATAAAATATTTTATGTTGGAAGTTGAAGTAGTGTGACAATTTAAGGGGGATTCGTCCCCATATATGAACTATTGAAGGGCAGTTTACTGCCAATTTAAGAGGTGATTCGTCACCGCCACGTACGTTGTTTTCCACGCTGATCAGTATTTAATGTATGATTTAAGGTTACACTACGGATACAACCATGCGATGTTAGAAATTTAACTGCTCAACAATATTTATGTATTATGTTATTTAAGTTAATTTAAGTTATGTTTATGTCATGATATTTTTAAGCATGCTCATTCATGTATATGTTATGTATTAGTATCAAAGTGATTTAAATTATTTTAAACCCTTGTTATGTTAGCATGTTGGGCCTCTAGGCTCACTACACTTATATGGTGCAGGTGAGTACGTAGAGGAGGATGTAGCTCCTACCGGCGGCGAGGACATATGAGCGGACATGCAGTGACCCCGTGACCGTGATAGATGTCTGAGTCACATTGCATGTTTTGAATATTTTTAGCATGTTACATTTTTAAGTATTTTTTTCAGTGGTTGTGTTTTGGAATATTTTATTTAAATATTTTCAGTGCATGCAAACTTTAATCATTTTATTTATGCAGTATTTTAATTCAATATTTGACTCAGATATTTATTTTATTAAAGAATACATATTATTTAGTAAGTAATAAAAAAAAAAATTTCCGCATATTTATTTATTAACTATAGAGTTAGGGTCGTTTCAAATATCATTAACTATTTGTACTATTATTTTATTTTATTAAATTTTTTATTAAATAAAAGTAAAATAGGATATTCTTTTTCAAAATTTATTTTCTCAAATATTTTTTTAATATGTGTGAAAACACACACTAGCTTATTGATATGAGACCAGAGAAATACTTTTTATACAAAAATATTTTTTTTGAGGCATCTGATCATCTCACAAGTTATTTTTTTAAAAAAAATTTTGACTCGGTGTCGTGTCACATGCCAGTGATGCGCGTGTGAGTGTGTTTTTTCTTTGAAAAAAAAAAACATTATGATATTTGTGTTTGCTGGTTAGTTCGATGTTACCCCAGGGCACTATTCTAGGGTAGCGTGACGGATCATGATTGGTCAAAATGAGTGAGCCTCACATGGAACCCATTGATTTTGACCAATCATGAGGTTACACGTCACCCGCAAGGTAGTACCCTGCGGGTGACATGAACAAAACCGTGTTTGCTAGACAATCAAAATGTTTTATCAAAAAAAAAAAAAAAACCAAAACGTGTAAAATTAAATATATGTTTAAAAAAAATCTGTACACCTCGTTAAGATTCTTATTGTCGAGTAAACAATTTAGTGCTTTGCCACGCGGAGTGGGGACTAATTTTAAGGGCCGCGAATATTTAATGGAGCATATTTATTTATCTATTGTCCAAAATAACAAAACTAAACCCAATACACTACGTACCATCCGTAAACATCAATTTCTACTCAATATTCCCCCGAATAATAATACTTGATTGGAACTGAATCAACTGATGCCAACTGCCAAGGCCAAAAATAAAAAATAAATACAAAAAATTAATAATAATAATAATAATAATAATAATAAACAACACCACTCCGACTCCGATATTCCGAGTGTAAATAACAAGATACATAATTTTACGCCACTCTCAATTATATATCCGTTTATGGAATAAACGGTTAGGGGTCCCCGCCTACCCCCCACAAAAGGCGGTTTGGGGAAAAAAATAAAAAAAAAATAATTAAGGGAGAGGAGTGAATAATAATTAATTTTAGGTGAGGCTTTTTTTAATATGACAATAATATCCTTAATTTTTTTTTGTTTTCTAATTTTTATTTACCTTTTTTTTTTACAAATTTTTTTTTTTATAATTTAATTACAAATATTTAAAAAATAAAAATAAATTAAAAAATAAAATTATGATTCTACGACCATGCAACGCGTGCTCCGAGACGCTAGTATATATATATATATATATATATATATATATATATATATATGAGGAATAATATACTAAATATGGAAATATACCTATATATTTTGAACATGCAAACAAAGAAAGTTGACAAATATAATTGTTATTGGAATTGGACGGTGATGGACGGAATCAATATATATCAACAAAAATATTAGGATATATCTTCAATCTAAGATAAAAATTTTTAATTGAATTTAGAATTATAAATACTCTATCAAAAACCAGAAAATATACTAAAAAATAGCTTCAAAATTCTAAATTAATCCGCCATACGTGTGTAAATGATCCTCACCAAACCATCACACACCGAACACACAAATTAAAAGCCCACGTGTCTTACCACTAAAGCAAATCAATGATATATAAATTAAGGGTTAATTGACAATCACTCTCTAAATCACTTTATAACTTATTTATAAATCCCTACATAAATAAAACTTACTTTCAACTCCCAGGAGAGAGAAATTTTTGTTTCTAAATACCAATTTTACCCTTATCCCTTAAAAAAAATGAGAGAATGGATAATAAAAACAAAACTAATCCAAATAGTATATATATAAAATTCAAATTAAAATCAAAGAACATAAACCATATCATATGCATGCTTATGTTGATACAGGAACAAGTATGTGTTTAGGAAGCAAGCATATACTTTCAAATCATTATTGGAAGAAATATGATAAAGGATTAAAAGTTCGAATAGGAGATGGATCAATAATCATGCTTAATACAGTAGCAGAAAAATTAAAAATAGAAATAGAAGAAACAAAATTTGTAATACCCATTATATATCAAATAGAATCAGGAATGGACATTATAATAGGAAATAACTTTTTAAGAGAATATCTTCCCTTTATACAATTTGAAGATCACATAACTTTAAACAAAAGATCATCAATGATTTACATTCCCAAAATACGAACAGCATTTCGCGTAGGAAATGAAGGATTTACAAAAAAATTTCATAAATGAAATACAAATCCAATAGAACTAAAAATAGAAAATATTTTAACGATTAATCCTGAAAAAAAAATCATGAGGAAATTTCATGATATATGTTCTGAAAATCCTCAGGACAAAATTAAGAAAAGAAAACAATTCATTGCTTCAATAAAACTCAAAGACCCTAATATCACAATCCGTGAAACACCAAGAAGATGTAACATGGATGATGTAAAAATATTTGAAAAAGAAGTTCAAGAATTATTAAAACTTAAGATAATCATCCCTAGTAAAAGTCCACACTCTTCACCAGCCTTTTATGTCAGTAAGAAGATACTGATAAGAAAAGAATGGTAATTGATTATCGAAAGATGAATAAAGAAACAATTATGGATGGATATTATATCCCAAATAAGAATGATTTACTATCTTATATAGGAGAAATGAAATATTTTTCCAGTTTAGATTGTAAATCAGGATTCTGGCAAATTCAACTAGAACCACAAACACAATTACTCACAGCATTCAGTTGTCCAAAAGGACAGTATCAATGGACTGTATTACCTTTCGGACTTAAACAAGCACCAGGTATCTTTCAAAGATATATGGATGAATCTTTTAAATCATATATAGATTTTTGTTGTGTTTATATAGATGACATATTAATTTATTCAAAAACACTGGATCAACATTATAAAGATCTCATGACAGTTTTAGATATTTGTCATAAAGATGGAATTATACTTTCTGAAAAGAAAGCACAATTATTCAAAACAAAAATAAATTATTTAGGATTACAAATAGAAGATGGAAAACATTGTTTACAACCGCATATACTTAAGAAAATTCATGATTTTCTTAGTGAAATCAAGGATAAAGATCAATTAAGAAGATTTTTAGGATTATTAACTTATTCTGGAAATTACATTAAGAAACTTGCAGAAATCAGAAAACCTCTCCAGGTAAAACTTAAACAGGACTATAAGTGGAAATGGTCGAAAGAAGATACTAATTACATAGACACTATTAAAAAGAAAATAATTAGTAATCTTCCTGAATTATATTTTCCTTCAAATAAAGATATAATAATAATTGAAACAGACGCTTCAAATGAATACTGGAGAGCATGTTTAAAAGCTTATACTGGAAAACGAAATTTAGAAGAACTTACTAAAATAGCTACTAGAAATAATGAAGAATTATGCAACTATACATCAGGAACTTTTCAAGGTGCACAATTAAATTATCATTCAAATGAAAAAAAATTATTAGCTTTAATATTCACAATTAGAACTTATGAAATTTATCTTATTTCTAAACCGTTTTTAGTAAGAACAGATAATATGAATTTAACATATTTTAAAACAAGGAAAATATCAAGAAATGCAGAGAGAAATGCAGCAAAGCTAATTAGATGGCAATTAGAATTGAACCATTATCAGTTCGAGATCCAACATGTCAAAAGAACGGATAATTCATTACCCGACGCATTAACCAGAGAATTTCATCCAAACTATACTATCCGTAGTAACGGAATAACAAAGGAGATCCTAAGTGATCCAAAAAATGACTGTGAGTCATCCGAACATGCCTCAGAAAGCATGGGGAATATAAATTGATGAAATGAGATTTATATTCAGAAACATGAATTATTTTATGACTTTCAGTCATCCGAACATGCCTCAGAAAGCATGGGGAATATAAATTAATGAAATGAGATTTATATTCAGAAACATAAATTACTCTTTGAGTAAAATAATCAATTTAAGATTGATTCAATTCTTGCAAAAGAATTTATAAATGCAATGATACGCATAATAAAACTATCCAAATTACTCACGAAAAGAGTTATTTTACTAACCATTATATATATAAATATGTTTTCTTGTGCAGAGTATAATCAAGATGGAGCAACTAAGTCAATTAAAGGAACAATTGATTGAATTGTAGGAAAAAATTCAAATTCTTCAACTAAAAGAAAGGAATTTGAGTAGAAAAATTCAAAGGACATAAGAAAAGATGATAACTTCATCATCATCATCCTCATCCTCACCAAGAACACCAATCAAAATGGCAACTCCATTTGACAAAATAATGGAGATAAAAGAGAAACAGTCAGTGGTCACAGCCAACACTGACAAAGAAAAAGAAAAGAAAAAAGAACCGGTGGACACATCCAGCACCGAGAAAAATAAAAAAGAAGAAAGGACGTTTAAAAGTGCCCTTGAAAAGAAAGAAAGAAAGATGGTCAATCTGCGACCACAAAAACCAATTTTTGAAAAAACAAATTTTTCAGAAAAACTCAAGACTGAATTCTTTGAAACACTAAACTATTTGAGAATAGCCAAACTATCTGCAGAATCTTGGCTACAAACTTGTGACACACAGAGCATATCAAGAGCAAAAACACTGCAAGATGCTCCAGTGCATGAAGTCGCAAGATTCTTTTCAAATGGATTTTTAAGTGGATTGGAAGTCAGTCCCAATAATCAAGAAATAGAACTATTTCCATATCAGTTGAGAAATAGTATCATCCAGTTCAAGAAAGCAGTCTTTAAGGACAATCCAGTATTAACATTGAGTATTCACTCAACCCTTCCAGATTGGGATGATAACAAATTCTATCAATCAATGGTATATATTCAATGTCGAAAACAAAAAGACAAGTTCTTATTCGAAGGATCAAATGAAGAGAAATCAGTAATGGATATCTCAACACTTTCTGAGATAAGAATAAAGACATTGATTGATATGATCTCAAAGACAGGAAAGATTGATGGAAACTCAAAGGTTAAAATAAATTTTGCAACCAGTAAAATTTTATTAACCACTGGACACAAGGAGACAATCCAAAAGAAAGAACAAGCCATGTTAGCTCAATTCGAAGCTCCAATCTATGAAGAAAGAGTTGACATGACCCGAGAAACCCAACAAATGTTATGTCAAAGACTAAGAACAATGATTTCCACTCACAAATGTGGACATTTCCAACCCATTCAGACAGAAGAAACAGATGTCAAAGAGGACAAACCAGTTGTCAAAGAAGACAAACCAATAAAGAAATGGTCCGAATGCACCAGTGATTCAGAGAGTGACACAATGTAAAAACAAATGAAATTGTGGACCACACCACATGTTAAAGGCATCCACTCAGATGTAAAATGAGCTGTTTCCATTATGTAGTGTTGGGTGGTCCCCCTCTTTTATTTTATTTATGTATGCGTTTCTCCACGCCTATAAAAGGAGATGTTTTGTGCTGTAAAAGAGGAAGTGAAGTTTGAGTATCTCTCTCTTCTTAAAAGTTTCTTACAATCTGGTTCATACAAGACGTATGAAAACTATCAGAAACTAAGAAACATAAAATCGGAAACAAAATAAGCCTTATGGCTAATAACTAAACAAGCAGGGCGTAAGGAGGATGAGGTTGGAAAACCAATCATTGAATATTCATGGTTAAGAGTAAACCTGGAGATCCATAGAGCAAGTACCAGTTGATCAAGTGATCGTTAAGAGAAAGCAAGGATTTGACCTCTGCTCAAAATCAAGATTCATTCAAACAAGGTAACCTTCCTAAACCTCCTGCAGCCCTTAATTCAAAGAAATAGTCAAAATACATTAATCATGTCATCATCCTTTATAAGAAATGGAAGATTAATAATAAAAAACTGGTTCGAAATAGAAGATGATCATGAATATGATACATTTCGTGAATATCGTTTAAATACTTCTGATTTAACCATATTTGAATCAATTTATCAACTAAAATTTGTATTAATAACCCATGAATTGAACCAAACTAATATGAAAACATTTATCTGTTATAAATGAATCAGATCTGTAAATCCATGAATCAGATCTGTAAATCCATGAATCAGAAAATTCATAAGAATTTGAAGAATTTCGCAACTTGGTATCAGAGACTAAATAAAGCAGATTATTAATGCCTGGATTAACTTTAGATATTGAGATTAAAAATTTATTTGATAAAATAATCTTACTAAAAGATTTACGTCAAATAGATCAATTATGAAATAAAATAAAAGATCTCCAAACCTTTTATTTCAAAAATCATAAAAAAGAACATTTTTCAAGCAACTGGAAAATGATAATTCAAATTTCTGAAAACGATGAAATTGAAGACATAACAATATGTTATGAATAAGAACAAACTTTGTTATCGAAATCCGATCAACAAAAATAAAATAATAAAAGTAACAATTTTTACTAAATGGAAAATGTATGAAAATACAAAAATAAATATCTTTAACTTATATTCTCAAAATATAAATTTTGATATAGAAAATTGTGAAAACAATTTGAAACATCTTAAATATTGTCAATTTTCAATTGATAGTTTCGAAGATTTTCAGAATTTATTAGAACAGATAGATTCAACAAAAAAGGCTTTTAATAGCCTTAAGAAAATTAAGAAGTTCTATCATCTGTTAAAATGACAGAAGTAACAATTCCAAATCAAAACAACCTGATCGATGAATCTGAAGAATCTGAAGAAAACCAAGAGTATAATTTGAATATTATATTCAATCAAAGTAAGTTTGCTGAAATACAGAAAACAGGATTTTCTAATTCAAAAACAAATCTAATAGACCAACCAGGAATACTAAGTAAGATTTTAAATTTTATTAATCCCAGAAAAAATTTAATTTATTATTCGATTCGTACAAAAGAACGATCTTGTAAAATAAATAACGAATCAAGGTCTAATACTCTGAAGTTATTAACAACTCAAGACATTAATACCATCATGGCAAAAGCCAGTGAAAAAGAACGATCTGAACTGAAATATGTTCATATCGGAGGAATTGAAATAATAATATCAGCTCACTACCGAGAAGGAATAGATACACCAATTGAAATAATAGTTCGTGACAAAAGAATACGTAATTTCGAGGATTCTATCCTTGGAAAAATTGAAGGAAATTTATGTTACAAAAAGATGAAATTTTGTATTTATCTACAATACAATATATCTCTTTTTGATAAAAACATAAATGACGTTTTAACATTAGATTATTACTTTTATAGAAATAATCTTATGTTAACAGGAAACCATACGATCAATATAAATTATGTTGTCGGTTTAGCAATAAGTAATAATTCTCAAATAGGAATAATTTCAACAAAACCAACTATTTCTGTTGAAAGAATGTTTGAAAATATTACAAGAATTGAACACCCTCGAAAAGCATTTATTGAAGAAATAAATCCCTATAAAAGATGGAGTTCAGATGACCTCCAAATCACAAAACAGTCTGTACCAAGAAGATCATTATTATTTGCTAGAAATGATGAAGATATTCTTGATAAGATTGGAAACATGAATCAAAATATTCTTAAAATTAAACAAGCTATTGTTAATGAGTCAACCTCATCGCAATGACGTCCTTAATAAAATTAGAAAAAGATCTAGGAGATTTAAAAAATAATATTAATAAGATCAATCTATCAATACAAGAATTAGAGAAGAATTTCAAAGAATATATTGATTTAGCAACGACTAGATTAATAATTGAACAAGAAAGACATAGTAATGAAATATTAAACTATCTTAAGGAAGTTCTTCCAATAGATAAAGGAAAAAAAAAAATGGAAGAAGAACCACCATTCAAAATTGAATCATGGTATAGAAATCCCCTTAGTTATGGCAAAAATAAGTATGGAGATGTTCAGTGAAATCGACTCATCTGATTTTGAACAAATAGGAGTAAATACAGAAGAATTATATCATTCACATCAGGACTCAGAACAATACAGAGATATGGATATTTCAAAATCAGAATCTGAAGATGATTCTAGACCACGATTAAATCTACGAACGAATGTAGAAGGTAGTGGTGGAAGAGATGATGAAAAATTTAAATATAACAGAGACCAATACTCTGGATCTTATAAAGATGTTAGAGATATTCTTAGAGAATCAAAAACATCAGGATTTGTGAAACAAAATATCTTAGATTTAGGTTGTTCAACAGCCAAAGAAAGAAAATCAAAAATAGATCATTGGGCAAATGAACTATCAGTACAAATTTAATTAACATCATTATTAGACAAAAATGAGAATATTCAAGTTTTAACTCATGGGATGATAAAAATGACACTGGTAGGAGCAGTAAGAACTTGTGCTGAAAACCTAGTAATTACTAATCTACCACAAGGAATGACATGACATCGATATTTCGAACTATTTGTTGATGCCTTGTACCAAGAATTTTTAGGAGTTTCTAATAATGATGCTAATTTGGTAGCTAAGAATATAGAACAAAATAGAGCAATCTTTATATTAGATAATATTAAATTATGCAATTTATGTTACTTAGAAGAATTTATTTGTGATTATGAAACAAACTATTATCAATTAATAGATGCTGATAAAAAAAAACATTATAAACTAAGTATCTTTAATAAGATACCTAATATACCTATACACAGTAAAGATGAATTCTTAACTAGTCCTTATGCTAAAACTTTAGGAGGAGCTATTAAATTCATCAAAGACATAATAATAAAGAAATGTCATGAAGTAACACTAAATAAAAGAATCTCTAAATCCTACAAATAAAACAATAAACTTTGTTGTGACAAAATAAAATTCACAGTAAAAGAATACGGTTACAAAACAAACATGTCACACAAATATTTAAAACGACAGAAACAGAATAAATTTAATAAACCTTATAAATCTTTTAATAAGAAATTTATTCCTTATAAGAAAAAGAAATTTAAAAAGAATTTCTTCAGAAAACCTTATAAAAGAAAATTTTATAAAAAGTTTGATAACAAAAAACCACCTTGCCCAAAGGGTAAAGGAAAGAATTGCACATGTTGGTTGTGCAACGAAGAAGGACATTATGCGAATGAATGTCCAAAACGAAACGAAAAGAAAAATAAAATTAAACTTCTTGAAGAAATATATACTATTGGATTCTATCCCGTAGAAACAATTGAATTTTCATCCGATGATGAAAATATTTATTATCTTGATGAATCAAGTGAATCAGATTTTGAATCCGATTCCACATTTGATAATTCAAAAAATAATAATGATTAAAATAACGACAAGGGCATTTTCGAAAAGACAAATATAGGGAGTAAATTGAAAGTTATGTTTGATTTAGGGAGTTATCTACAAGTTGCCCATAAATTAATGACTTGACAATTGCCACGCACCAATATTAGCATGTAAATACCGGATGTGTAAATTTAATTATAAAGTATAATTTTATTTCAAATAACTTCTTACATAAAAAAATCTATATTAAGTATTTTATTAGTTTTAAATATTAAAAAACACATATGTTATTAATTAGATAACATATGTGTTTAGATGAAAAAAAATATCAAATCAAACTAGATAGGGTAGAGTTATTGATATTTTAGTTTAGAAAGAACATAATGAACATACCAAATACATTAATGCGTTCTTTCTGATTAATATAGTTTTTTCTTCCCCAAAAGCCACATTGTTACGGAAATTAAATACAAGAGAGGGAGGCTAGTTGAGTATATTAATATAGTTGAGTATATTAAAACTACACGAATCCTATATAAAATCAAGTCAACATCCATATATATCGAAGTAAAGTGTCTATTTGAAACATTTAAATTAACACAAAAACTCACTAAAGACAATCCATGGTCAATTTTTTGATATAAGTACATTATTTTGGTTAATCTTGAAAAAAAATATTTTTTTAAACATGAAAAATATTAATTTTATTGTAATACAAGTAAGATCGACTTATCTCATGAACAAAAGATTTGTGAGACAGTCTCGTACGAGATCTAGTATAAATTAATTAGTATGAGTATCAATGTAAATTGGTATTTTTAATGTTATTTACGAGTTGAAAGAACTTTTGGTTATACTAAATTCTAATATGAGATCTAAAATTTAAATTATTTAGGGGCATGAAATCGAAATTTGGTTAGGCAAATCTCCACCTAACGAGGACTCTCAAATCATCACGTCTCACCTACCACACCCACACCCACACCCACACCCACCTCTGAAGCAACAATACGATACCTTTGGGGGTATCCAACAACTTCTTCCTTTTTCTTTGTTGATTTCTACGCAAAATCAACTCCTTTTCAGCATTATTTGTTTGCCTTTAAAATAATTATTTAGCACCCACCAAATAATTTCTTCGTTTTCCTTGAAAAATGGAGGCGAAGCTGTTGAGGACCGTCAATTCGAAGGTTTCATTGCCCAGTACTCTGTTTTCCCCTCGAACCTGGCGCAGAAATGGCAACTTTCGAGTACCCAATTCCAGGTTTCAGGAGCGTGGCATTCTGGCAATACAAGTTTCCGCGGCTCCCGTTGGGTACCAAACGAATTCCCTTTTCTTTTCTTTCCTTTTTTCTGCAGTTTCTCATTGTTGAATTGGTTTATTTATTTATTTGAAATTTGGCATTTTGGTGTAAGAAAAGCTTGTTATTTTCCCATTCCCTGGAGTTATGATAAATATCAATACTTGGTACTTTAGTGGGTTTAATATAGGCGTCAAAATAAGGCGTGGTTGGCATGACTCTGTATTTGTAGCATTGATCAGATGAAGTTAATTGAACACGTTTATTTGAACTTCATGCTTTGGAAAATTGGTGGTTACTTCATGTTTTGAAAGTTGAAGAATGTGATGATTATGCTACATTTTACTCTCTTGCGTGCATTCAAGTCCCCCCATTTAGTGGAACTTGTTTTTAGGCCAGTTTCATTTCCTTTCAGATTGGCACCAAAAACCAGGGTAGATGAGACTCAGAGCTATACACTCGACGGTATTAGAAACTCCTTAATTCAGCAGGAGGATAGCATCATATTCAGTCTGGTTGAGAGAGCTCAATTCTGTTACAACCCAGAGACATATGATCCCAATGGTTCCTTGGATGGGTTCCAAGGTTCTTTGGTTGAGTATATTGTCCGAGAAACTGAAAAACTTCACGCAAGGGTATATTGGATCTTTTTTGAACCTTTTTCCTGTTAATTTTCTTGCAGTTTCTGAACATAGTTTGGTGTAGGTTGGAAGATACAAGAGCCCTGATGAGCATCCTTTCTTCCCCGACGATCTACCAGAACCAATCTTACCCCCATTGGAGTATCCAAAGGTAAGCTAGAGAGGTCATGTCTTCTCTAAGAGTTGATTGACATAAAGTTCATCTTCTGAATTTGTGAACCAATTGGATGTCAAAATGATTTCCTTTTTGGCATTACAGGTTTTGCAACCAGCAGCTGATTCAATCAACATCAATATCCAAATATGGGACATGTACTTCAGAAATTTTCTCCCAAGATTAGTTAAAGAAGGTGATGATGGTAACTATGGATCGGCAGCGACTTGTGACATAATTTGCTTGCAGGTGTGCCATCTTTTTACTCTACATTTTAGACGTCAAACTTGAAACATGGCTGTTTGAACTAGTTAGCACATAAAGAGACTCGAGTATTGGCATCTTTTATTACATATTTACATTTTTCGGTCCATTATCTTAGGGGTTGTGCTTAATGGTCGAGGTTGCAGTGTTTCGTTCCTTTTGATTTAATATAAACACTATTTGCAGGCTCTATCAAAGAGAATTCATTACGGCAAGTTTGTAGCAGAAGCGAAATTTCGAGCCTCCCCAGATGCTTACAAGCCTGCCATTAGAGCACAAGTAAGTCTGATAATAAAATGAAATATAAAGAATATGCGTGCACCGATGAATCTCATGACATTGACTCAACATGTATTGTAGGATCAAGCGCTACTGATGGATTTGCTGACACATCCAGCAGTGGAAGAGGCTGTGAAAAGAAGGGTAGAAGAGAAAACCCGAAGGTTCGGACAAGAGTTGACTGTCGATGGATTCGAAGATGTGGCCAACCCTGTTTACAAGATAAATCCAAGTTTAGTTGCTGATCTATATGATAATTGGATTATGCCACTGACCAAGCAAGTGCAGGTCGAGTATTTACTGAGAAGGCTTGATTAGTTAGATATAAAAACTAAAGATGTTAATAGAATATATTTTTCCAGTCCCATCTATCTATCTGTTCAATATTGAGATTGCCCTTGATTTGTTAACAAGAAAATGTTGATCCTTATTGTGTCATGTGATGGTTAACGAGTTGTGTATACCATCCTCTTGATTTCATATCTGGTTGCCAAATTCTCTAAACTAAACTTTAAAGTTTAATTAAAATCCATAATGTACTCTATTTTTAGTTTTATGATTCTGAGCTTTGACAAGAAGTTTTTTCTCGACCTTTTGTTGACTTGAAAAATATACAGAAGTCGCAAGATATTATATTATCTTTGTATAGGAGATAGCTTAGTAACTAACTTTTAATTAATTGGTGAACTCTGATATGAAATTATGATTATATATTAATTTATTAACCAAAATCAAAATTATTAGAAAAATTAGTCATTTATATGGTCTTATCTGTATTTTTGGTCATTAAATATTATCTTATTTATCAAAATGACATTCACTATTTTTGTTTATATTTTAAAATTTTTACATTAGATAGTTATCATTCTTAAACTTTTAATTATCTAATTATAATTATAATGTGGGTTCTAAAATTAACATAAGAATTAATTAATATTAGTAATCTGACACACGCGTTGCGTGCGTAACAAAAAAATTAATATTTATTATGTTTGTTTCTTTTGAAGGAGGAGGAAAGAAGAACTCTCTTATTGAAAAATTGATGTGTTTGTAGAGATAAGAACGTGAAAAAATTATAAGTGGTAGAGGGGTATTTTCAGTAAATAAAAAAAAATAGACAATGACACCAAACAGTTTTTATATGGTGTTTAGCCTTAATAAATAGTAAAAAATAAAAAAAAATTATGTATATGCACGCACCACGTGCAAAAGATGCTAGTTAAAATATATAGGAAATAACCAACACAACCAAAATAAATTTTAACTGATATATATCTTATTTTCATAGATTTACTGAGATGTTATCCTTAATTTCGATTAAGGATATCATCTTACATGGGATATTCGGAGATTTAATAATTTTTTAAAGTAATAAACTTTCGTAGAGTTAATATATTTTTATTGAATTTTGTACAATTTCACAAAAATATAAAAGATTCTCAGACTTTGATGATTTAATTTGAAATATTTTTATAGAGAATTGTAAACATTTTTATAGAATTCAATGGATTTTTTTATAAGACAAACATAGTCTAGTCTATCTTCTCGTCAATGGATTTTTTCATAAGACAAACATAATGAATATCTGAAAGTTAAAAAAAAAAAAGTCACATTTAAAAAAATGGTAATGTAGTAGCCCGTAACCAAAATCAGTAATTAAGGAATTAATCATAATTACTTGGGTAGAGTTCGGAAGCTCCGAAGGTGAGTTCGGAAGCTCCGATCAGGATCGGAAGCTCCGAACAGGATCGGAAGCTCCGATCGATATTACGTCAGGCATGACATGTGGCAAGATCGGAAGCTCCGATCAGGACCGGAAGCTCCGATCACCCCTATCCGGAGTCAACAAGTGATATTTTGACACGTGGCAGATCAGGATCTTCGGAAGCTCCGATGGCAGGATCGGACGTTCCGATCGAGGTTCGGACGTTCCGATCAAGGATCGGAAGTTCCGATCGTTGTCTATAAATAGAAGGTCGAGGCTTCACTTTCATTTGCCAATTCCGAGTTCTCCTTTCCATTCTAGTCCTTTTGGAGCTGTTCTAGTCTTCTTAGGCTTGGTCCGGAGGTCGGCGAGGCGTTCGGTAGTCGTAGCAGAGTTGTGCCCAAGTTCTGGAGGCATCGACATCAAAGGGCTAACGACGGACGAAGGTATAGCTTTTGCTTCCTATAAATATTTGGGAGTATGCAATAGCTTAGTTAAGACTTTTAGAGCACTTTAATGATAGTAGTATCATTTGGCAGTGTAGAGCAGACTATAGGCGTGGACCTAGAGTTGGTAGAGCTTGCACTGTTTTGAGGTACGAAAGTACTATTCGAGATATCCTGACTGAGTATGCATGTATTATGTGACTGCATGATTTATATGCCATGATATTATGCTGCATTCATTTGCATCTTGCTGTATCTCTTTCGAGATGTCTGTTAGTAGGGTTGTACCCTATCATGTTAGTGGATGGACTTCCATCGATTTGGGTCCGGCGTATCCACGGTTATCTCGGTATGGGAGCCACCTCCTGAAGCGATGGCACAGCGTGCTACATACCAGGGCCCGGTCTGTCTCTGTTATCTGATCCTTGACCTCGAGTCTATAGGGAGTTCACTTTGCATGCATGTATACTCATACTCTCGTACTGAGCGTTTTATGCTCACGTCTCGTACTCTGTATTTTCTGGACACCCTATTCCATGGGGCAGGTTTGCGATTGGACGAGGAGGGTGGATCCAGGAGGGGCTAGTCAGTGGTTGGCCAGCTGGAGCTTCGTCTAGGTTTTATTACTGTTGTTTGGGTTTATACAGCTATTCGATTTGGTTGTATATTATTGGATAAATTACAGATTCCTTTACTTGAGATTGTATATTGTTTATGGTTTCCGCAGTTTTATTCTGATATCTGTTTAATTAAGTTAATTGCATGCATAAGTTCTGTTTAGTAGGTGATCTGGGTAAGGGTCACTACATTTATGGTATCAGAGCATGCAAAAGAATTCTTGGGATTTAGTCTCATCTTGAGGTATTTTTGTAGATGGCAAATCGTGACGACCGGAGTTCTCATGGCAGTGTTGGTGGGCGTTGGGGTGATGCCGACCGGGAGCCTCGTCGAGAACGGCGTCATCGTCATCATGACGACGAGCGTTTCACTGTGCGTCGATTCTTAGCTATGGGTCCTAAGCCCTTAGTTGGAGGTGAGTCTCCGGAGGATGCGGAGAACTGGTTAGACCGCATGGAGACGACTTTTCAGACTTTCCAATGCACCGAGGAGCAGAAGGTGGAGACCCTTGGCTATCTTCTGGATGGGCGTGCGCGCAGGTGGTGGAGGTTTACTTCTGCACCTTTTGTTGCGGCGAGAGGAGTGGCCACCTGGGCCGAGTTCCGCACAGCTTTTCAAAAGCGGTATTTTCCTCCTGCACTCCGTCAGTCGAAGGCAGGCGAGCTACTGAGTCTGCGACAAGGAGCCATGTCTATCGATGAGTATCAGCAGAGGTTCTTTGATCTGCTATCCTATTGCCCCGAGATTGCTGATAGCTCAGAGATGAAGTATAATCTGTTCCTTCAGGGCCTTAACCCTGAGATCCATGACCGTGTGGCGGTTGGCGACGACATGTCCTACGAGGGTTTGGTGAGCCGTTGTCACCAGGCGGAGGACAACATTCGGCGGAACAGGTCTTTCTCTCAGTCGAGGCCTGCTAGTTCTTTGGGTCCCCGTGCCCAAACTTTCAAGAAGTCTGGATCTTCTTCTTCCTCTAGTTCTGGAGGTGTTGTCCATTACGGTAAGAAGGACAATTGTGATCACTGTGGGAAGAACCATCCATCCGACAAGTGCCGTAGAGCTTCTGGAGCTTGTTTCCGTTGTGGAGAGACTGGTCATATCCGAAGGGATTGTCCACTGTCTGGGGGAGGCGATTCTGGATCTGGTTCAGGATCGGGTTCTCAGGCCACCGTACAGCAGAGGTCGCAGGGACAGTCTGCTGGGAGATCTCATTTGAGGCCACGAGCTTCTGGCCAGGTGTTTGCCCTGAGACATGATCAGGCTGTGGAGGAGAATGAGAAAGTCATCGCAGGTACATTTCTGCTTTATGGTATACCTGCTCTTGTACTTATTGACACTGGTGCATCTCATTCCTTCATTTCTGCACGTTTTGTTAAGAGGCATAAGTTACCATACATTGCACTAGACGTAGTGATGTCTGTTTCTACTCCGACGGGCCAATCTGCTTTGGCTAAGCTTCTAGTGATGGGTTGCCCTTTAGAGTTCGAAGGGAACATTCTGTTAGCGAATCTCATGGTCCTGGCGATGGACGACTTTGATTGCATTCTGGAAATAGATATGTTGACTACCTATCGAGCTTTAGTGGACTGCTATCAGAGATTAGTACGCTTTCATCCAGAGGGGAGTGAGAGTTGGTTTTTCTATGGTGAGGGAGCACGACCTCCGATGCCTTTGGTATCAGCTTTGAGAGTCTGTCGAGCTCTAGAGTCTGGCGGGGAAGACTACCTTATCTATGCAGTTGATTTGTCCGCTGAGAGCATTGGGATAGAGAGCATTCCTGTTGTGGATGAATTCCCAGATGTATTTCCTGATGAGATTCCGGGTTTTCCTCCTGCTAGGGAAGTCGAGTTTGGCATAGAGTTGATGCCGGGTACTTCGCCTATTTCTAGAGCACCGTATCGTCTGGCTCCGTCAGAGATGCGTGAGTTGAAGAATCAGCTACAGGATCTTTTGGACAAGGGGTACATTCGTCCTAGTGTATCTCCTTGGGGAGCTCCTGTTCTCTTCGTGAAGAAGAAGGATGGGTCGATGCGGCTGTGCATTGACTATCGGCAGCTGAATCGAGTCACTGTGAAGAACAAGTATCCGTTGCCTCGTATTGATGACTTGTTTGACCAGCTGCAGGGCACATCAGTTTACTCCAAGATTGACTTGAGATCTGGGTATCATCAGTTGAGAGTCCGTTATCAGGACGTAGCCAAGACTGCATTTCGTACTCGCTATGGGCATTACGAGTTCCTAGTGATGCCATTTGGTTTGACTAATGCGCCGGCTATATTCATGGATCTGATGAACCGTGTCTTCAGGGAGTATTTGGACAAGTTTGTCGTGGTCTTCATTGACGACATCTTGGTGTATTCACGTAATACGGAAGAGCATGTTTCTCACTTGCGGTTGGTACTACAGACTCTTCGAGATGAGCAGTTGTACGCCAAGCTGAGCAAGTGTGAGTTCTGGATGGATAGAGTGGTCTTTCTTGGCCATATCATATCCAGTGAGGGGATTTCTGTTGATCCAAGCAAGATTGAAGCGGTACTTAATTGGTCGCGTTCGACGACAATTGCTGAGATCCGTAGTTTTCTGGGTCTAGCAGGGTATTATCGTCGCTTCATTCTGAACTTCTCTCAGTTAGCTCGACCGTTGACGTAGCTTACCCGCAAGGGTGTGGATTTCGAGTGGTCCTCCGAGTGCGAGGAGAATTTTTGTGAGCTTCGACGACGGTTGACTTTTGCGCCGGTGTTGGCATTACCGTCAGGATCTGGAGGGTATGTAGTTTACACGGATGCTTCTCTTCAGGGGTTAGGTTGTGTCCTGACTCAGAATGGGCATGTGATCGCATACGCTTCTAGACAGCTGAAGCTTCACGAGGACAACTACCCAGTCCATGATTTGGAGTTAGCAGCCATTGTGTTCTCTTTGAAGATCTGGCGTCATTATCTGTATGGCGAGAAATTTGAGATCTTCACCGACCATAAGAGTCTCAAGTATTTGTTCACTCAGGCGGAGTTGAACATGAGGCAGAGACGTTGGATGGACTTGCTTAAGGACTATGATTGCGAGATTAAGTACCATCCGGGAGCTGCTAATCTCACCGCTGATGCTTTGAGTCGCAAGGTGCGACTATCCACACTTCAGACTTGTTCGATGTCTAGTGCGATCAGTGACAGTTGTACTTCGGGTTATACCTTCAAGCATAAGAAAGGTATGCAGAGTATCCAGATGTTTGCGATATTATCTGAGCCAGCCTTGTATTCGCGGATCCGAGATGCTCAGATGTCTGATTCGAAGACCCAGCATTTAGCTCGTCTAGCTAACGAGGGTAGCTCGTCTGGATTTCATTATCAGTCAGATGGCTTTCTGTGTTTGTCTGGTAGGCTTGTGATTCCGCAGGATGAAGAGTTGCGAGAAGAGATTTCGTCTCAGGCGCATTGCACTAAGTTGAGTATTCATCCTGGGAGCAACAAGATGTACAAGGATCTACGTACTCGTTTCTGGTGGAAGGGAATGAAACGCAGTGTTTATCAGTTTGTTTCGAGATGTTTGGTGTGTCAACAGGTCAAGGCAGAGCACCGAAGACCTGGAGGATTGCTTCACAGTCTGCCTATTCCTGAATGGAAATGAGAGTTTATCACAATGGACTTTGTGACCCATTTGCCGGTATCCCCGAGGAACTGTGATGCTATCTGGATTGTGGTAGACCGACTCACCAAGTCAGCGCATTTCATTGCCTATAATCGAGAGTACTCTGTGGATCGCATGGCACGGATGTACATTCAGGAGATCGTTCGACTTCATGGAGTGCCTGTGAGCATTGTCAGCGATCGGGACCCCAGGTTTACTTCTAGATTCTGGGGGAGTGTTCAGCGTGCGATGGGTACTACTCTCAGTTTGAGTACAGCCTATCATCCGGAGACTGATGGTCAGTCAGAGCGCACTATCCGTACGTTAGAGGATATGCTTAGAGCGTGCGTCATGGATTTTGGTTCAGCCTGGCAGGATCATTTGCCGTTGATCGAGTTCGCTTACAACAACAGCTATCACACTAGTATTGGGATGGCACCTTTTGAGGCGTTGTATGGGCGACGTTGTCGTACTCCACTCTTCTGGAAAGAAGTGGGGGAGAGACAGGCTGAGGGACCGAAGTTTATCCAGCAGGCGATAGATATTGTTGATCAAATCAAGAAACGGATTAAGACTGCACAGGATCGTCAGACCAGTTATGCTAATATCAAGCGTAGGCCCTTGCAGTTCGAGGTCGGGGAGAAAGTGTTTCTTAGAGTGTCATCTTTCCGCAAGATTCTCAGATTTGGCCTTAAGGGCAAGTTGTCTCCCAGATTTATCGATCCGTTTGAGATCTTGGAGAGCATTGGCGATTTGGCTTATCGACTAGCTTTGCCACCGCATCTATCCAGTATTCACGACGTGTTCCACGTATCTCTGTTGCGACGGTATGTGGCGGATGAATCTCATATTTTGCAGCAGTCTGAGGTTCAGGTAGACAAGGATTTGACTTATGTTGAGAAACCTCTTCGTATCCTGGATTATAAGGATAAGGTTTTACGGAACAAAGTCATTCCTTTGGTTTTAGTTCAGTGGCAGCGCCGAGGCACTGAGGAAGCTACTTGGGAGCTTGAGGACAGGATGCGTAAAGACCACCCTGAGTTGTTTTGATTTCATTCTTTAAGTTATATTCAGTTGCAAACTCTGTAAACGTTTGATTTGAATAAAGAATGTTTCTGATTTCTGTATTTGTATTCGGTACTTAAGATCTGATTTCGAGGACGAAATATCTTAAGTGGGGGAGAATGTAGTAGCCCGTAACCAAAATCAGTAATTAAAGAATTAATCATAATTACTTGGGTAGAGTTCGGAAGCTCCGAAGGTGAGTTCGGAAGCTCCGATCAGGATCGAAAGCTCCGAACAGGATCGGAAGCTCCGATCGATATTACGTCAGGCATGACATGTGGCAAGATCGGAAGCTCCGATCAGGACCGGAAGCTCCGATCACTCCTATCTGGAGTCAACAAGTGATATTTTGACACGTGGCAGATCAGGATCTTCGAAAGCTCCGATGGCAGGATCGGACGTTCCGATCGAGGTTCGGACGTTCCGATCAAGGATCGGAAGTTCCGATCGTTGTCTATAAATAGAAGGCCGAGGCTTCACTTTCATTTGCCAATTCCGAGTTCTCCTTTCCATTCTAGTCCTTTTGGAGCTGTTCTAGTCTTCTTAGGCTTGGTCCGGAGGTCGGCGAGGCGTTCGGTAGTCGTAGAGGAGTTGTGCCCAAGTTCTGGAGGCATCGACATCAAAGGGCTAACGACAGACGAAGGTATAGCTTTTGTTTCCTATAAATATTTGGGAGTATGCAATAGCTTAGTTAAGAATTTTAGAGCACTTTAATGATAGTAGTATCATTTGGCAGTGTAGAGCAGACTATAGGCGTGGACCTAGAGTTGGTAGAGCTTGCACTGTTTTGAGGTACGAAAGTACTGTTCGAGATATCCTGACTGAGTATGCATGTATTATGTGACTGCATGATTTATATGCCATGATATTATGCTGCATTCATTTGCATCTTGCTGTATCTCTTTCGAGATGTCTGTTAGTAGGGTTGTACCCTATCCTATTAGTGGATGGACTTCCATCGATTTGGGTCCGGCGTATCCACGGTTATCTCGGTATGGGAGCCACCTCCTGAAGCGACGGCACAGCGTGCTACATACCAGGGCCCGGTCTGTCTCTGTTATCTGATCCTTGACCTCGAGTCTATAGGGAGTTCACTTTGCATGCATGTATACTCATACTCTCGTACTGAGCGTTTTATGCTCACGTCTCGTACTCTGTATTTTCTGGACACCCTATTCCATGGGGCAGGTTTGCGATTGGACGAGGAGGGTGGATCCAGGAGGGGCTAGTCAGTGGTTGGCCAGCTGGAGCTTCGTCTAGGTTTTATTACTGTTGTTTGGATTTATACAGCTATTCGATTTGGTTGTATATTATTGGATAAATTACAGATTCCTTTACTTGGGATTGTATATTGTTTATGGTTTCCGCAGTTTTATTCTGATATCTGTTTAATTAAGTTAATTGCATGCATAAGTTTTGTTTAGTAGGTGATCCGGGTAAGGGTCACTACAGGTAAGATGTTATTTTTTTTTCCTTCACAATGACTCAGAAAATTACTCAAATATTTGCTTACGTAACTTTTTTACTATGCAGGTCATCAGTGGGACAATTCATCCAATTACGATTTGTTTTTACACCAATAACATTCATAATGTCGAACAAAATATTATCATAAGATATAAGCACAATGTATTGTACTCCAATACTATCATATGACCTTTTTGTCTTTTATTTTGCTATTGAAAATGCAACTTATTATAATTTTATTAAAATAATTTTGTAGCTTACGAGGATTCAAACTGGATTACGATGGAACTATCGACATGAGTGCCTGTCAAATGCAAAAACAAATGAGGCACATGTAAGTTTTATATTGAAACACAAAATTTTTTCATCAAACCAAATTTGTGTTTCTGTACGTACGCTTTAACAACTATGCCATTTCAATCAGTGTCGGATCTGAGTTTTTTGAGGCCTGAGACGAGTATAAAAAATTAATGGCATTAAAGCTTAACATTCATATATTTTTTTTTATCGATAAATATGATAGTATAAATAGCATGACTTTTACGGGTCTGTCTATGCTAACGCGCATGAGCACTGCTTATGTGATGCATCCAACGGCCCTTGTTTTTTTTGCATTTGAGATGTTTATGTGAACATTGAAATGCAAAAAAAAAAAAAAAAAAAAGTGGGGACGTTAAATGCCCAAATGGGGCAGCATAGACAAAACCGACTTCTACATATAAAATTAAAGATATATAAAAATATGTCATAAATAAATACTAAAATAAAGTCAAGATCATCCAAACAAAATAAGTTACCGAATGGGGCAACATAGACAAAAATCGACTTCTACATATAAAATTAAAGATAGATAAAAATATGTCATAAACAAATACTAAAATAAAATCAAGATCATCTCAAACACTTATTTTCTTGATTGATGCATAGTATTTAACTTACATATAACATAGTTGATCGGAAATGAGTTTCGCACAACTTCAATTTGAAAAATCCTCTTTTGATAAATACAACTTCTGATTGATTACAAAAATTATGCATTCAAGTGTTGAAAAATATCCTGAAACGAATCGATAAATAGAGATCGAGTTATAGCGAGCTTGATTATCATATAATAACGGGAATTTGTTTTTTAGCGAGAACTTGCTAGATAGATATTTTGGATTGATTATCGATTCTTGTTGAATGTTTACGAGAGATAAAAAGATAAATGAACAGTGGAATTCAAGTTTTCATCACAGGATACGACCCATTAATTATTATTTATGGGATGAGGTCATGAATTAATTATATACTATACAAATTTTTTTTTTAAATTTTGGTGCCTCCACTATTTTGGGGCCCGAGGAACTTGCCTCAAAATTCATACTCTACAGGTCCAAGCCTGATTTCAATTGTGATACAAGATACAATTATTATTTTAGATCTTCTATCTTAGCATAATTTTATATCGTAGAAAACATAAATCTACCCATGTTAGACTTAATATTCATGTACAAACGTCGCACACGCGTCGTGATGCGTGTGTGCCTTGATCGCTAATAAATTAGTAAATTTGAACAAAAGCCCAATGTAATTTAATTAATTGCCACCAAATGAGCTGGGCTTAATATGTTTCGTATGTACTATTGGACTCGAGAAATATTTATATAATAAATAGCCTGGGCTTCTTTAATGGTCTTTATTATTACCACATAAGGTGGATCATATCAATTTATTTTAATATTTTGAAAACTAATAATTAATTCATCACTTTATTGGGTTATTTATTAGAAAGCAGTTCATGTACAGTTAATTAATTTAGGTAAGCCGACAAAAATAATTCCAACTGTTGGATCATAAATAAATACAATAAATTCAATAAATCGTGTCTAATATAAAATATGTCACCAAATTGCATAATCAAATAAACACAATAATACATGCATATCATGTAATAATTATGTCACATAATTTATCATAACTGATCATGTTCATGCATAGCGTTTTAAATCATCAAGTGCTAAATCAAATATTATTTGTCCTACAAAATAATTAAGCGGAACTCTAAGCACTGAGATTATTTATTTATTTTAAATCATCACATTAATCAATTTACATAAGTATATTCAACTTGATTAATGAGAGTAAAATATTAAAAGATAATCAATCCAGTAAAAAAAAATTAAATAATTTTTATATTTTTCTTTCGAAAAATTAAGTGTATCGGCCCTTTTGTATTAGACACTAATCAGAATGCACATCGTTAGTTTGGTGAGCGTCTTTCTCCCAAAAACAATCGTCCAAATGCCCGAAATCGTCCCAAACCACATATATACTTTTATATGAAAAAACGCATTAGAAAATATATTTGAAATTGAACCGTACATAGCAATTCGATTTGAATTTTACGAAAATACCATCCAAATCGCACCGTAATCACCCATAGATCTTGCAATGCGTAGATAATCAAATATCAAAGAATATATTGATGCCCATTGTATCGGTTACACTGTCATATTCATTATTCCAGAACTTGTTTAATATTTTTTTCTAATTGATTTGAATCAAACATCAATGCTGAACTGGAATGGATTTCTTGAAAGAATTTGATCCGGTACAGTTGAATCCGATCTAATAATATTATATTTATGCTTTTTGTTACTTCGTTTCATTAAATAACTTATTTAGTTATATAACTGTAGGAAAAAAAAAAAAATTTTAAAAAAATTGATTCCAGTTATTTTCAATTCTGGCTTATTTAAATTTCGATTTCAGATTGCATTACAGATATCTTATAGGACATGTTTAGTCTGGCTTGAAATTGATATAGCGCAATGGACATCCTAGTTCCTACCACACACTACGACACCATGCAATCTGCAAATAAGCAAGAAAAACACAACCAAACGGGAAATGAAAGAGGCCACATAAGACGTGAATTAAACTAAACAAATCATATTTGATGAATTACTAATGATCATGATTGTGATAATATTTAAAGCAGTCAAGGACAAACTAATTACAAGTTTACAACAATTATGATGTCTCCTAAAATGCAACTGGAAATAGAAATAGAAGTAGATAGATATATGTACTGATACACACCATTCAATATATCATGCATACCATCAAGTCAAACACATAGTTTCACAAATTTTAAATACATCCATAAGAGTAAATCAGATCTCTTTGATGAATTACTAATGATCATGATTGTGATAATATTTAAAGCTGTCAAGGACACACTAATTACAACAATTATGATGTCTCCTAAAATGCAACTGGAAATAGAAATAGAAGTAGATAGATATATGTACTGATACACACCATTCAATGAATCATGCATACCATCAAGTCAAACACATAGTTTCACAAATTTTAAATACATCCATAAGTGTAAATCAGATCTCTCCTAGATAACCGCTTGATCCGGAATAATAACTTCTTAAACTAGCAATTTGCATGCTTCTTTGATTCTCCAGCTTGGGGCAATCACCGATCCGGTGACCCAGCCCACCACAGTAAACACATCCCTTCGCTCCACTCGCCTCCACATCTTCTGTTGGATCCTTGAGCTCGGAAAGAACCGGAGGCACTCTTTGCTTCGCTTCTTCCAATAGAAGCTTCAAATCGAGAAGAGTGGTCTCGCTCTGGCTCTTGTTGATAAAAGTCGTTGCAATTCCTGTTTTGCCACGTCTTCCGGTCCTTCCGATTCGATGTACATAGTTTTCTATTTCTGCAGGCATATCGTAGTTGATGACATGCTGAACGTCGGGAAAATCGAGACCTTTGGAAATCACATCTGTAGCTACTAAAACGTCTTTTTTTCCAGATTTAAAGGCCGTGATGGCGTATTCTCTCTCTTCTTGATCCATCCCTCCATGAACTGCTACTGCATCTACTCCCTTCAGAAGAAGATACTCTTGAATGTCACCTACATCCGCTTTATTCTCACAGAACACCAAAACAGGTGGTGCGGTCTTCTGCAAGCATTCGAGAAGATAAACCATCTTCGCTTCTTGCTTCACGTACTCCACTTCTTGGATCACATCAAGATTAGCGGCTCCGGCCCTTCCAACATTCACGGTTACCGGCTTTACAAGAGCGCTACGAGCAAAATTTTGGATCTTCACGGGCATTGTGGCTGAAAACAGTAGTGTCTGTCTTTGCGTTTTGAAGTGATCGAAAATTTCTCTAATGTCATCTTCAAAGCCCATGTCAACTAGGCGATCTGCCTCATCCAAAGTTAGGTATCTGCAAAATACCGAGCGGGCAGTTCAGATAAAATTCCAATGTTTGTATGATAAACGTAAGGCATTTATAGAAAATAAAATATGTACTTGAAAGCATTCAGACATGGCTACAAGAGTTAAAGAAGCAAAGTAAACGCATTATTACACTATCAGTACTCAAATTGGTCTACTTCAAAGATGAAACGCAATTTCCATTCTTGTTGTCAGTCGAACAGGTAATGTAATCTAACTTCTTCTCCCTTTTTAAATGTACAACCACAAAGCTATGGCAACCACGTTATATAGTTCTGAAAATAAAAATATCGCTACGAAAACATTTCTTGAAAATGTAGCAAAGTAAGATCCTGATCTCGCTCATGACAGACCAAAGTGAATGCAACTACGACCAACGGTGTACAACTTAAATGACCAAAATACTCGTGAATTAGACTAGTGCTCATAGACTGAAAAGTAATTTCACAAACACACAGATCCCAGAATGTCGGCACCCAACCATGATTTAACGTAAATCACAATCAGAATTAACTCCCAAAAATAGAAACTAAAACTACATTCGTAGACTTACGGTTAAAGAAAAAACCAAACAAGAAACGTGTGGATTCGTCTCACATGTTAAGATTTCATGTTTACACGGACAAATTAGTGTATGCAACTATAAAATAATTGATTTATACAAATTAAATTCAAGACCTATTCCTATTTAATAATTAAAATAAATAAGTTCGATTACATCATGAATCACACTCATATCTCTTTTCATAGTCAGAAATCCAAAAGATAACTTTTGGTCCAAATCACTCAAACAATAAACAAATCAAACTGGACAATATTTAAATGGTTCTACTTCAAAACTTGCTCGGGTCCAATTGCCAAGATCAAGGTACACAATTGGATTTGGTACCTGAGGCTGAACATCATAGCATAGGATCAAATTCATGAAAGGGCGCGTTGAATGTATTTTACAATAGGAAAACAGCATAACCAAGGGTTGAACGATTTTATATACTAGAATCAGTCAAGAGATTTAAAAGAATCACAAGATGAATTCGGGAGAAGAAAATATACCTGCACGCGTCAAGTTTCATTTTCTTCTTTGCCAACATATCTTTAAGCCTTCCTGGTGTAGCAACTACAATGTGAACTCCCTCTTTTACGACGTCAAGTTGGGATTTCATATCAACCCCACCAATGCAAAGCAAAGTTCGCAATTTGGGGTAACCAGCCTCTCTCATCGGTTCAAGAAACTGTTCCACAACTTCATAAGTTTGTCTGGCAAGATCTCTGGAAGGACAGATAATCAATCCAAACGGCCCTTCTCCGGAAGCAATTGGCATCATAACTTCCTCTTGCAAAGCCGTCATAACAAGTGGCAACACAAAGACTAACGTCTTCCCAGATCCAGTAGAAGCGATCCCTATCATATCCCTCCCAGACAAAACAACCGGAAGCCCCTGAACTTGGATAGGAGTTGGTTGCACAATTCCCTTGGACTTTAACTTCTGTAATATTGGTCCTGGAAACCTCATATCTTTGAAATTCTTATTGGGCGGTGGAAGATAATCTCCATCAACAAGAATGTGCCACTGCTTCCTAATGGCATCACAAGCCTTCTTAGGCATCCTCCGAAACCGTAAGGGTGGCTTCCAGCCAGTCAACAAGGGCTCCGTATAAACAATGCCTTTCGCTAGCTCCCAAACAGACATCAAAGTTTTCCTGTCCGGTAGATGTTCGATTATCTCCTTTTCCTGCAGTATAATTTGTTCCTTTTGTTTAATATTCAGTGGTTGTTTCTTGCGTAGAGAAGAAACTGTGGCCAGTAAACTTGGTTTGGTAAGTTTCGGCTTCGACTTTCCCACGCATTTGGGAATGGTTAGAGCCACCATTGCACGGCGCTTGGCGACGGGTACGTAGTCGACATAATTGTCATCTCTGCCGCTCTGTCTGAGGCTTCTATTATAGCTGAGCGGATAGGATTTGAATTGCATGTTTATCAATTACTGGAGTCCTAAAAGTGAAGAAACCCGTCATAACATGAAAAGGCAAATAACTATAACACGTAAGAGGAAGAGACGAATAAAGGCAACTTACAAAAGCACCACTGCAATTGTCAAAGATGCAATGCTTTGGGGTATTGAGGCTCTTCAAGTGCTTTTTACAATCCAGTAGAGCCTGCAATTCAATCAAGTAGGGGTGAGCAATGGCTCGCAAAAACCGAACAGACTGATTTTTTTAAGACCGATCGAAACCAAACTTTCTAGGGCATAATTCGATCAACAATAATAATCTAGTACATGTAACTTTCCCAATGTTAATAGAATTTCCAAAAACCGAACAGACTGATTTTTTTCAGACCAATCGAAACCAAAATTTCTAGGGCATAATTCGATCAACAATAATAATCTAGTACATGTAACTTTCCCAATGTTAATAGAATTTCCAAAAACCGAACAGACTGATTTTTTTCAGACCAATCGAAACCAAAATTTCTAGGGCATAATTCGATCAACAATAATAATCTAGTACATGTAACTTTCCCAATGTTAATAGAATTTCCAAAAACCGAACAGACTGATTTTTTTCAGACCAATCGAAACCAAAATTTCTAGGGCTTAAATTCGATCAACAATAATAATCTAGTACATGTAACTTTCCCAATGATTTTAGTAGAAAATTTCCAAATAATTAGCAGAATTATAAATCCATTTTCGCAAATAAACAGAAGAGAAAAACGAGAAACTAAATAATTTTTTTTTTTTACCTGAATCGAATTCTCGCCCGTTTGTGTGAAAAGTTACGCGGCAAGGGAAATCAGAACGATGACAGACGCAAGACAAGACGATAAGATGACGTTGGTTTAGGATTTAGGAAATTAAGATAAGATTAAGATTGGTAACACGGGGCGTTGTTTTAATAGCACAAATTTGAAATTGAAAATAGGCCCAATAAAATTATATATATATATATATATTTTAAAACTATTATTATTATTATTGATTTATAAAAATATATGCAGTCTTGACGAATACTAAAACAAGGATAAATATTCATTATTATCGCATTGAAAAGTTTTATGAATTGATAGATTTACAACTTCAAGAGTTTTAAAAAAATCACTTTTACCTGATTTTTTATCCATCAAATTCATTTTTTTTAACCTATGTTAAGAAAAATTGCTTCAATTTTCTCATTTTTTTATCATCTGATTTTTCTTTAATAGAGTTAATGCATCTTGAACACCAACTTCATAAAATTATTTTTGACATATAAATTAGCAAGCAATAAATTATGTGAGACTGCATAAATTAGCGAGATTACTAAAAATATCAATTATTTCATTTGATGTATTACTTTTGATGATATATAACATTGTTATTATTCGTTGTAACTGCAATTCTAGAGAGTTTTTTTTAGTAATGAAAATTATCAAAACATCACTTAGTAATCAGTTGGGAGATGACATGTAAATAATTGTTTGGTGACGTATTATTGAGTGAGATGTATTTGATATAGTTCATATTGAAAATATTATTCAGTATTTTTCAAAAAATGAAATTTGGAGATTTTTATTGTAAAAACATATAAAATTAATATCTGACATTTATGGTGCACTTTGTATTATATTAATTTATTAAATCTATTGAATTCGTCATCTCTAATCTAAAATTTTGAGAAAATTTTGGGTGCGCCACTGCTTCCAAGCATCTAGATCTAACTTGCTAAGTCACATCATTTGTGCGAGAACATGTCAGATTTTGAGTTTCAATTTCAACATATTCCCCAACCTCGGAAGGGTATGAAACTCGAACCTCGATTACATTGTCAATATTTGTTGTATTAGAGTAGTTTGCATCACTAAATTGTACAAATTTTTCCAGTGCTTTTAATTGATTTTTTGGGTGTAGATTCTTATAACTATCATTGGATCATTGTAAAACGGAGCCTTACTATATTAATTATTAGAGTGTTTTGTATTCAAATCTATGTGAAATATAAAAAATACACACTTCACCTCTGTGAAAATTAAAGGAAAAATTGCATATATCACCCATGTGAAATCGATTGTTTGCTGATAACCTCATATGAAAATTTTTTGAGCTAGAGCCCCCTTATGATTCTAAATATGTAGCATACACCCCCTTCTGGCTAAAAAATGACTAAAATGCCCTTAATGTTATAATACAATTTAATATTAAAATATATTTCGTGTATGACAAATATTATGATAAAATAATTATATATAATTTTCATAGTTATTTAAATAAAATTTGATTATTGTACTCAATTAAATATAAAATTATAAAACAAAATTAATTTAATTATTTATTTAAGTAAGGGTATTTTTGTCAATTTTTAACTGAAAAAGTTGTGTATGCTACAAATTTTGAATCACAAAGGGTTATTAGTTTAAAAAAATTTCATAGGGAGTTATTAGCAAACTCGGGATTTCACAGAGGTGATATATGCAATTTCCTCAAAATTAAATAGGTATCTTAGCTCTTCTATCTCTTACTATATTATTAAAAAAGAGATGCTCATAAAAACCAACTTGGTATGTTTGGACTTTGGTATGACCTTTTTCAAAATACCAAAAATAGCATTCTTATTTTAACTAATAAACAATAGATCACAACAGGAAAATATTGGTCAATTTTTTTATTTCAAAAAATATCTTCTCATCCATTTTCTCTCTATGCCTTTATTTTATTCTCTCTCATATTTTTCATTTCTTACGCTTCTTATGCTCTCATTCTCACGCTCGTGTTATCTTTCTCTCTGTCCAAGAGAAACAAAAATGTAGAGAATTATCATGTAAATGGTTAGAGACGTCATATTCAATGTCCTTGGGAAAAAGGAGTTTATTGCATCAAACCCCCGTGTGAAATATTGAAAATACAGACTTTTTTCCTGTGAAATTTTAGGCAGCTTAGACCTTAATCTTTTGTAATAGTTGCACGTTTAACCATTTTCTCAATGTGTTAATTGAGTACACATTGTTATTTATTTTGATGTGAATGATGTATATGAGTAGATGTAAAAATTATTACAATAATAAAAGATAATTTTCGTATCTTAATTTTAATATTATAAAAAATGGTTATTTTGGCGCAAAAACAACGTATGTTTGACAAAATCGTCGTGACAAGGGTTAAACATGCAAGTATTACGAAAGGTTAATGGCTGAAATACCTAATTAAAATTTCACAAAGAAAAAGTGTGCATTTTTCATATTTCACAAAGGGGTTAGTGCAATAAACTCGAAAAATAAGTACAAAGGTTATCTTCCAACCTTTTTCCTCTTCTTGAAAATTAATTTAAGAAAACCTTTGAATTTCACGATGATCCTCCTTTACTTTGAACTCTTCTTGATGGACATGAATAATTTAATTCAATTTTTAAATTTTTATCGTAATTTTGTTTTTAGGGAAATGGGTTTGCTATAGATTGTTCTTGACGAAGATTTTTTTGGTTGTTTGCATCGATAAAGGTGATATTGTTTAACTAAGTACCAAAATTTAGTGTGAACGAAGAAATTTTGTTCTTAATTTTTCTCCATTTATGCACAAATTATCAATTATATTTTATATTCGAAGTCTTATCCATTTTTATTGTGTTTTGGTGGTTTTTATTTTAGGATATCCTTTATCGAAAATTGATGAAAAGAGAAATTTGATTTTTTGAAGGTATTTATCTCTATGTATGTATGAGATATTAAAACTTGAATAATTGCCTCCATGATTGATGCTTTTGATTTTCAGCTCAAGGGTGACAATTCAATAGTCCATTGCAAATTTGAAGAAAATATGTTTTGGTTCTGCTAGAGTATGTGCATTTGATCTAATTTGAGAATTTTAGGTTATGTGGTTTATAAAAATTTATCCATGAAGAAAAAAATATTTATTCTCATTTACTCGATAATTTATAATCCTGAAAATAATTAGTTGTACGTATGGAATTAAACATGCTGAATCTATTTTGTTAGTGATGATTTGGAAGGCATTCAAATTATCTATATCTATTGTAGTGATCCTGCATGAAATCACCTACTAACTGGCAACTAATAGCATGCATTAAACTTAATAAAGCAATAATGCTTAACAGAGTAAAAACGTGCGGAAACATAACCAGAAATTACATATCATCTTAGTTCAAAAGTTTCAAGCTTATTCATCAGTAGTGATACAACCATATCGAAATACTAGAAGATAAACATTATACAGCTATATTGAATCTTGCTGTATAATTAACTCCTCAAGGCCTGCTCCCTAGTCCTGCCTTGAACCACCAGCTCCGTCCATCCTGCGACCTGCCCCATGGAATAGGGTGTCCAAGATAACAACTAGGACGTGAGCGCTAATGCCCAGTACATAAACATGAGTACACGTATATATATGATGCATGTAACGTGATGACTGGTAAAGGGTCATCTAAAAAATCATGCTCAGTACAGGCGCCACATGAGTGCTGCCACCGCACGGATCAACCTCTGGGTGCAACCACACTCGTCTAGTACACCAGAGTAGTCAGACATAAATGCCCCCACCATCGCGGTACTCTCAGTGACAGACTATCGAGTATAGAGCTGAGCGGCTCTATAGTCAGGTATAACAAGGTATAGGCTCAACATGTATATGCACATGACATATGAATAAAGAAAACGGTAAATCATATCTCATGCCATATAATAATGCCAAATAAATGCAACATATAAACATGTATACTCGCTGACAATCTCAGTCAATGTGTACGTACCTCTAGGCTAGTTCAAGTATAGTAGGATCCTAGGTTTCAAGCCTATATTCAAAAGTTCATCGTATCACTACATAAGTTCTATAAGCATTAACTAAGCTAATAAGTACTCCCAAATCTTAAATAGATTCCCGGACCATACATTCGTCCGTCGATAGCCCTTTGAAGTTGCTAGTCCCGGATGACTATAACCACACCTTGGTTATTCCAGAACCTCTATTATAACCGATAGGACTCTCAAGTGTATAACTCACACTATATATAACAGAAGAAGGAAACTCGGAATTCGATATGAAATTCTGAATCAGAAATCCGATATTTATAGGCAAAATTCCCGGGGACGAACGTTGCGTCCGTTCAGGGAACGTTGCTTCCGTTCCTGCATGTCCGACACTTGTCAAAACTCGTGGCTTAGTCATCGAGCCACCTCATGCCTGCCTGGATGTAAGGGAACGTTGCGTCCGTTCTGGACACGAACGTTGCGTCCGTTTCCCCCCATCGGACGTTCCGCTCCTACCACACTTTTAATACTTTTGATTAATCATGTAATTACTTAAATTGAGGTGCAGGTTACTACATCTATATTATATATAAAGCAAGATCATCTCAGTGGTCTCTTGGTACGATCACTTTAAAAAAAAAAATTCAAAAAAGAAAAACCTTCACAAAATCATCAACTTGCCAAATTTTTTTTTAAAAATCAAATACTTAAAAAAATTAATTTTATATTATATACACACAGAACATATTATTTGTATATAATGTCACACACATAATGCGTGTGCACTGTGGCTAGTATATATATAATAGAGTAAAATATATGCACGAGAAGAAAAAAAAAAGAATGCAAATTCTGAGAGATCATAATAAATACACCAAAAATAGAATGAAAACAAAACATATTTCTTCATTGTCATTTGTGTTCATTCTCTGATTTGATAATGTATCTCATTGATATCCTAAATGATTGTGATTGTATGTTCCCATGTAATATGTGGACAGTGATTTCCCATCCTTCTAGCTGTTTCATGGCTAAATTCAATCAACTAACCTTCCTTAAATGATAAATAATTAAAATTTGTTCTTCGGAATTTGGAATAAATAATTAGCCTACTATTAAAATATTGTTGTCTAAATTGAATTAGCCTTTCGAAGTTTGTATTTTGAATAATTTATTTGTTGTATATGTTGCCTATACGAGTTGATTTTAAAACACATTATAGTTGGGGGTAAATTAAAACAAATTATGGTTAAATTATGGTTGGGACGCAAATTAAAGCTTGCAATTTGAGGCATTTGTAAAAGTTTCAATGGAAGGATAATCTCAATCACTGATGGTATATGATAACATAATGTTGAAATCACATGGTTCAACTGAAGTAGCATAAAATATGTCTCACTGATTTTTATATCCAAATGTATCGTTAATTATGTGGTAATCTTTATCTTATTGAAAATATTGACATGTAGCTAGGGGTGTTCATTCAGTTTGGATCGCCCAAACCGAACCGGTTTTTCGGTTAAACCGAAATTTAGGTTCTTCAAAACTCAGAACCGAAAACCGAATCGAATGGTTCGATTCGGTTTAACCGAATTTATTTCGGTTTTTCCATTCGGTTAACCGTTTTTTTTCTTTTTGTTTTTTACAAAAAAAAAATCTGTTTTGAAATTTGAGAACCGACAACCGTATTGAGATTTGAGAACCAAAATTGAACAAAAATTCCACACCATTATCTATTAATATATTGAGATTTGAGAACAAAAATTGAACAAAGATTCCATACCATTATCTATTAATATATTTTATTCTAGTAGCTTTTGCCTTTTGGTGGGTTCAAAAATGGCGAAAAAAAAGAACATGATGTGCTTCTACCTTCTAACTTCTAAAGTCCAAACCCAAAAGAACGAGCTTGCCGGCGTACGGCACACCACTGCTGTGACGACCCGAGTTCTAATCTCTCAATAAACATTAATCAACAATAATAGACAACAATCAATGTCTAAACAAAAGAATAACAAATTTTTTTTTTTATTTTTTAAAGAACAAAGCACCTCGCTCGATCGGTGAAAAACCACCGATCGAGTGAGCTCATCATTCTCAACTCTCGGTGCCTGAACAATTGGTCTCGCTCGATCTGCCAAATATTGCAGATCGAGCGAGCCCTCCGAGTGCAACCCTCTGTCCAGCAAAAAAAAGGCCTCGCTCGATCGGTCATTTCCTACCGATCGAGCGAGCACAGGAACAGAAGAAAAATCAGAGAAAGTTGCTGCTGTCAAAACGAGATCTTCCATGCCATTCAACCTAGTATCAACTCCTATGGATTCCATACATAATCAAAAACCAACAAGCATGCTAAACATGGTATAGTTGATAGGATTGAATCATCTCCAAGCCTTTAAAACATAAACAAGGCTTCTCAAAATAAGCAAGAACATTGCTATATAAACAAGATCAAGATACATCATGTTGATTCAAGGATTTACATCATATCTCAATCCTATAAACATCAACAAAACCACAACTAAATCATCTACAAGTTTTGGTACAAGTATCTTATAACATGATCATGTTTAAGGTTCAAATCTACAACATGACAGCTCACTCAACTCGTCTAACTCAGATCATCACGCTATGTTCATCTCATCCCTTGTTCTTTAAGTACGCCTTTGCCCGGTTCCACTCCCTCCTATTGCAATGACACATACAACAAAACAATAGCCGGATAACTCCGGTGAGAAATAGATTTTCCAGTAAAAGCGACTAAACATGCATAACAAACATATATCAAGATCATGATATAAAGGTAAATACAATGCATGTTTTCAAAACAAGGTTCATTTCGTCATTCGTCGGTTGGGATCCCGAGAATTAGATATCATAACTAATCCACCGACTCTCCCGCTCGAGGTGGGGTTACTTATCTTTCTTCTCTGGACTTCGAAGCAATCATATATGCAAATCAGACGCTAGGCTAAAACAACCACCCAGGCCATACATATACAATTCCTCAAATCGTCTATTCGAACATTTCCGTTCATTTCAAAATCAAGGAATAAGTCTTCAAGATGAATGCAATATATCATCATCAAAGCATTCATTATATCAACACTTATTCAATAACTCAAAGTAAAACACATAAGAGCAAATAATCAAACAAGTATGTGATTTAAGGGAACTCGATACAAACCATCTCGAGTTGTGTTCCCAATCAAATAATAGTCCACTTTTACCTTTCAAATATGGTGTTTAGGATGTCTTCAAACTTGTCAAAGTCTGTACAAGATCAATCACCAAAAACTCATCTCAAAGTGTGCTCACTATCAACCCAAACTTCAACAAGAACTTCAAGGCAAACTTTACCAACCTTGTTCTATCTTCTATCGGTTTCGGAGTCGACTTCTTGAGTTTATATACTCTGTTTATGCACTGAAACAATAGCATAACAATCAAGGAATCATCAGTCAATAGTTTAGCAACTTCGGAATCCAAAAACAATAGCAAATCACTTCAAATCAAGAGTTCGACGGCATATCGATATTACTTCGGCGATTCCGAACATATCAATAACAATTCTCACATATATATTAACTGTTGAAGCTTCAAAACCAACATATCAGCAGGTATAAATATCAAATCAAAGCTGGAACATCACAAGAATATGATATATCAACCATATCTGTCAAATTCGACTTCTCAAACCTTGATGAACAAAGAAGAAACTTACATCAAATCGAAGTTCGTCTCGCGAGGATTCCAGAACATCTTTCGGAATCGAAAACGGATCACCGTAGCAAAAGATATCGCAATTGAAAGATGAAGGAAAAGTTTGAAATTTCTGTTCTCGGTTTTCCTCTGGTTTCTTGATTTGGATTTTCTGAATATTTTGAGGGATTACACGTGCATGCTGAGTCCTCAATATCAAATTCTGATAAGTGAAATAAAAATTGCACTTTAGCCCCTCAACTATGCAATAATTGCAATTCAGCCCTCAAATTCTCAATTTATTCAATTTCAATCCTAAATAATTTAATAATATTAGAATTTAAATCAAAACTCTAAATATTCTCAAATTAAATATTCTCGGATCAGCAACCCGGGTCCCCGCAACTACCGTCCCATTCCCATATTACATAATTTACATCTCACAATTCACAACCCAAAATTCCAAATTTACATCTCACAAAAAACAAAAAATAAAAGTATACAAACTGAGTCAATCAAATATAAACGATGAAATAATTGCAAAATTCCTTCGAAATTTCTCTTCATTGTGCCAAAGAGGAGGCGTGCAGACAGATAGAAAGCAGGAGGGACGGGTTCAAGGGTTGGAGGCTTGGAGCGATTCAGATTTGAGATTCAGATTTTTTGAAATAAAGAGAAACACGTTTCTTCTCACTTTCAAGTTTCAAATATAAATGAATAATTAAATAAATACTAGTCAATTGAAAAAAAAAAAAATCGCTCCAACGGTTCAGTTCGGTTAACCGCAATAAAAAACCGAACCGAACCTCATTGTTTAAAAATATTATTATTATTAGCACAAATTTGAAATTGAAAATTGGCCCAATAATATATATATATATATATATATATTTAAAAATATTATTATTATTATTATTTATAAAAATATACGCAGTCTTTACGAATATTAAAACAAGGATAAATATTCATTATTATCGCATTGAAAAATTTTCTGAATTGATAGATTTACAACTTCAAAAGTTTAAAAAAATCACTTTTACTTGAATAGTGTTCTAGTCCGTTTGTAAATCTAGTGCATGTAGCTTTCCCAATGATTTTAATAGAAACTCAAAACTTGATAAAATTTCCAAATAATTAGCATAAAACTCGACCTGTTTGTAAGTCCATTTGCAAATAAACAAAAGAAAAAAGAAACGAGAAACAAAATATAAAAAGATTTACCTGAATCAAGTTCTAGTCCGTTTGTGCGAAAGTTACGTGGCAAGGAAAATCATAACGATGACAGACACAGTCACGCAAAAAGATAAGATGATGTATTTATTTGTTTTTTAATTAATAATTAAATATTTATTTTATTATTTTAATAATTAAATATCATAACAATTTTTTTTTTAATTATAATCAGTTAATGTAATCAATAAAAGAACATGAAAATACATAGTTAATCCATTCTACATTAGTGTCTAAATTAACAGCTTCACGATCAAGAAGTTGAGCTGCCTTATTAGCCGATCTTTTCATATGTCTAGGGTTGATGACTGTCTGAACCGCCTAAAGCGAATCTGAAAAAATACAAACATCAGCGAACACCTTGCTCCGACAAAAAAGTATGCCAATCAAAATTACCATCAATTCCGCACCCTTATCTGAATTTCAATAAATTTTTTACATAAAATTTATTTTATCAACACTGTCACTCATACCAAACACATCAAAATTTATGTCTATCTTCTCGTCAAATTATATTTTTAGGTCGAGAAATTTTTTTATTAATCTAATCAAATTTGACCGTTTTTTTGTTTTGGCTAATTCAGAATTCTAATTTACAAAACCATTTACAATTTGAAATCAAAACCAACATTTTTAATACTCGTAAATTTCTCATTAAAAACGCCATAGATTTGGCCGAATGTTGGAATTGATTCTATGCTTTTTAATCTAGGGAAAATGACATATATCATCCCTGTGAAATCTCGGATTCGTTGATAACTTTCTATAAAATTTTTTTGAGCTAGTAGCCCCATGTGATTCTAGATCTGTAGCATACACATCTCTTTTGGATAAAAAATGACGAAAATGCCCTTTGACTTTTATAAACTCTTTAATTTATCACCTTATATTGAAGATTTAAATGAAAACACCAATTCATTAACTTATATTTTTGATTAAGTTTATTTATACAATACTTTAATTAATTTAAATATTAAATTGTATTTAAAATATAATAAAACTTATTACATAATTTAATTTAATAATAAAATTTACTATTAAAAATATTTCGTGTATAACAAATATTAATAAAAAAATAATTATATATAATTTTCATAGTTGTTTAACTAAAATTTGATTATTTTATTCAATTAAAAATAGAATTATAAAACAAAATTAATTTAATTATTTATTTAACTAGGGGTATTTTCGTCATTTTTTAGCTGAAAGGGTGTGTATGCTACAAATCTAGTATCACAAGGGGTTATTAACTTAAAAAATTTTCATAGGGGGTTATCAGCAAACTCGGGATTTCACAAGGGTGATATATGCAATTTCCCTTTTAATGTACAATACATATCATTATTTTTAATTATTCAATTGTGGTGTAAATTCAGGAAGCTTGTATAATTTTTAAATAGTTGAACAATCGCACAACAAAATTGTTTTTTTTAAAAAAAGTAAAATAAAATGTGTTATAATTGATTAAAAAATATTTATATTTATGATATAATTTATAAATAATTTGTTTTTAAATATATTAATAAAAATTATTTTACTATTTTATAACCTTTAATCTTAAAATTCTACAATGTCCAAAACTATAGTTATTGATTTTATATTAAACTATTATCTTAAATTAAATTTTATTGGCTCATAGAATTAGAAACAATAATAATTTATTTTAAACATAAAAATTAATTTTTTCAACTAGTTTCTTGAAAATAAAATTTGATATTTTAATTTTTTAATAAAGACACACACGAAAAAACATAACAATAATTTCATGCAATAAACATTTCAAACTTTATAAAATTGAAATTTAATCAAAAATATTTTAATGTAATTTTTTTTAAATGTGACTTTTTTTTTAACTTTCAGATATTCATTATGTTTGTCTTATAAAAAAATTCATTGAGTTCTATAAAAAATGTTTACAATTCTCTATAAAAATATTTCAAATTAAATCATCAAAGTCTGAGAATATTTTATATTTATGTGAAATTGTACAAAATTCAATAAAAATGTATTAACTCTACGAAAGTTTATTACTTTAAAAAATTATTAAATCTCCGAATATCCCATGTAAGATGATATCCTTAATCGAAATTAAGGATAACATCTCAGTAAATCTATGAAAATAAGAAATATATCAGTTAAAATTTATTTTGGTTGTGTTTCTTATTTTTTATATATTTTAACTAGCATCTTTTGCACGTGATGCGTGTATATACATAATTTTTTTTTATTTCTTACTATTTATAAAGGCTAAACACCATATAAAAATTCTTTGATGTCATTATCTATTTTTTTATTTACTGAAAATACCCCTCTACTACTTATAATTTTTTTTTTACGTTCTTATCTCTACAAACACATCAATTTTTCAATAAGAAGATTCTTCTTTCCTTCCCTTCAAAATAAACAAACATAATAAATATTAATTTTTTTGTTACACACGCAACGTATGTGTCAGATTACTAGTATTAATTAATTTTTATGTTAATTTTAAAACTCACATTATAATTATAATTATAATTAGATAATTAAAAGTTTAAGAGTGATAACTATCTAATGTAAAAATTTTAAAATATAAACAAAGATATTGAGTGTCATTTTGGTAAATAAGATAATATTTAATGACCAAAATAAACAAAAGAAAAACGAAACGAGAAACAAAATATAAAAAGATTTATCTAAATCGAGTTCTAGTCCGTTTTTGCGTAAGCTTATTTGTTTCCTAGTTTTAGCTTTGTTATTTATGTTTTTATTCTTGCTGGTTTTAACTCTGTTCCCTTGATAATCAATTGGCCGTAGCCACGACGATCGGACTCTTGTACGGGTGCCGGAGCAATAGGTTTTGAGGTGGTTGCAGCATGTACAACCTGCCCGCGGCCACCTCTACCTGCACTCTTTCCTCCCCCTCGTACAGACCTGCCTCCACCTCTACCTGCCCTCCATTGGTGCGGTTCTCGGAATACCACCAATCCGGGAACCCAACCAGTTGAAAACAACTTTCTTGGTCATGTCCACGTTTGCCGCAATGAGAGCAGACCCCATTGCTTCGAGGATGATCGTTCTTCCCGCGAGCAGCCCCGTGCGCCGCGAAACCAACAACATCAGAATTGGTTGCATGATCTCGAGCAACAGATTGGTGACGTTCTTCAGTCACGATTTTAGCAAAAACCGTGTTTAAGCTCGGTAAAGGGTCCATCATCAAGATATGTGAAACGGCAGTTCCATAAATATTTGAATCCAAACCAACAAGAAAACCATGGACCTTTTCATTCTCCTTTTCTTGAGCAAATGCAGAAGCAGCGGCACAAGTACATGTTGGAATTGTAGAATATCCCGCAAGTACATCCCATAACTTTCGGAGTTCGTTGTAGTAATTGACCACCGAGTGGCCACGCTGCTTGCAAGCACCCAAAAGTGTTTTTAACTCATGGATTCGCGGACCGTTTTCGATCGAGAAACGTTGTCGAATATCATCCCACATGTCTTTCACATCATCGGGTTGGGGGACTGATGATCGTAGGACTGGATCAAGGGTATTATGAATCCACCCCACGAGAGTGGAATGAACTGTCACCCAAAGAGACGCTTCTGGAGTTCCGTCTTGTGGCTTGGTTATGGTTCCATCGAGGAAGCTAGCTTGTTCTTTGCACGAAAATTATTGCGCATTGAACGAACCCATTCATTGTAATTCTCACCACGCAACACAATAGGACAGATTGTGATTTGTGGTCCGTCGGAGGGATGAAGGTAGTAGGGTGATCTGGAGTCGAGGGGTTTGGTAGTCTTGTCGTCACCCATGACGAGATGGCGATAGTCGCTTTTCGTGTTGGAAAAAAAATTGGTCGTCAATTGGTACTAGATCTCCTTCTCTTGGGAAGTCTTTGATACCATAAAGAGTTTTGTGGAAAGATTTTCCCTTATTATCAATTGGCTGTAGCCTAGAATATATACAAACCTAACTATATTGTTTCTTGTACAGCAAGAATAAATACATAAATAACAAAGCTAAAACTAGGAAACAAATAAGCTAAGTTAGGAAAGAATATCTAAGCTAATAATAAAATATAAATAATATGCATGTTTTGATTGATATTCTTTTTAGATTTATATTATATTTAAATTTTAATATTATTTAATTATTTATAATTCTTATACGATGATGACGACAACACATAAAATAATCAGGACTATGCAATTTTTAGTAGATCTTCTTCAAAAGATACTTAGTGAGCCTTGAGATAAGAATTCTTAAGCAAGCTTTAATAGGGACATATATTGCTTCGAACACCTAACATTTGGATACAAATGATCAAGTGAGCACTCCTATTTATACCACTCGACATACATAAGAAAAACTAAGATCAGTCTAATTCTATGGTTCAGATGAAGTTACCAGAACTATCCATAGAGTATTTTTTTTATTACAAGGAAACATTTCAGGAAAATACTATTCTCTCTTATTCTAAATTATTTTACAAAGTTACAACTCACGAAAGATGTACAATGTATGTGATTTCTAAAGAATTCTACTAAATTCAAGTGTGATCTAGATGCTTGGAAGCTTCATGGAGATGGTAGAATTAATCAATGTTTCTGGAACCGGACCGGATCGACCGGGAACCGGTCGGTTGTCCGGTTCGGAACGACTCCAAGAACCAAAAAACCGGTCCAATAGGTCAGAATCGATCAAAATCGGTCAAGAACCAAAAAACCTGTTGAACCGATTTTTTGAATTTTTATTTATTTATTTTTGAAAATTAAAGATTTTTTATTTTTAAAACTTTAAATTTATTATTTTTATATATATACATTATTATTTAGATTTTTTACTTCATTTAAAAATTATTTTAATAATTATTGTTTATTTAAAATTAAATAATTTATTATTTAAATAATTTATAACTATATTGATATTTTGAATATATTTACATATTTATTTAATTTTCAAACTATGTTAAATATATTTTTTTTTGTCTATTTATATTATTTTTGAGTTTTTAAAATTCAAAATATATTATTTATTATATTAAATTATATAAACGGTTTTCCGATTCGATCGTCCGGTTAAAACGGTCCGACCGATTGGACCGTTTTTTCAAATAGAAAGGTTCGATCACCGACCGATTATGAAAATACTGGAATTAATGATGATGACAATGTGCATTCTAATGGTAACGAGGCTAATATAAATTGAGGAAAAATATTTTATATACTAAATTTGTTATATTACAAAATATATTAAATTTAATGTATAAATACGAACTTGAGTTTGCACTATTAGATTTGGTTTTCAATAGGACAACCAATGAATTGAGGCCAAGTCTAATAAAAACAATAAATTAAACAGTGAATGCCACTTTTTCATCACACTTTTCCATGTTATTGGTTTTATCACCTAACCAATTAAAATAAAGTTTGATGGTATTAAACAAATTCTATCTATTCTATTACATTAAAATAAAGGGTTGAAGTTTGATTGGTATTCCTTCGTTCCAATTATATTGTTCACGTTTTTTTTGTTTGTCTTAAATATATAGTCATACACCATATTTAGTAATATTTTTTTACACTTTTTTACTAATATACCCCTATTAACTACATATTGAAAATTGTGCAATCATTTTTTAATACATTAAATAGGGATAAAATAGGAAGTTTATATAAAATTTACTTTTCCAATAAATTTTTCTTAATTCGTGTGAAAACTAAAACAAGACAACATATATGAGACAGAAGGAGTATTAAACAAATTCTATTTATTCTATTATATTAAAATTAAGGGTTGAAAAGTTGGATGATCAATTCGTTTTTATTTTACTCTTTAGTGTAAATATTTAATTAACAAAATGTCATTTTATTATTAAAATAAATATATTATTATTATTATTATTATTATTATTATTATTATTATTATTATTATTATTATTATTATTATTATTATTATTATTATTATACATTTAGTGTTGGGTATTTTGAAACACAAGCAATTTTGATTTTGATGATAACAAAACTTGTTATTATGTTTCTAATATATTTATTTTATTGTGAAGTTAGACTCAAAATGGAAGTCTAAACTTAAAATTAGCCAAACTAATTTTCTGACGTGCTCTAGTGTTTCGATGATATCTCAAAGCACAGTGATGTAAATGTTTAGCCGCCAAAACGACTGCATAGAAAGGCAATTGGAATATATCTTATTTCACATCAGTTGAGAAAAAACGGATGGTATCTTGGTCAAACATATGTCGCAATACCAAACTGGATTGCATTAGTCTAACAGAAAAACAGAATCAGTTTTTACCTTGATCTGTTCTGGTATTTTGGTCATATCTTGCAGCTTAATTATGCGAATGGAACGATTCTCCCTACGTGGTAAATATAATACAATGATCTACAAATCATATTCAAGGGTGGAAGACTGAATCGGATCCTAATAAGGTGATAAAATGCATTAAAGTTGCTGGTTCGAACTGAAATTCTGCGGAGAGCAGAATTTCTGGCACAGTCTTCATGTTTATCATTTTGCCCAAAAATCAACGAATCAAGAGATAAAATACTAAACTGATCATATGCGCGCACTCAACTGATTTTGTGCTCAATTGAAGTAAAAACATCTATGGTATATCTAGCATATCTCCATCATATTAACTTGAAATGGAGTGATCCTTGATTTTGTGGAAATCTAAGAGAAGGGTCTACAACATTCATGCTTATTACTTTGCCTAGAAATCAACGAATCAAGAGATATAGCACTAGACTGATCATATACACTCAACTGATTTTGTGATCAACTGAAGTTCAAGTAGCTTTGGTATTTTGAGCATATATAACTTTTTGTAGACCAAAACTTGTACGTGAACCTTCCTTTTAGAACAAGAATAACATAACCGAGGTCTGTAAAAATACAGTTTCCTTAAAACAGATTCGTCCCCTCCCGAAAGTGCTCGGAGGATCTCGACGGACGTCTGTTTCCCAGGATACAACGGCAGAACCTAGTAGTCACCTGGCACCAAGGTACTACTTTGGCGAACTGAATATATATATATATAACTTCAAGGTATCACGCAAAAGCTTAAAGCTCAAGGGACGAAGAACGAAATTTGAAAAAACAACCGCAGAGCGAGAGCGGTACAAAAGCTTAAATATGAAAGAACAAAAGCTCTACACACGATGGAGCACAAGCATGTAACAGAAAAATTATCAGTATATGCTTTGAGCTGAAGCACTCAATATCTAAAGCTTCTCGGGGCTTGCACGAGCAAAAGCCAAAAGATAGGAAGCAAAGTTGCAGTAGCTTAAGAAATAAAGGAAACTCAGCCGAAGCAGAAACCGAGAGAAAAATTGAGAGCTTGTGTATTATTTTCCGTGTGTTAAATGTCATCAAACTTCAACCATATATGCAACCACATGCATGCAAAATTGAAAGTGAAAGCAGAAGTAGCAGCCGGACAAGAAATTGGTTGAGAATAAATGTGGAGGGCCGCACACATTTGACCAATTCCATTCACATTTAATTATTACAACACTTTTTTCATATGAACTCCAAATCAAGTGATTCTTGTGGTGTTGGAAAGCCAAGATCAAGATCTACAACTTTCATGTTTATCACTTTGCCCAAAAATCAACGAATTAAGAGATATATCAGTAGACTGATCACATGTCTTGGAAACTGCTAAGCTGATCACATTATTACTAAACTGTTCTAAGTTTGGTATCGCACCAAAATCATTTTAGAAAGATCAGTTTTACTCCAAGATCAATCTACTGAACTAAACTAAATTTGGACAAGAGCATTCTACCTACCCAAACTAATGTTTGCTCAACTACTACCGAAATTGCTACAGTACCCAAACTGCTACAGTATTCGTTTCGCACCAAATTCAGTTTACCAAGATCAATTTAGTGGAATTCATTTTAACGCTTCAGAAAAAGTACAAAAGCATTCTAACGGCTCTATTTCTGTGTCTAACGGCTATATCATTATTGGAACCTATAAATACAACATCTTGAAGATCTAACACAAGATTTTGAAGGAGATTAAAAGCATGGGCAACCTACTTGAAGGAATCAGCTTGATTGAAAGCAAAGCCCAAATTGGAAAGAACAAGAAGAAAAATGAGTGTTCACTGCAAAGTTCTTCACATCAAACCAAGTTTATAGAACACTCTTTTTTGTCTGAAATCTTTGTATATTAGTTGTGGAGAACCCAACTCACTCACATATTCAAGAGATGTATTCATAGATTAGTTGAGTGAGAGTCTTAACACAATGAAGTTAAAGATTGTGTTTGTAATCTTGGCATATGTAACGCCCAGAATTATTTAATTTTGATCCGAGAATATTTAATTTGGGAATATTTGGAGTTTTGATTTAAATTCTAATATTCTTAAATTATTTAGGATTGAAATTGAATAAATTGAGAAATTGAGGACTGAATTGCAATTATTGCATAGTTGAGGGGCCAAAGTGCAAAATCCTTATTTGGGCTGGACACTTGTGATTTTTCCTAGCACTCACGTGTGAAACACCATTTCTTCCATCAGATTACTCAGCAAAGAAAAAAAAAACGAAACCGAGAACAAGAACAGAGAATTTCCAAAGCTTCTTCGTCTTTTTCCAATCCACATATCTTGAGCTACGGATATCCGATTTCGATTCCGAAAGATGTTCTGGAATCCTCGCAAGACGACCTTCGATTTGATGTAAGTTTCTTATTTGTTCATCAATGTTTGACAGTTCGAAAATGACAGGGATCAGAAGCTGGTATTGAATTGATGTTGTTGAGCTTCTATCTTTGATAATCTTGAAGTTGAGTTGAGAATTGGTTGTTATATCATGTTCTTGTGATGTTACAAATATGGTTCGATTGATATACCTGTTGATATGTTGGGTTTGAAGCTTCACCAGCTGATATACATGTTAGAAATGTTGTAGATATGTGCGGAATCGCCGAGTTTGTACCGATATGCCGTCGAACTCTTGATTTGAAGTGATTTGCTATTATTCTTGAACTTAGAAGTTGCTGAACTATTAGCTGATGATTCCTTGATTGTTATGCTATTGTTTCAGTGCATAAACAGAGTATATAAACTCAAGAAGTCGACTCCGAAACCGATAGAAGATAGAACAAGGTTGGTACAGTTTGCCTTGAAGTTCTTGTTGAAGTTTGGGTTGATAGTGAGCAGACTTTGAGATGAGTTTTTGGTGATTGATCTTGTACAGACTTTGACAAGTTCGAAGACATCCTAAACACCATATTTGAAAGGTAAAAGTGGACTACTATTTGATTGGGATTACAACTCGAGATGGTTTGTATCGAGTTCCCCTAAATCACATACTTGTTTGCTTAATTGCTCTTATGTGTTTTCATTTGAGTTGTTGAATAAGTTTTTGATGTTATGAATGCCTTGATGATGATATATGTTGCATTCATCTTGAAGACTTATTCCTTAATTTTGAAATGAACGGAAACGTTTGAATAGACGATTTGTGGAATCGTATATGTATGGCCTGGGTGGTTGTTTTAGCCTAGCGTCTTATTTGCATATATGATTGCTTCAAAGTCTAGAGAAGAAACATAAGTAACCCCACCTCGATCGGGAGAGTCGGTGGATTAGTTATGATATCTACTTCTCGGGATCCCAACCGACTAATGATGAAATGAACCTTGTTTTGAAAACATGCATTGTATTTACTTTTATATCATGATTTTGATATATGTTTGTTATGCATGTTTAGTCGCTTTTACTGGGAAATCTATTTCTCACCGGAGTTATCCGGCTATTGTTTTGTTGTATGTGTCATTGCAATAGGAGGGAGTGGAACCGGGCAAAGGCGTACTTAAAGAACAAGGGATGAGATGAACATAGCGTGATGATCCGAGTTAGAAGTTGAATGAGCTGTCATGTTGTAGAATTGAGCCTTAAACATGATCTTGTTATAGCTACTTGATTCACAACTTATAGATGATCTAGTTGTGGTTTGGTTGATGTTTATAGGATTTGAAATGTTATGTAAATCCTTTGAATCAACTTGGATATCATGATCTTGAATGGTATGACAATGCTTCTTGCTTGTTGTGATAACCTTGTTTATGTTTTAAGGCCTTGTATTGATCTATTTGTATCCATTGTATAGCATGATAGATGTTGATATGATTTAGATCATGTATGAAAACATTAGGAGTTGATGCTTGGATGGAAATGCATGAAGAACAGTTTTTGACAGCAGCTGAGCACCTTATTTTTTTTCTGGTGCAGTGGCCTGCGCACGGGCGAGCTATTACTCGCTCGCGCGCGCGCGAGCCCGCCCTTGAGGCTTCGGGCTCATTGGCCTGCGTGCGCGCGAAGGGTGATGCCCTCGCGTGCGCAGGGCAATCCATTTTTAAATTTTTTTTTATTCTTTTGTTTAGACATTGATTGTTGTCTATTATTGTTGATTAATGTTTATTGAGAGATTAGAACTCGGGTCGTCACAACAGGTGGTATCAGAGCAAGACAATTCTGGACTTAGATAGACAGTGAGTGGGGTAGATCGAGTCTTCTGCCTTACTTATTTATGTTTTTTTTATCATGCTATGATTTAATTCCGTTATTGAATTACATGTTTTAAATGCTAGCATAATTTACTTTCAAGTATTTTATTACAAGATGTTGTATTTATTTTATTTGAAAGTATGATTACAATGATTAAAGATGCATGCTTATTGGAATATCTGAACTGATAGAGGCATGTATCCTGATGAATTATGACATGCTACCTGATTATCTGAATTGATTGGAAGCATGTTTTATTTGAAGATTGTGATTATTTATTTAAGATTGAATCAGAACCGAGTCTTGATCAGAGGTAAGATGATCATATGAGGACTGAGATAATTTGATGATTTGGTATCCTAACCATTTTGATAATCAGATATGTCTCGAAGACCAGGACGACCTCCTCTGAGACCCCATGTTCCTATTTCTCTACCAGAACAGACAGTTCATACTCCACCGACAGTTGTCACACCGATAGTGCCTGCAACTGCAGTCCCGAGTAATGAACAGGGCAGTACATCACGGGATATGACAGATATGACTGCAACTCCAATGGAAACATTGTTGAAATGTTTTCAATCCTACAAGCCGCCAACTCTGAAAGGTACTGAGAATGCAGTTGAATGTGAAGGATGGCTTGATGACATGGAGATGTTATTTGATTCACTTGACTACGGTGATGAACGAAGAGTCAGACTTGTTGGTCATCAGTTGCATGAGGTTGCTAAAAGCTGGTGGTTCACAACAAAGAAATCTCTGGAGCGTAGAGGAACTGTTTTGACCTGGAATGTCTTCAAGACAGAGTTTTATCAACGTTTCTTTTCGGTATCTTATCGTAAAGACAAGGGTGCCGAATTTGCTAACCTGAGGCAGGGAAACTTGAATATTGAAGACTATGTTGCAAAATTCACTACATTGCTACGTTTTGCTCCACATGTTGCAGATAGTGACGAGGCTATGGCTGATCAGTTCATTAATGGACTGAATCCTGATGTTTTTACACTGGTGAATACAAGGCGACCGAATAATTTTGTTGATGCCTTGAACAGTGCCAAAGGAGCGGAAGCTGGTTTGATACAGCAGCGAGGAGCTTCGTATATTTCACAGCCTCCGAGACAGTCACAACCGTCAGCTTCAACTCAGCAACAGTCGTCTCGATTTGACAGTGGTGGCAGTAGCAGTGGCAAGAAGGGATATTTGCAAGCTAGAGAAAAACAATTTAAAAAATCTGGAAGCAGTTCTTCAAGTTCCAGTGGTACGAAACAGAAGTCTGGGGTATTCTGTAACACTTGTGGTGGAGGAAATCCAACTGATCAGTGTCGAGGTGTATCTGGGAGATGCCATATATGCCATCAGACTGGCCATTTGGCGAGAGTATGTCCTCAGAGAGGTGCTGGACAGGCACGAGGTGCAGAGTCATCACGATCAGTGACTCAACCCGTGAGGCAAGCCTCCTCTGTCCATTCCTTTCAACCATCACCACCTCAGCAACAGTCGAGGCCAGGAGGAAGTCAGGCAGGCAGTCAGCCACAGAGACAGCAGGCTCATGTCTATGCACTGATGGAGGAACAGACACAGGGAGCACCAGATGACGTGATTGCAGGTAACTGTTCTCTTTATGGTTATCCCGCATATGTCTTGATTGATACAGGTGCATCCCATACGTTTATATCTTCCAAATTTGTTGCATTGCATGCTTTGCCTGTTAAAACATTACCTATTGTAGTATCTGTTTCTTCTCCTTTGGGAAGGGGTCTTATCTCGATTCAGATAGTTAAGAATTGCTTACTACAATATGAGGGTAATGAAATTGAGATAGATTACTTCGTACTTGATATGTCTGATTTCGATTGTATTATGGGGATTGATATGCTGAATAAGTACAGAGCTACCGTAGACTGTTTCCAGAATATAGTGAGATTCAGACCTGAAATGGCTGGAAAATGGAAGTTCTATGGTAAGGGTTCACGTGCCAAGATTCCTCTTATTTCTGTATTATCTATGACCCGACTTTTGCAGAAAGGAGCAGAGGGATTTCTTGTTTATGCAGTTGATGTGTTGAAAACTAGCCCGAACCTGGCTGATTTGCCAGTGGTTAGTGAGTTTGCGGACGTTTTCCCTGATGAGTTTCCAGGATTACCTCCGTATCGAGAGATTGATTTCAACATAGAACTGATGCAATGAACTACACCGATTTCGAAAGCACCTTATCGAATGGCACAAGTTGAACTGAAAGAATTAAAGGAACAGTTAGAAGATTTACTGGCCAAGGGATACATTCGACCCAGTGTTTCTCCTTGGGGAGCTCCAGTACTATTTGTTAGAAAGAAAGACGGTTCAATGAGATTATGTATCGACTACCGGCAACTGAACAAGGCTATGGTAAAGAACAAATACCCTTTGCCTCGTATTGATGATTTATTTGATCAGTTGCAGGGTTCTTCTGTGTATTCCAAGATCGATCTGAGATCTGGATACCATCAGCTGAGAGTTAGGGATTCTAATATTCCTAAGACTGCGTTCAGAACCAGGTATGACCATTATGAGTTCATAGTTATGCCGTTTGGTTTGACGAATGCTCCAGCTGTGTTTATGGCTTTGATGAACCGTGTATTTCAGAAGTATCTCGATGATTTTGTGATTATCTTTATTGATGATATTATGATATATTCAAAGAATTTGATTGATCATTCTGAACATCTGAGAACAGTATTGAAGACTTTAAGAGTCGAGAAACTGTATGCTAAACTGTCAAAATACGAGTTTTGGCTGAAACAGGTTGTCTTTCTTGGACATATTATATCTGGGAATGGTATTTCTGTGGATCCAAGTAAAGTCGAAGCAGTGATCAGTTGGTCGAGACCGACATCTGTTCCTGAGATTCGTAGTTTTATGGGTTTGGCTGGGTATTATCGTCGATTCATTAAAGATTTTTCCAGTATTGCGAAGCCGATTACTCAGTTGACTCAGAAGAATACTCCATTTGTCTGGTCTGATGCTTGTGAATCCAGTTTTCTGGAATTGAAGAAACGATTGACCAGTGCACCAGTTTTGACGATTCCTTCAGGTACTGGTGGTTTCACTGTTTATTGTGATGCATCTCATCGAGATTTAGGTTGTGTTTTAATGCAATGAGGTCATGTGATTGCTTATGCCTCGAGACAATTGAAGCCTCATGAGACCAGATATCCGATTCATGATCTTGAATTGGCCGCCATTGTATTTGCTTTGAAGATTTGACGACATTATCTGTACGGGAAACAATTTGAAATCTATTCTGATCACAAGAGTCTGAAATATCTGTTTTCTCAGTCAGAACTGAATATGAGACAGCGGAGATGGCTGGATTTGCTGAAAGACTTTGACTGCGAGATTAAATATTATCCAGGAAAATCGAATGCAGCAGCAGATGCATTGAGTCGAAAGGTATGTTCTTTATCCTTATCGACGATTGGTGTATCGAATTTGATTGAAAACTGTTGTTTATCTGGATTATTATTTGATACAAACTATCAGCCATTACGACTCTATCGAATTCAAGTTGAACCAGCTTTATTGGTAAGAATTCGAGATGCTCAGAAACTTGATCAGAATGTACAGAACTCGATTGAGAAAGTTAGATCAGGGCATGTATCTGAATACCGGGTTCGAGATGATCTTCTTTACATTCACAATCGCCTAGTAATTCCTGATATTTCTGATGTACGTCAACAAATACTGAAAGAGGCGCATTGTAGTCGTTACAGTATTCATCCTGGTGGTAGGAAGATGTATAACGATCTGAAAGCTCATTATTGGTGGAAGCAAATGAAGACTGATATCACTGATTTTGTAGCTCGATGTTTGAATTGCCAACAGGTGAAGGCTGAGAGGAAGAGACCGCCTGGTTTGTTACAGAGTTTGTCTGTACCGGAATGAAAATGGGATCATATTTCCATGGACTTTGTGACTAGATTACCTCGATCTTCTAGAGGCTGTGATGCTATCTGGGTGATTATTGACAGATTGACGAAATCAGCGTGTTTTATTCCTTATCGTATGACGTATAGACACGACCAGATGGCAGAGATTTATGTCCGTGAAGTTGTCAGATTGCACGGAGTGCCGAAATCTATTGTATCAGATCGTGATCCTCGATTCACATCACATTTTTGGCACAGCTTACAGAGTGCTTTGGGTACTCAGTTACACTTGAGCACAGCTTATCATCCACAGACTGATGGACAGTCAGAGCGTACTATTTAGACATTGGAGGACATGTTGAGAGCTGTAGTGCTTGATTTTGGCACTAGTTGGCAAGAATCACTACCTCTTTGTGAATTCTCGTACAACAACAGCTATCAATCAAGTATAGGAATGGCTCCTTTTGAAGCTTTATACGGAAGAAAATGTCGATCTCCTTTGTATTGGGATGATATTTCTGAAGTACCTGATACTGTTCCTGATATGATACGGGATATAAATGACCAGGTGAAGCTTATTCAGAAACGAATGAAGACAGCTCAAGATAGACAGACGAAATATGCCAACATTCGACGTCGACCGTTGTCTTTTGAACAGGGAGATCGTGTATTTTTGAAGATTTCTCCGTTCAGAGGCACTGTCAGATTTGGCAAACGAGGAAAGTTGTCTCCACGCTACATCGGTCCTTATGAAATTCTGGAGAAAATAGGCAATCTTGCCTATCGATTAGCTCTTCCTCCATCGTTATCTGGAATACATGATGTCTTTCATGTATCGATGCTTCGAAAATATCTTGCTGATGAATCTCATGTGCTTAAATCTGATGAGACTGAACTCGACGAGACCTTGAGTTATTTTGAAAAGCCAATTCAGATTCTTGATCGAAAAGAGAAGCAACTACGAACGAAGACTATTCCACTTGTAAAAGTCCAGTGGAGTCGTCATGGTATTGAAGAAGCGACGTGGGAAACTGAATCTGATATGAAGCAAAGATTTCCTGAGATGTTTCATTGATGTGAGTCTTCTTTAATTTTCTGTTATCTGATATTTGATATATGATCTGTTGATATTACTTCAGATTTCGAGGACGAAATCGTGTCTTAGTGGGGGAGAATTGTAACGCCCAGAATTATTTAATTTTGATCCGAGAATATTTAATTTGGGAATATTTGGAGTTTTGATTTAAATTCTAATATTCTTAAATTATTTAGGATTGAAATTGAATAAATTGAGAAATTGAGGACTGAATTGCAATTATTGCATAGTTGAGGGGCCAAAGTGCAAAATCCTTATTTGGGCTGGACACTTGTGATTTTTCCTAGAACTCACGTGTGAAACACCATTTCTTCCATCAGATTACTCAGCAAAGAAAAAAAAAGGAAACCGAGAACAAGAACAGAGAATTTCCAAAGCTTCTTCGTCTTTTTCCAATCCACATATCTTGAGCTACGGATATCCGATTTTGATTCCGAAAGATGTTCTGGAATCCTCGCAAGACGACCTTCGATTTGATGTAAGTTTCTTATTTGTTCATCAATGTTTGACAGTTCGAAAATGACAGGGATCAGAAGCTGGTATTGACTTGATGTTGTTGAGCTTCTATCTTTGATAATCTTGAAGTTGAGTTGAGAATTGGTTGTTATATCATGTTCTTGTGATGTTACAAATATGGTTCGATTGATATACCTGTTGATATGTTGGGTTTGAAGCTTCACCAGCTGATATACATGTTAGAAATGTTGTAGATATGTGCGGAATCGCCGAGTTTGTACCGATATGCCGTCGAACTCTTGATTTGAAGTGATTTGCTATTATTCTTGAACTTAGAAGTTGCTGAACTATTAGCTGATGATTCCTTGATTGTTATGCTATTGTTTCAGTGCATAAACAGAGTATATAAACTCAAGAAGTCGACTCCGAAACCGATAGAAGATAGAACAAGGTTGGTACAGTTTGCCTTGAAGTTCTTGTTGAAGTTTGGGTTGATAGTGAGCAGACTTTGAGATGAGTTTTTGGTGATTGATCTTGTACAGACTTTGACAAGTTCGAAGACATCCTAAACACCATATTTGAAAGGTAAAAGTGGACTACTATTTGATTGGGATTACAACTCGAGATGGTTTGTATCGAGTTCCCCTAAATCACATACTTGTTTGCTTAATTGCTCTTATGTGTTTTCATTTGAGTTGTTGAATAAGTTTTTGATGTTATGAATGCCTTGATGATGATATATGTTGCATTCATCTTGAAGACTTATTCCTTGATTTTGAAATGAACGGAAACGTTTGAATAGACGATTTGTGGAATCGTATATGTATGGCCTGGGTGGTTGTTTTAGCCTAGCGTCTTATTTGCATATATGATTGCTTCAAAGTCTAGAGAAGAAACATAAGTAACCCCACCTCGATCGGAAGAGTCGGTGGATTAGTTATGATATCTACTTCTCGGGATCCCAACCGACTAATGATGAAATGAACCTTGTTTTGAAAACATGCATTGTATTTACTTTTATATCATGATTTTGATATATGTTTGTTATGCATGTTTAGTCGCTTTTACTGGGAAATCTATTTCTTACCGGAGTTATCCGGCTATTATTTTGTTGTATGTGTCATTGCAATAGGAGTGAGTGGAACCGGGCAAAGGCGTACTTAAAGAACAAGGGATGAGATGAACATAGCGTGATGATCCGAGTTAGAAGTTGAATGAGCTGTCATGTTGTAGAATTGAGCCTTAAACATGATCTTGTTATATCTACTTGATTCACAACTTATAGATGATCTAGTTGTGGTTTGGTTGATGTTTATAGGATTTGAAATGTTATGTAAATCCTTTGAATCAACTTGGATATCATGATCTTGAATGGTATGACAATGCTTCTTGCTTGTTGTGATAACCTTGTTTATGTTTTAAGGCCTTGTATTGATCTATTTGTATCTATTGTATAGCATGATAGATGTTGATATGATTTAGATCATGTATGAAAACATTAGGAGTTGATGCTTGGATGGAAATGCATGAAGAACAGTTTTTGACAGCAGCTGAGCACCTTCTTTTTTTTCTGGTGCAGTGGCCTGCGCACGGGCGAGCTATTACACGCGCGCGCGCGAGCCCGCCCTTGAGGCTTCGGGCTCATTGGCCTGCGCACGCGCGAGGGGTGATGCCTGCGCGTGCGCAGGGCAATCCATTTTAAATTTTTTTTTTATTCTTTTGTTTAGACATTGATTGTTGTCTATTATTGTTGATTAATGTTTATTGAGAGATTAGAACTCGGGTCGTCACAGCATAAAGACTTTAAACATTATATGGATTATGAGATTGCGGCCTACAATCATTTGAGTAGCTAGGATTTTTTGTTTAGGCAGTGGGTAAGTCCTAAATCGGAGTAGATTTGTACAAATAGGTTGTATAAATCAAAGTCTTCTAGTGATATCCTTCCGATGGGAAGAAAGGGTGAGTAGGAGTTGTAAAAATCTCCAAACATCCATAAAGACATCCGGATCTATTTATCGCATTTATTTTACTTATGCTACTAATTTTTAAGATGCTTTGTTGAAGCATTTTATGTGTTCTTCATAGCATACAAAGTGTTTGATAAAATGCTTCAACCAAACCGTTTTCATTATTTCAAGTTGCATTATTTTCAAATGACTTACAAAATGTTTAATCGGTTTCTACCAAAGATTATCTCGAGTGTCTTCTGATAAGTGCAATTTATGCACTTAATTTAGATATGATTTGACTTGAATTTCGTGATGTATCGAGTGGATTTTATGCATGTTATTTGTTATTTTTGTGAGTTGCAAGGATTTGCGCAAAAGTAGCAAGAAGCGGAAGGATGCAATATGAAGTATCAACTTTAAAAAATTACTGGGAATTATTGAGGCTTCTAAATAAAATCCTCACCGTTCATAATAAAATTTAGGATGTTTAAAAGATTTTGTCAAAATTTTAGCTCAATCCGACGGGTAAATTATGAGATATGATTTTTTAAAAATTGTCGCGCGACACAGATTTTCATACCCGAGACACATGCGCGGGCGCGCCGGTTGAACAATTTTGAGCCTACATGAGACAGAATCACATGCGGGGGCACCCTTCTTCTCAAGCGCGCCCGCGCCATTACGAAAGTCAGTTTTTTTGATATTTTGGGAAGGAAACATGGGGAAAACTGCAAATTTGGTCCTGTATGTTTGTCACTTTGCGATTTTGGTCTTATATGTTATCATATTTCAGTTTTAGTCCTGTATGTTTTGATTTTTGGCAATTTCGGTCATTTTTATTCGAAAATGCTTATGTGGCACTGTACACGTCACCTCCACATCAGCACTGAATTGGTGCCACGTCAGGGCCACATCGGAAAATGACTAAAATTACAAAAAAATAAATATAACGGACTAAAATTGAACTTTGAAAATATAAAGGACTGAAATCGCAAAGTTACAAACATATAGGACCAAAAAGCAATTTTCTCAGGAAACATGTGAATCTTCTTGGGCTTTTATTTATTGGATTTGGAGCACATATAAAAGGAACTTTCAAGAGAACACAAGAGAGGAGAAGCATCCGCACATCGGAGGAGAATCACACTCACGATCGAGAGAGAAACTTGGAGATAAAATCTGGAACAAGGAAGAAGATCGCGTTATCCGGACATGGCATCACATCTTTGGATTTGTTTTCTTTATCTTTTCTCATTAAACTTTGATTGATGTCTAGTTTCATGAACATGAATTGTTTTTGCAATATTTTGATTGAGAACTAATTTTTTTATTCTAGAGGTCGGATGAAATCTGATGTAGATACGGTTATGAATTTTTGATTTTATTGAATTGAATTTTCTTAGATTAATTGTTTTTCTAGATTTGATTGTCTTTTCAATTACTTGATCACTAATTGAATTGTAATATTTATTTGAAATATGGCACTCGGGAGAGGGGATTTTGAATATGACCGATAGAAATAACACTGTTAATTGTTTATATAACTCGGGAGAGTATATAACATTAATAGAGCCTTAAAAAAACATTGTTTTACAACTAAATCACTGCCTTAATAGGGATATTGGAATTGAATTGTAATGATAGAATCTATTTGTTGCTCGGGAGAGGGAAATAGAATAATCTAAGTGTTTTTGGTTATTAATCGAAAAAAAATCATGAAAATAAATTAATTTGGAGTGATTGTTGTTGAAACCTGGTGAAATCTAAACATCTAGACCATTTTTTTCTTGATTGATATTTCTCTGAAAAATGTGTGTGCGCTATAAAAATTCAGTGATTATTTAATTTTTCTGCAAATTATCATTCAAATATTAATTTTCTAGATAAAGTTTAGACTATTTTAATTACAAGTACTAGATAATTTCATATTACTCCTCGTGAGATCGACACTCTATTCATCATTATATTAAAACTTGATACTGTGCACTTGCGGACACAAATTTTGCAACATCTTCCATTTGGTTTGAAAATCAAACTCGATTTAATTCATCGGTGCTCAATTCATAAATCGTTGCAATGTTATATATCATAGACGAAGTTTAAAACTGTAAATTCGTCCCTCAATCATTATTTCAATTCCAAAATTAATAACTCAAAGTAAAAAATGATATTGTTTATCCATCATTATTTCACATCCTTCAAAATTATTTTAATAGTCATAATAAGATTATATCAACGTGTAATCTCATCTCATTAAGTAAACACAGCCTTACTATATTATAATAGTTAAACCTATTAGAAAAACTAGCTTTGGTCATTTTAATAGATTTCCAAATTTAAATTTATCATTCTTACAACATATTTTATAATTACAGGCAAAAAAATAATGTATCATTCAAAAAGTTCCTAGCTACCTCCTATTCTCACTATCTCATTATCCTAATTTATAATAATTACTACTGTCCATTTATCCATTATCCTAATTTATAAATAAATTCAAATTTATAAAACAAAATATTTTGTGCGCATGCAAATTAATGCATATGCTTCGGTGTACTAGTGATATATTATTTGACAATGTTATTTGGAAAATATTTCATTTATATATTTCATCAATGATATATGATATATTCTTTGGCATTTCAAAATTTATGAACAATATATAAATTATATGAAATAATGTAAAATAGTAACATACTAATTATACAGGTTTTGGGAGTAAATATATTTTGTGTATAAATATGTTTGATATGTAAATTATAGAATCATTATAAATTTAGATGTTTGTGTTTAAATTAATATTATAATTTTTTTTGTTTTTATTTTAAATGTTATAATATGTAATAAAGCTATGAAGTGATCATCTACATGGTATTTATAACGTAATTTGAACACGTGTATTTTTATGCATACTAAACATGAACATATTATTTTTTATATATAAGATTGTTAGTTACCTATATCATTTTCTCAAATAACACGAAGTGCTATTGTACTAGTATTAAATATGATTAGTACAACGTAATTTCAATTAAAATAGTTTATTGCGTGTTGGAAATATATAAATATGATCAAGATTCCGTATATAATAATAATAATAATAATAATAATAATAATAATAATAATTTAATATACACTAAAATCATTTAATATATACTAAATGAATACTATTAATTAATAATAATAATAAATATGATGATGATGATGATAATAATAATAATAATAATAATAATAATAATAATAATAATAATAATAATAATAATAATAATAATAATAATAATAATAATAATAGTAATATATTTATTTTAATAATAATAATAGTAACAATAATAAAATGACATTTTTTTAATTAAATATTTATACTAAATAGCAAAATAAAGACGAGTTCGCCATACCAACTTTTTAACCCCTCAATTTTAATATAATAGAATAGATAGAATTTATTTAATACCAATAAAACTTTATTTTAATTGGTATTAAATAATAAATTTAAAGTAAATTACATATCTATTTTTAAATAAAAAAACGTGAAAAGCACATTGAACAAAAGTATCACCTAATGAGAGATATCGTTCAGCGAGGAGATGTGATAGTGTGCAAGATAACATCTGCTGAAAATCTTGCTGATTCTTTTACTAAAAGCTTACCTGCTAGAGCTTTTGAGTAACATATTTGAAATATAGGTGTATTGGACATGTCTCATTTATTCAAGGGTAAGTGGGAGATGAATGTTTAATATTTTGCCCATCGGGTATTTTCTTTTGTATTACAACATTTTGAAATTAGAATAATGTTTATTTATTTAATTTTAAATAAATTTTTTTGAGCATTGCATATGTCCATTGGGTTGTGTATTATTATAAATTGAGTGCTTAAGTTGTTAAACGAAGAAAAAACCAATTTATAATTTAATTTATATTTTTATTATCCACGATCGGTAAATAAATAAGAACAAATTTATTTTGAAAAGATCGTATAAATTTTATTGAAGTCTATCTTTGGCTTGATAATAAAATTAGAGATGTATTTTGATGTATTGGACTGGACCACGTGAGATTTGAATTTGATTTGGCCATACTAATCAATTAATTTATTAATTTAAGTAAAAGAGATAATGACATATTTAACATTTGAAATTATATTGTCTTTCTAGAATAATTTATAATTTATATGATGTAGTCTTTTAGAAAGTTGTGACCACATACAAATAATCATATGTTCGAGTTTGAGAGAACAACGGAGAAGGCTTGAAGGTTTGAAGTTTTGAGTTGCAGATCTGTTGCAGACAAGATAAAGTTAAAGCACACTTCAAGGGTAATCTAAATTATTTTGTGTGTTTAATTAATTAATTCATGTTAAATACGTAGAACAATCATGATCTTGTTTTATGATATTATATATTAGAATCACATCAAATTAATTCTTGTGATGTGATTTTCTCAGTCTTGGCTAACAGGTTTTAATGAAAAGGAAAGTTATGCGCAGAGTCGTACCTGTGTTTGATGGAGCTTGAGTCGAATAATAAAATGAGTTCTTTTGTTGTGATTAATAAAAATGAATAGTCACTTTTTCAATCACCAAATTATCCTCTAATTATTGTGATGGTTAATAACAGTGAATAGTTACTTTTTCAATCATCAAATTATCCTCTAATTATTCTTCTTTTCTTTCTACTAAAATATTTGTCAACATCACAGCTTGAAGTTGAAATAATGTCTCCTCCATTTGTTTCATTTTTCTCTTTTGAGCTCAAGAGTTATATTTCGTATATATTTTAAATGTTTTTTGGTTAATCCTATTAGTTATAAAAAAACAAATATATAGTTCAATAATTCATAATGATATTTTAAAATTCAAAATCAGTAAAAGTTACTCATTAACCATATATGACTATATATTCAAGGAATTCCTATCTCATTATTTAAATCTCAAACAATCACTAAATCAATAAAAATTTACATTAATTTTATATAATGTAGATGTAGAAATTAGCTCTATAATTTTAACTCCACAAAAATTAAAGTGGAAGTTTGGCAACTTAAATTCATTGACGTGTATTAAATTGGTATTGGATCGGGCTTTTCATAAAGATTATGTATATTATTTTTTGTTTGATCATTTCTTGCTTCATTTAACCACAAACAAATACGAGATTTTTTTTAAAAAAGGGCACCTGACTGAACCGGGCTCTGAGGCGCGGCGTCTTTGACCTCATAAGTGGTCCGGCCCTGGCTATGCAATAGGGGTTGTGATCAAAGATGATCGTTGAGAGTTAGTAACCGTAAAAGTAAAGCGTGTCTTATTTGTAACCTAGGATAAGTTTTTAGATGTGAATTGTGGACTTCGCTGCTTGGGATGGAGCTAGACAAGATGTGCGATCTGTCCAATGTTAGTGTTTATTCCGACTCCATGATGGAGATGGGTGTCTAGGTACGTATGACAATCTAGTCATGGCTATCAAAGAGCTGCTGATGGAAGGAAACTTCCTGGGGATTGAGCATATGAAGAGGAAATCGAATGGTGTAGCTCACAAAAATTGCAAAATTTTCTTTGTCTTGTTCTTTTACGTGGACTTTTTATGGATTTCTTGATTGGCTTTGTAATATTGTTTAAAATTATGTTTGAATGTAATTTTTCTTCAAATATAAAATAAAATAAAATAAAATTAAAATAAAAATTCTGCTTGGGGAACATATATCTGAAGAAGAAAAAAATCCAAGTTTCATGCAACGAAAGCGCTAATTTAATTTTTTTGATCTTCAAAAAGCCCATTACATATTTACATACATCTGTGTATATGTCATGTGTGGGACCAGACTGGGCTAATTTAATGGGCTTTAGTATTATTGTTACACACGTATTGGTGTTTCCATGTGATTAATATGTTTCGTACGTACTATTGGCAGTGGCGTCCTCATAATTTTTGATAGAGGAGACGAATTCAGTAGATTTTAAAAAATGTACAATAAATATCATATATTAACTTTATATATATATTTACAATAAAACTCTCCCAAATTTGAAAAAAATGAATAATATTTTCCTTATCAACTGTATCAAATACATAAGGTACCAAAAAATTATTTAACCATCTTTCAGCCTATTACGAAGTGATGTTTTAATAATTTTCAATACTCAAAAAATGATCTCTACAATTGCAGTTACTACGGATATATAACAATGCCAATTTCCAAAATAAATATATCATGAAATAAAATAATTGATGTTTTTTTTCTATTAAACGATCTTTTTAGCAATCTCGCTATTTTTTGCGAAATAAAAAAATTGATTGATACTTTATATCTCAAATAAAGGTATGATGTTGGTATAAAGATGCGCTAACTCTATTAAAGAAAAATCAGATGTTAAACTGAGCAAATTAAAATAATTTTTCTTATAATAAGTTTAAAAAAATGAATTTAATGGATCAAAACATGCTATACATGACAAAAAAATTTGTGTACATCCAGTTAAAGAGTAATATGTTTAAAATTGAAATCTCTGAAAACCTGTCACTTCATAAAATCTTTCAAAATGATATTAGTTAATTTCCAATGATGGTCAAAATGGAGATGACTCCTTTTTTTTTTTTTTATTGAGGATAAGGTTGCACAATTAAAATTGGAAAATGTTAAATGTACAACAAATATCGTGTACAACGATATTTACAACATTAATAATATCGCGAGATTTTTCCAGTGTTCTAAATGGCGGTCAAGGCGGCCGCTTAGGCGGTAGGCGGCCCTTGACTGCCCCCGCCTTGGCATCAGGTGGCCTCTTGAGGTGCCCAAGCTGTCCGGCGGCACTGGCGGGCGCTCGGGCGGGTAAGGCGGTCAACAAATTTTAATTTCAGTCAAAGGTTAGAGTTAATTAAATTTAAAAACCTAGTCAAACTCTACCAATTTTAAAACCTTGTTATTTGCAAACACTACCAACTTTCTTTTGTTTTCCACTTTTGTTTCAAATCTTCTCACCATCAACCACTAGGCCCGCCGCCGCCAGCAAGCCTTTAGGTTAGGTTTTGTATATTTAACATACTTCTACATAATTTAAGCCAAAGTTTAATTATATAATTTCGGATTATGGGTGTTAGTATAATAAATTAAAGATGATTACTATATGTGATTACATATAAAAAAAAAAAGCTAAAAAATTCAATCGCCTAGGCGGCCGAGGCGGTAAGCGGTCATGGACCGCCCTGCCACCGCCTCCAGGCATTTACAACATTGGATTTTGCTATCGTAAGATTTTGTATTTAATGTATCGTGAGATTTTGGTAAATTAAATTTTTGTATTAAATTTTTTATGTCGTGAGATTTGATGTACAAATTTCGATGTATCTGTAACATCACTCATTAAAATTTATATTTTAAAAATATTATATATATAGTACTAAATTTTTTTAAAATTTCGGGGTGGACTCAAGAAAGAATTGCAATGGACTTGGATAATGTTCGAGCCTAATACACTATGTATGTACTACAACGGGTGCTAATAATATAAATTAAATAATAAGTGAAAAATAAAACAAAAAAATTTATTTTTTTATACAGAAAAATTATATTCCATCAAGTAAATTAATTATTTTTTTGATAAATCAAATTAATTTATGTTTATGTTTAAATGAACAAACATCCAATGTAAGTTAATTACATTCAAATTAAATACTTAAACATAAAAAGTTTTCTCTCATTTTTTTCAGATTCTGACAATAGAACTATAAATATATTAACTTTTCAAAATTCTTGAAAGTAAAACAAATTTTCATTCGTCCAACGAAATTTCTTATACATATTTCTTCAAAGTAAAAGTTGATTATTGAAATATAACCCAATGTTCTAACTTCTAAGTTTATAGAAAATCAAAATCATGATAAAATTTAGGAGATTATAAATATAACAAAGTTAAAAAAAACACAATATTAACGAGATTGGGCTCGTAAAACTTTTTTTAAAAAATACACACAAATTAAAATATTAAAATAATATATATGGAAAATATTAACCTATTACTTTTCTATCGACCTATTTATTCACGTAGAACTTTAGCCTCCTTTTGCATAAATTTTTTGGAATGTGGACGTGCTAGGTGCAAATGCACCAATTTGTGTTAAAGAAAAATGTAAATTGCAAACGTACGACTATAAATTCTAAATTAGGTATGTATTAAATTATTTTAACGATAAAAAAATTAAAAAAATTATGAGATATACGATAGAGTATTAACTTTAAGAATAATGCTAAAGGTACAATCAATATATCGTACAACGATATTTACAACAATTATGTCGTGATATTTTGTTATTATCTCGTGAGATTTTGATATTATATCGTGAGATTTTGCATCCAATGTATCATGAGATTTGATAAATTGAATTTTTGTATTGAATTTTGTGTGGTGCAAAAATTGTTGTACAAATTTCGTTGTTCATGTAGCATCGCTCTAAATTTAATTATCAAATATTTAATCGGTTATTTTATCGCTAGTTTAAAGATGAAAATTAAATTTAATACTCTATCATATCTCAATTTTGTAATTTGATAGCTAAAATAGTTTGTTTGCGACATTTAAAAATAAGTGATTATGAATTTTTTTAAACTATTTTATGAAGAAAAAAATTTCATAATTACTTATTTATAAAAGTTACAAAGACTATATAAATATATACTTAATATACATCTAAATCATAAACTTTATCATTTATGATAGTAGTTTAAAAATACCAATAACATAAAAAAAAAATCCAATTGATTTAAAATAAATTTCACTACAAATTGTAGATTTTACTATATCAAATATCCATAATAGTACGAAGAAGTAAATATTAAAAAGAATTTAATAAAAAAAATTGGCTAAAGATATTCCATCTTCTATATTTTATTTCACAAAACAAAATATTTATAAATTGATAGATACGTAAATTTCAAAACAATTCAAAGTAAAATATAATTATCAGATATAGACCGTATTAGTATTTTTTTTTTAAAAAAAAAAAGAAGAAAAAATTTGGGTTAGAGATTGATCCAAGTATCCAACCGATTTCTACGTACAATCAAACGGGATAAAAAATAAAAATTTGAATCCGAGACAGACATTAGAGGCTCCGGGACAGACATTAGAGGCTCTGCCGACATAACGGTAGATGAGATCTTAGCATATGAGTAATACTCAAATCACACATCCAACATTTCGTATTTTTACACATAGGCGTAATTAATTATATATTGTTGACGTGGCAAATCATGAGACATTAGATCTATCAATGGGGTATTACACATATGCTAGGTTGAAATGTACCAGACATAACAGCCTATCATGAATTCGGATAGCGAATCCCGGATTGTGATATTTTTTTATAAGTTTTTCAAATTTGTTTTGTTTTTATAATTTTTATATTATTGTTTTTTTTTAAAAAAAGCCTTATTATCTTGTACCAACATTTAATTTAATTTAATGTTTTTAAAAATAAATTAAAAAAAAAAACTTTGGCAGCACTTGTTGCTCTTTATCACAAGATTTGCAATATGCTTTATGCGATTAGTAAAAAGAATACATAAAAAAGAGTAATTTTTCATTAAAAGGCACATAAAGTGGTCAAACCAATATGTACCTGCTGCATGTGAAAATATAATTGCACTGTTGTTATCCGTATTTATTGACCACGTTACCTAATCTTTATTAAAATAAGTATTTTTAATTTCCCCCCAAACTAGTGTGACATGAGTCCGTTTTATGTGTTTGACGGGTTTTATTTTAAACTTAAATATGGATTGAGTCTACCCGTCTCATACAAAATCTATCGATTTTTTATTTATTTTCTGCAAATTGAGAATAAGATTTTGGTCCTAAATTATTTTCTTTTATGAAAGCCAAAACACCAACGACTTTCGGATATTTCTATGTGGTGAATTTCATTCCATTTCCATGTAATTGACTAAAGGAGAGCCCAACAACTTTCGCAGCTTTTATCAGGTTTTTCGTGCACGCATTTTATGCTGGCCAAAAAAAAATGAAAATAAAAAAGAAGTAGAAGTAGTATAGGACAGGACGAGACAGGACAAGCTTGAAAATTAGGTGGGATTAACTGAAAAACTTCATGCAAAGGTATATTGGATTTTTATTTTTATTTTTTAACCTTTCACCTTTAAAAATTCGTGCAGTTTCTGATCATATATAGTTTCGTATCGGTATAGCTAGCTAGGTTGGCTGATGCAGGAGTCTTGATGAACACCCGGCCGCTTTCTTCTATCAGAGCCAATATTACTTGGTTGGAGAATCCAAAGGTAAGTTAAGTTATATTATATATATGGGTTAATTGTCAATCACTCCCTAAAACACTTTATAACTTATTTATAAATCCCTACATAAATAAAACTTACTTTCAACTTTCTGGAGAGAGAAACTTTTGTTTCTAAATACCAATTTTACCCTTATCTTTTAAAAATAAAATAAAATGAAAGAATGAATAATAAAAATAAAACTAATCCAAATAGTATATATATAAAAATTCAAATTAAAATCAAAGAACATAAACCATATCATATACATGCTTATGTTGATACAGGAGCAAGTATGTGTTTAGGAAGCAAGCATATACTTTCAAATCATTATTGGAAGAAATATGATAAAGGATTAAAAGTTCGAATAGGAGATGGATCAATAATCATGCTTAATACAGTAGCAGAAAAATTAAAAATAGAAATAGAAGAAACAAAATTTGTAATACCCATTATATATCAAATAGAATCAGGAATGGACATTATAATAGAAAATAACTTTTTAAGAGAATATATTCCCTTTACACAATTTGAAGATCACATAACTTTAAACAAAGGATCATCAATGATTTACATTCCCAAAATACGAACAGCATTTCGCGTAGAAAATGAAGGATTTACAAAGAATTTTCATAAACGAAATATAAATCCAATAGAACTAAAAATAGAAAATATTTTAACGATTAATCCTGAAAAAAAAATCATGAGGAAATTTCATGATATATGTTCTGAAAATCCTCAGGACAAAATTAAGAAAAGAAAACAATTCATTGCTTCAATAAAACTCAAAGACCCTAATATCACAATCCGTGAAGCACCAAGAAGATGTAACATGGATGATGCAAAAATATTTGAAAAAGAAGTTCAAGAATTATTAAAACTTAAGATAATCATCCCTAGTAAAAGTCCACACTCTTCACCAGCCTTTTATGTCAGTAAGAAAGATACTGATAAGAAAAGAATGGTAATTGATTATCGAAAGATGAATAAAACAACAATTATGGATGGATATTATATCCCAAATAAGAATGATTTACTATCTTATATAGGAAAAATGAAATATTTTTCCAGTTTACATTGTAAATCAGGATTCTGGCAAATTCAACTAGAACCACAAACACAATTACTTACAGCATTCAGTTGTCCAAAAGGACAGTATCAATGGACTGTATTACCTTTTGGACTTAAACAAGCACCAGGTATCTTTCAAAAATATATGGATGAATATTTTAAATCATATATAGATTTTTGTTGCGTTTATATAGATGACATATTAATTTATTCAAAAACACTAGATCAACATTATAAAGATCTCATGACAGTTTTAGATATTTGTCATAAAGATGGAATTATAATTTCTGAAAAGAAAGCACAATTATTCAAAACAAAAATAAATTATTTAGGATTACAAATAGAAGATGGAAAACATTATTTACAACCGCATATACTTAAGAAAATTCATGATTTTCCTAGTGAAATCAAGGATAAAGATCAATTAAGAAGATTTTTAGGATTATTAACTTATTCTGGAAATTACATTAAGAAACTTGCAGAAATCAGAAAACCTCTTTAGGTAAAACTTAAACAGGACTATAAGTGGAAATGGTCGAAAGAAGATACTAATTACATAGACACTATTAAAAAAAAATAATTAGTAATCTTCCTGAATTATATTTTCCTTCAAATAAAGATATAATAATAATTGAAACAGACGCTTCAGATGAATACTGGGGAGCATGTTTAAAAGCTTATACTGGAGAAAGAAATTTAAAAGAACTTACTAAAACAGCTACTAGAAATAATGAAGAATTATGCCACTATACATCAGGAACTTTTCAAGGTGCACAATTAAATTATCATTCGAATGAAAAAGAATTATTAGTTTTAATATTCACAATTAGAACTTATGAAATTTATCTTATTTCTAAACCGTTTTTAGTAAGAACAGATAACATGAATTTAACATATTTCAAAACAAGAAAAATATCAAGAAATGCAGGGAGAAATGCAGCAAGGCTAATTAGATGGCAATTGGAATTGAACCATTATCAGTTCAAGATCCAACATGTCAAAGGAACGGATAATTCATTACCCGACGCATTAACCAGAGAACTTCATTCAAACTATACTATCCGTAGTAACGGAATAATAAAGGAGATCCTAAGTGATCCAGAAAATGACTGTGAGTCATCCGAACATGCCTCAGAAAGCATGGAGAATATAAATTGATGAAATGAGATTTATATTCAGAAACATGAATTATTTTATGACTTTCAGTCATCCGAACATGCCCCAGAAAGCATGGGGAATATAAATTGATGAAATGAGATTTATATTCAGAAACATAAATTACTCTTTGAGTAAAATAATCAATTTAAGATTGATTCAATTCTTGCAAAAGAATTTATAATTGCAATGATACGCATAATAAAACTATCCGAATTACTCACAAAAAGAGTTATTTTACTAACCATTATATATATAAATATGTTTTTTTGTGCAGAGTATAATCAATATGGAGCAACTAAGTCAATTAAAGGAACAATTGATTGAATTGCAGAAAGAAATTCAAATTCTTCAACTAAAAGAAAGGAATTTGAGTAGAAAAATTCAAAGGACAGAAGAAAAGATGATAACTTCATCATCATCATCCTCACCAAGAACACCAATCAAAATGGAAACTCCATTTGACAAAATAATGGTGATAAAAGAGAAACAGTCAGTGGTCACAGCCAACACTGACAAAGAAAAAGAAAATAAAAAAGAACCGGTGGACACAGCCAGCACCGAGAAAAATAAAAAAGAAGAAAGGACGTTTAAAAGTGCCCTTGAAAAGAAAGAAAGAAAGATGGTCAATCTGCGACCACAAAAACCAATTTTTGAGAAAACAAATTTTTCAGAAAAACTCAAGACTTAATTCTTTGAAACACTAAACTATTTGAGAATAGTCAAACCATCTGCAGAATCTTGGCTACAAACTTGTGACACACAGAGCATATCAAGAGCAAGAACACTGCAAGGTGCTCCAGCGCATGAAGTCGCAAGATTTTTTTCAAATGGATTATTAAGTGGATTGGAAGTCAGTCCCAACAATCAAGAAATAGAACTATTTCCATATCAGTTGAGAATTAGTATCTTCCAATTCAAGAAAGCAGTCTTTAAGGACGATCCAGTATTAACATTGAGTATTCACTCAACCCTTCCAGATTGGGATGATAACAAATTCTATCAATCAATGGTATATATTCAATGTCGAAAACAAAAAGACAAGTTCTTATTCGAAGGATCAAATGAAGAGAAACCGGTAATGGATATCTCAACACTTCCTGAGATAAGAATAAAGACATTGATTGATATGATCTCAATGACAGGAAAGATTGATGGAAACTCAAAGGTTAAAATAAATTTTGCAACCAGTAAAATTTTATTAACCACTGGACACAAGCAGACAATCCAAAAGAAAGAACAAGCCATGTTAGCTCAATTCGAAGCTCCAATCTATGAAGCAAGAGTTGACATGACCCGAGAAACCCAACAAATGTTATGTCAAAGACTAAGAACAATGATATCCACTCACAAATGTGGACATTGTCAACCCATTCAGATAGAAGAAGCAGATGTCAAAGAGGACAAACCAGCTGTCAAAGAAGACAAACCAATAAAAAAATGGTCCGAATGCACCAGTGATTCAGAGAGTGACACAATGTAAAAACAAATGAAATCGTGGACCACACCACATGTTAAAAGCATCCACTCAGATGTAAAATGAGCTGTTTCCATTATGTAGTGTCGGGTGGTCCCCCTCTTTTCTTTTATTTTTAATTATATATGCGTTTCTCCACGCCTATAAAAGGAGATGTTTTGTGTTATAAAGAAGTAAGTGAAGTTTGAGTATCTCTCTCTTCTTAAAAGTTTCTTACAATCTGGTTCATACAAGACGTATGAAAACTATCAGAAACTAAGAAACATAAAATCAGAAACAAAATAAGACTTATGGCTAATAACTAAACAAGCAGGGCGTAAGGAGGATAAGGTTGGAAACCAATCATTGAATATTCATGGTTAAGAGTAAACCTGGAGATCCATAGAGTAAGTACCAGTTGATTAAGTGATCGTTAAGGGAAAGCAAGGATTTGGCCTCTGCTCAAAACCAAGATTCATTCAAACAAGGTAACCTTCCTAAACCTCCTGCAGCCCTTAATTCAAAGAAATAGTCAAAATACATTAATCATGTCATCATCCTTTATAAGAAATGGAAGATTAATAATAAAAAAACTGGTTCGAAATAGAAGATGATCATGAATATGATACATTTCATGAATATCATTTAAATACTTCTGATTTAACCATATTTGAATCAATTTATCATCTAAAATTTGTATTAATAATCCATGAATGGAACCAAACTAATATGAAAACATTTATCTGTTATAAATAAATCAGATCTGAAAATCTATGAATCAGATCTGTAAATCCATGAATAAGAAAATTCATAAGAATTTGAAGAATTCCGCAACCTGGTATCAAAGCATATATAAAGCAAATTATTAATGCCTTGATTAACTTTAGATATTGAGATTAAAAATTTATTTGATAAAATAATCTTACTAAAAGATTTACGTCAAATAGATCAATTATGGAATAAAATAAAAGATCTCCAAACCTTTTATTTCAAAAATCATAAAAAAGAACATTTTTCAAGCAACTGGAAAATGATAATTCAAATTTCTGAAAACGATGAAATTGAAGACATAACAATATGTTATGAATAAGAACAAACTTTGTTATCGAAATCCGATCAACAAAAACAAAATAATAAAAGTAACAATTTTTACTAAATGGAAAATGTATGAAAATACAAAAATGAATATCTTTAATTTATATTCTCAAAATATAAATTTTGATATAGAAAATTGTGAAAACAATTTGAAACATCTTAAAAATTTTCAATCTTCAATTGATAGTTTCGAAGATTTTCAGAATTTATTAGAACAGATAGATTCGACAAAAAGGCTTTTAATAGCCTTAAGAAAATTAAGAAGTTCTATCATCTGTTAAAATGACAGAAGTAACAATTCTAAATCAAAACAACCTGGTCGATGAATCTGAAGAATCTGAAGAAAACCAAGAGTATAATTTGAATATTATATTCAATCAAAGTAAGTTTGCTGAAATACAGAAAACAGGGTTTTCTAATTCAAAAACAAATCTAATAGACCAACCAGGAATACTAAGTAAGATTTCAAATTTTATTAATCCCAGGAAAAATTTAATTTATTATTCGATTCGTACAAAAGAACGATCTTGTAAAATAAATAACGAATCAAGGTCTAATACTCTGAAGTTATAAACAACTCAAGATATTAATACCATCATGGCAAAAGCTAGTGAAAAAGAACGATCTGAACTGAAATATGTTCATATCGGAGGAATTGAAATAATAATATCAGCTCACTACCGAGAAGGAATAGATACACCAATTGAAATAACAGTTCGTGACAAAAGAATACGTAATTTCGAGGATTCTATTCTTGGAAAAATTGAAGGAAATTTATGTTACAAAAAGATGAAATTTTGTATTTATCCACAATACAATATATCTCTTTTTGATAAAAACATAAATGACGTTTTAACATTAGATTATTACTTTTATAGAAATAATCTTATGTTAACAGGAAACCATTCGATCAATATAAACTATGTTGTCGGTTTAGCAATAAGTAATAATTCTCAAACAGGAATAATTTCAACAAAACCAACTATTTCTGTTGAAAGAATGTTTGAAAATATTACAAGAATTGAACACCCTCGAAAAGCATTTATTGAAGAAATAAATCCCTATAAAAGATGGAGTTTAGATGACCTCCAAATCACAAAACAGTCTGTACCAAGAAGATCATTATCATTTGCTAGAAATGATGAAGATATTCTTGATAAGATTGGAACCATGAATCAAAATATTCTTAAAATTAAACAAGCTATTGTTAATGAGTCAACCTCATCGCAATGACGTCCTTAATAAAATTAGAAAAAGATCTAGGAGATTTAGAAAATAATATTAATAAGATCAATCTATCAATACAAGAATTAGAGAAGAATTTCAAAGAATATATTGATTTAGCAACGACTAGATTAATAATTGAACAAGAAAGACATAGTAATGAAATATTAAACTATCTTAAGAAAGTTCTTCCAATAGATAAAGAAAAAATAAAAATGGAAGAAGAACCACAATTCAAAATTGAATCATAGTATAGAAATCCCCTTAGTTATGGCAAACATAAGTATGAAGATGTTTAGTGAAACCGACTCATCTGATTTTGAACAAATAGGAGTAAATACAGAAGAATTATATCATTCAGAATTATATCATTCACATCAGGACTCAGAACAATACAGAGATATGGATATTTCAGAATCAGAATCTGAAGATGATTCTAGACCACGATTAAATCTACGAACGAATGTAGAAGGTAGTGGTGGAAGAGATGATGAAGAATTTAAATATAACAGAGACCAATACTCTGGATCTTATAAAGATGTTAGAGATATTCTTAGAGAATCAAAAATATCAGGATTTGTGAAACAAAATATCTTAGATTTAGGATGTTCAACAGCCAAAGAAAGAAAATCAAAGATAGATCATTGGGCAAATGAACTATCAGTACAAATTCAATTAACACCATTATTAGACAAAAGTGAGAATATTCAAGTTTTAACTCATGGGATGATAAAAATGACACTGGTAGGAGCAGTAAGAACTTGGGCTGAAAACCTAGTAATTACTAATCCACCACAAGGAGTGACAGGACATCGATATTTCGAACTTTTTATTGATGTCTTGTACCAAGAATTTTTAGGAGTTTCTAATAATGATGCTAATTTGGTAGCTAAGAATATAGAACAAAATAGAGCAATCTTTATATTAGATAATATTAAATTATGCAATTTATGTTACTTAGAAGAATTTATTTGTGATTATGAAACAAACTATTATCAATTAATAGATGCTGATAAAAAGGAACATTATAAACTAAGTATCTTTAATAAGATACCTAATATACCTATACACAGTAAAGATGAATTCTTAACTAGTCCTTATGCTAAAACTTTAGGAGGAGCTATTAAATTCATCAAAGACATAATAACAAAGAAATGTCATGAAGTAACACTAAATAAAAGAATCTCTAAATCCTACAAACAAAACAATAAACTTTGTTGTGACAAAATGGAATTCACAGTAAAAGAATACGGTTGCAAAACAAACATGTCACGCAAATATTTAAAACGACAGAAACAGAATAAATTTAATAAACCTTATAAATCTTTTAATAAGAATTTTTTTTCCTATAAGAAAAAGAAATTTAAAAAGAATTTCTTCAGAAAACCTTATAAAAGAAAATTTTATAAAAAGTTTGATAACAAAAAACCACCTTGCCCAAAGGGTAAAGAAAAGAATTGCACATGTTGGTTGTGCAACGAAGAAGGACATTATGCGAATGAATGTCCAAAACGAAACGAAAAGAAAAATAAAATTAAACTTTTTGAAAAAATATATACTATTGGATTCTATCCCGTAGAAACAATTGAATTTTCATCCGATGATGAAAATATTTATTATCTTGATGAATCAAGTGAATCAGATTTTGAATCCGATTCCACATTTGATAATTCAAGAAATAATAATAACGACAAGGGCATTTTCGGAAAGACAAATATAGAGAGTAAATTGAAAGTTATGTTTGATTTAGGGAGTTTTCTACAAGTTGCCCTATATATATATATATATATATATATATATATATATATACCAAACATTAATATTTAAGTTTCCATTAAACTTTAACCTTGCATGTTTCACATATATAACGTTAGGTGTTTATATTTCCACGAGTCAAAGTAATTGTAAGAAAATACTGCTGCTAACTAGATCTCATGTCTTATTTATTTTTTTAGAATATTAAATAGATTTTTTGTTGATTCTTTTAGCTTTATATATAATTACAAATAATACGGCCACTAAAATAATATCAAAATCAAAAATATTTTTAAAACAGAAGTACGTACGTTACGTACTACATCGATCGTATACATGCATCAATGCATATGTGTGTGTTCGATCGTTAGTTGATTTATTATTATATCTTGCGATGCTATTTACGACTAAACTATTTTAGAGTTCGAATTTTTTCAAAACACATGGAATTAAATATATTGTCTTGAGTATGCATCAGTTGCGTAGTATTGTGCAATAAAAATTCAAAATAATTTACAAGGCAAAGAGAATCTTTTGCCCTCATTTACAAGTAAAACTCCGTCGGGGTTAAATCGAATTTGCCGGTGAAAGCTTCTCGCCTCAAGAAAGAGACTCTTTCTTGTGCCAAGAAGCTTTCACGAGCAAATCATTTTCGCTTCAATGAAGTTATAACACTTCTCAATCAGGGAAAAATGGAAGTACTACATCGTATACATGCAAATCGTTTTCGCTTCAACTAACTTACACTTCTCAATCAGGGAAAAATGGAAGTACTACATCGTATACGTGCGCTAGTTGATGTAGTCCTATTCCAAATAGATTTATCCCAAAATAGCATATCCAAATTATATGAAATCCAATAGCACCACAATTGTTGAATAGGTACCCTCTCAGGTATTTTAGAGTTTGAATATTATGTTGAGCATATGCATCAGTTGTGTACTATTGTGCAGTAAAAGTTTGAAAAATTTTCTAAGGCAATAATCTTTTCCCCTCATTTAGAAGCAAAACAACGTCGGAGTTACACCGAGATTGCTTGTGAAAGCTTCTCAGCTCAAGAACCAATGAACAGAAAATTATGTTCATAGAATAGAAAGAACGAGCAGATGTGGGAAAACGGGAATAGCCACACATTTATTAACAAGAACCAAAGCGAAACTAACACTTTTGGATTTGAAGCACCTCTTACAAAAAACGAAGCAGAGGATTCTGTCTGTTCTTGCAGAGATCAAAGATCCAATTAAAGATGTTGAAGAGATAGCTACTACGCGGGCGAAGACCATGCTTAATGTGAAGGGCTTGGTCATCGTATCCGTGATTGCCCAAGTTGGAGAGTCAAAAGATAATGCAAATTGGCAATTCAAGAATGGATTATTTCGGGTCAGGGGTTATCGAGGGGAGATTTGTCTTGTACTCTTCTTCACACATCTAAAATTTGTACACTGTGTGAATATTTTTATAGTTTAATATAATGTGTGACAGCAATGTGTCCTTTTGTATCATCATTTATATAAAATAAAATTTATAATTCATTTTCTGATCATAAGTATATGTTTTATACAATTGTTTTTTTAGTATGGAATTCTACAACAATAACTCGTTTCTTATGGTTGGACGTCTGCTTTTATGCCTTCTACTGCATTACTCGATATCAATAATTTGAATCTGAATGCGTGAGATTGCAATTGGAATAGAAGCAAGTCAATATGACCTTCGGACATTCTTAAGTATTTAGACAATGATATAAATTATTTCATTAAAGGAAAAAAAACATACCTTTTTTGTCCAATAATTTGTTACTAGCTACTATACAAATGTGAATAAAGAGTCAGCCTAGCTATCTTGTGTCATGAGTATTTCTCATCCTATTTTAATATCATTAGATCGTGTGGGTCTCTCACATTTTTATGGAAGTTGACATTCCTATTACATATTTATGACGATCACAATTCACAACTTGTAAGATTCAAGCTCTACGTCTTTTTTATTAAGAACCTGATTCAATTGTGTCAATACTTTATCATGTATTTTTCTTTGTATTTGTTGTAAGTTATTTCTCTCATCCATTTTGGTTTGCGTATTTAATTAGGGAAACTTCAATTTGTAAGAATATAGATATAATTGAAATGATTTTTGTAGTTTGATAAATTTTGACTAGGACACTTTTGTATTTGCTTAATTGAAATGAATGGCGAGTTTGCCAACTTTTTAATTTTTATTTTTTGTATATCAGATGTGAAAAATATCATATTTGCAATATTTGATTGACAATATAGAAGACATATTTGATTGAAAATATTAATTAAGACATAATATGATTTATAATTAATTAATGTTGGGGTAATAAAGTAAAAAATGAAGGGTACAAAAGAAATTTCACAATTATATAGGAATATATGCAAATAAACTGAACTGTTCGCGATCTATTCGGAGCTCGACTTGGTAAAAAGCACATTCGAGCTCATTTGTTATGTTTATCCAACCGAACCCAAGTTTGATTTTTAGTCTGAAAATTTTAACGAGCCGAGCTAGAGCTTAAATATATTTGGCTCGTGAATTCTTGAGCATGTTCCTTATTAGGATCGAGCTCGGCTCGTTTAAGAGACTTGCAAGCTCCAGGTTGGCTCGTTTAAGGTGGCTCGCGAGCTTGAGATCAAGCTGGGCTCATTTAGGTTGCTTGCAAACTCGAGCTTGAACTCGGATCGTTTAGGTGTTTATATGGTCGCAAGCCCAAGTTCGAATCCGTTTATCTAGTTTGGTGAATTTTTTTCAAAAATGGGCTAGGTTGGATTTTGAAATTTTAGATAAAAAGTAATGTTGTAAATCAAGTTATAGTTAATAAAAGGTGATATTGTAAATTAAGTTATAGTTAATTTTATCGAGAAATTATAACCGAAAAAACTCAAACTCAAATTCCGTTGTATGCCTGACGAGCCAAAAAATGAGTTTTCTTAACGAGCCTGAAAACAAGCCTGAAAATGAGCTTGCTTAATAAGCTCGCTTAATATGCCTGAAAACAAGCTTCTTATTGACAACCTAATCGAATATCACAAACTAAAGTTCGTATTTATACATTAAATTTTAAAAGAAATTTCGTCGATTTTTTATTAGCGTGTTACCGTCAGAATTTTCATTGTTGTTACCTTCTCTGAGAGGCTTCCAAGCATCTAGATCTAACAACTTGCTAAAGTCGCACCATCTTTGCAAGATTATGTCCGATTTTGAGTTTCAATTCCAGCCTATTCCCCAACCTTGGAAGGGTATAAAACTCGAACCAAATATAGGTATATTTTTACGTGATCATGTGTTCAGCCATGATCAACTCTATGCTGCACTTTCAAGATGATTTTCACAACAATCCACAAAAGTTTTGGTCAGAGATGGAAAACTGAATCACAAATCTGGTGTTTACACCAAAAACGTCGTTTACAAGGATGTGTAACTTCATAATAATTGATCATTACAAAATGCTAAGATGTTATTCCTTTTTCCTTCACATGACTGAGAAAATTACTCAAATATTTACTGACGTAACTTTTTTACTATGCAGGTCATCAGTGGGATAATTCAACCAATTACAATTTGTTTTTACACCAATAACATTTATAATGGCGAACAAAATATTATCATAAGATATATATAAGCACAATGCATTGTACTTCAATACTATCATATGACCTTTTTTGTCTTTTATTTTGCTATTGAAAATGCAACTTATTATAATTTTATTACAATAATTTTGTAACTTACGAGGATTCAAACTGGATTACGATGGAACTATCGACATGAGTGCCTACCAAATGCAAAAACAAATGAGGCACATATAAGTTTTATATTGAAACACAATTTTTTCATCAACCAAATTTGTGTTTGATCTGTACGTATGCTTTAACAACTATGTCATTTCAATCACTGTCGGACCTTTGTTTTTTAAGACCTGAGACGAGTATTAAAAAAATTGGCGGCCTTAAAGCTTAACATTCATATATTTTTTATCGATAAATATGATAGTATAAATAACATGACTTCTACGGGTCTGTCTATGCTAACGCAAATGAGCACTGCCCATGTGATGCATCCAACGGCCCTTGTTTTTTTTTTGCATTTGAGATGTTCATGTGAACTCTAAAATGCAAAAAAAAAAAAAAAAAAAAAGGCGGGGTTGGGGGCGTTACATGCCCGAATGGGGCAACATAGACAAAACCGACTTCTACATATAAAATTAAAGATAGATAAAAATATGTCATAAACAAATACTAAAATAAAGCCAAGATCATCCCAACAAAATAAGTGCCCGAAATGGGGCAACATAGACAAAAACCAACTTCTACATATAAAATTAAAGATAGATAAAAATATGTCATAAACAAATACTAAAATAAAATCAAGATCAGGGGCGGAGCTAGAAATGTTTAATCTGCTAGGCAAAAAAATTGTTTCAAAATATAAGTATATATGTATGTATATATATATATAGAAATTTTCAGCTGCCCAACCAATGATGCACAACTCGTCCCCGACAACTAATATCCGATACCGTGTTTTAGTTATGCGAAAAAATAAAAACAAAAACCACTAAAACTTGTTGAGATAATTCCCAATTCGATTTCTCATTTTAGAATTCCTGATTTGGTCATCCGTTCTTACATCGACCCAATTTAGTCCCTCGATTTTCGTCGTTTTTTCGCAATTGGTCCATCCGTTTAATTAAACGTCAAAACTAACGGAATGACCTTCTAAGCTCATTCTAGCATTATTTTTGACTTCATCAACCGGTCTTCATCAATTTATATTTTTCCTAAATGCTATAAATAAAAATGTTTTATAAAAATTCAACGCATACCATATTAATATTATTTTTTAAAATTTAAACACATAATAAAAAGTCTCGTTTATATGTAATTAAAATGCGAAAGTTTAATTGTAAAAATTTAAAGTATACTTAGTAAAAATAAATAAATATTTGTTAACAAAAAACAAAATTTTACAAAATAAATATTAATGATGACAATATGTTTTAAATATACACTTTTTTCAAACATAAAATATTTTTCGAATGAACTTATCTAGGTTTGTTAATTAATTAATTAATTACACACATGAAATATTGAAATCATGCTCATTTCAATGCACAGTATCCTATGTTATTTCTATCTCCACAGTAGAGAATTTTTTCCAAGAGAAACCGGTACAAGAAGCAAGATAATTTTGTTATATAATCACGAGGTTGGCTAATATTTTTTAACGGATCAACTAAATTAAAAATTGTGAAAACAAAGCTAATATTTATTTATATATATATAGATATATATAATATATGTATATATATAACCATTGGGAAAAGGTAACATAATTTATTTAACAAATAATTTATTAAATTTGATCATATATGATAATCAAATTGTAAGTGTTAGATATATAATAACAATTGTGATTGAAACTAAATATTCACATTAATAGCCAAAATTCATGTCGAATTAAAAGAAAATAAATAATAGTAAAATATACCTGAATCAATGGATTGATTTAACTTCAGAGTTATGATTTTTCCAAGATAATAGCGAATCGACCACCTTATTCTTGTCTGAGATAAAAACCAGGATAAAAATATAAAATATGTGTGTGTGTGTGTGTGTGTATATATATATATATATAATCTAAGCAGTACTCTTCCAGTCATCATAAAAGACGTAATTGGGCTGAGTTTCTATACATAAGGTGGATCATACCAATTTATTTTAATACTTTAGAAATTAATAATTAATCATCACTTTATTGGGTTATTTATTAGATATCACTCCATGTACAATTAATTAATTTATGTAAGCCGACAAAAATAATTTCAACAGTAAGATCATAAATAAATACAATAAATTCAATAAATCGTGTCTAATATAAAATATGTCACCAAATTGCATAATCAAATAAACACAATAATACATGCATGTCATGTAATAATTATGTTACATAATTTATCATAACTGATCAAGCATAGCGTTTTAAATCATCAAGTGCTAAATCAACTATTATTTTGTCCTACAAAATAATTAAGCGGGACTTCAGCACCGAGATTATTTATTTATTTTAAATCATTGTGATGTGTGTGTGTCTCGATCGCTAGTAAATTATTAAATTTGAACAAAAGCCCAATGTAATTTAATTAATTGTCACCAAATGAGCTGGGCTTAATATGTTTCGTATGTACTATTGGACTCAAGAAATATTTATAAAAAATATTTATATAATAAATAGCCTGGGCTTCTTTAATGGTTTTTATTATTACCACATAAGGTGGATCATATCAATTTATTTTAATATTTTGAAAACTAATAATTAATTCATCACTTTATTGGGTTATTTATTAGAAAGCAGTTCATGTACAATCAATTAATTTAGGTAAGCCGACAAAAATAATTCCAACTGTTGGATCATAAATAAATACAAAAAATTCAAAAAATCGTGTCTAATATAAAATATGTCACCAAATTGCATAATCAAATAAACACAATAATACATGCATGTGATCATGTAATAATTATGTCACATAATTTATCATAACTGATCATGTTCATGCATAGCGTTTTAAATCGTCAAGTGCTAAATCAAATATTATTTGTCCTACAAAATAATTAAGCGGAACTCTAAGCACTGAGATTATTTATTTATTTTAAATCATCACATTAATCAATTTACATAAGTATATTCAACTTGATTAATGAGAGTAAAATATTAAAAGATAATCAATCCAGTAAAAAAAAATTAAATAATTTTTATATTTTTCTTTCGAAAAATTAAGTGTATCGGCCCTTTTGTATTAGACACTAATCAGAATGCACATCGTTAGTTTGGTGAGCGTCTTTCTCCCAAAAACAATCGTCCAAATGCCCGAAATCGTCCCAAACCACATATATACTTTTATATGAAAAAACGCATTAGAAACTATATTTGAAATTGAACCGTACATAGCAATTCGATTTGAATTTTACGAAAATACCATCCAAATCGCACCGTAATCACCCATAGATCTTGCAATGCGTAGATAATCAATATCAAAGAATATATTGATGCCCATTGTATCGGTTACACTGTCATATTCATTATTCCAGAACTTGTTTAATATTTTTTTCTAATTGATTTGAATCAAACATCAATGCTGAAGTGGAATGGATTTCTTGAAAGAATTTGATCCGGTCCAGTTGAATCCGATCTAATAATATTATATTTATGCTTTTTGTTACTTCGTTTCATTAAATAACTTATTTAGTTATATAACTGTAGGAAAAAAAAAAAAATTTTAAAAAAATTGATTCCAGTTATTTTCAATTCTGGCTTATTTAAATTTCGATTTCAGATTGCATTACAGATATCTTATAGGACATGTTTAGTCTGGCTTGAAATTGATATAGCGCAATGGACATCCTAGTTCCTACCACACACTACGACACCATGCAATCTGCAAATAAGCAAGAAAAACACAACCAAACGGGAAATGAAAGAGGCCACATAAGACGTGAATTAAACTAAACAAATCATATTTGATGAATTACTAATGATCATGATTGTGATAATATTTAAAGCAGTCAAGGACAAACTAATTACAAGTTTACAACAATTATGATGTCTCCTAAAATGCAACTGGAAATAGAAATAGAAGTAGATAGATATATGTACTGATACACACCATTCAATGAATCATGCATACCATCAAGTCAAACACACAGTTTCACAAATTTTAAATACATCCATAAGAGTAAATCAGATCTCTCCTAGATAACCGCTTGATCCGGAATAATAACTTCTTAAACTAGCAATTTGCATGCTTCTTTGATTCTCCAGCTTGGGGCAATCACCGATCCGGTGACCCAGCCCACCACAGTAAACACATCCCTTCGCTCCACTCGCCTCCACATCTTCTGTTGGATCCTTGAGCTCGGAAAGAACCGGAGGCACTCTTTGCTTCGCTTCTTCCAATAGAAGCTTCAAATCGAGAAGAGTGGTCTCGCTCTGGCTCTTGTTGATAAAAGTCGTTGCAATTCCTGTTTTGCCACGTCTTCCGGTCCTTCCGATTCGATGTACATAGTTTTCTATTTCTGCAGGCATATCGTAGTTGATGACATGCTGAACGTCCGGAAAATCGAGACCTTTGGAAATCACATCTGTAGCTACTAAAACGTCTTTTTTTCCAGTTTTAAGGCCGTGATGGCGTATTCTCTCTCTTCTTGATCCATCCCTCCATGAACTGCTACTGCATCTACTCCCTTCAGAAGAAGATACTCTTGAATGTCACCTACATCCGCTTTATTCTCACTGAACACCAAAACAGGTGGTGCGGTCTTCTGCAAGCATTCGAGAAGATAAACCATCTTCGCTTCTTGCTTCACGTACTCCACTTCTTGGATCACATCAAGATTAGCTGCTCCGGCCCTTCCAACATTCACGGTTACCGGCTTTACAAGAGCGCTACGAGCAAAATTTTGGATCTTCACGGGCATTGTGGCTGAAAACAGTAGTGTCTGTCTTTGCGTTTTGAAGTGATCGAAAATTTCTCTAATGTCATCTTCAAAGCCCATGTCAACTAGGCGATCTGCCTCATCCAAAGTTAGGTATCTGCAAAATACCGAGCGGCCAGTTCAGATAAAATTCCAATGTTTGTATGATAAACGTAAGGCATTTATAGAAAATAAAATATGTACTTGAAAGCATTCAGACATGGCTACAAGAGTTAAAGAAGCAAAGTAAACACATTATTACACTATCAGTACTCAAATCGGTCTACTTCAAAGATGAAACGCAATTTTCATTCTTGTTGTCACTCGAACAGGTAATGTAATCTAACTTCTTCTCCCTTTTTAAATGTACAACCACAAAGCTATGGCAACCACGTTATATAGTTCTGAAAATAAAAATATCGCTACGAAAACATTTCTTGAAAATGTAGCAAAGTAAGATCCTGATCTCGCTCGTGACAGACCAAAGTGAACGCAACTACGACCAACCGTGTACAACTTAAATGACCAAAATACTCGTGAATTAGACTAATGCTCATAGACTGAAAAGTAATTTCACAAACACACAGATCCCAGAATATCGGCACCCAACCATGATTTAACGTAAATCACAATCAGAATTAACTCCCAAAAATAGAAACTAAAACTACATTCGTAGACTTATGGTTAAAGAAAAAACCAAACAAGAAACGCGTGGATTCGTCTCACATGTTAAGATTTCATCGTCAGAAATCCAAAAGATAACTTTTGGTCCAAATCACTCAAACAATAAACAAATCAAACTGGACAATATTTAAATGGTTCTACTTCAAAACTTGCTCGGGTCCAATTGCCAAGATCAAGGTACACAATTGGATTTGGTACCTGAGGCTGAACATCATAGCATAGGATCAAATTCATGAAAGGGCGCGTTGAATGTATTTTACAATAGGAAAACAGCATAACCAAGGGTTGAACGATTTTATATACTAGAATCAGTCAAGAGATTTAAAAGAATCACAAGATGAATTCGGGAGAAGAAAATATACCTGCACGCGTCAAGTTTCATTTTCTTCTTTGCCAACATATCTTTAAGCCTTCCTGGTGTAGCAACTACAATGTGAACTCCCTCTTTTACTACGTCAAGTTGGGATTTCATATCAACCCCACCAATGCAAAGCAAAGTTCGCAATTTGGGGTAACCAGCCTCTCTCATCGGTTCAAGAAACTGTTCCACAACTTCATAAGTTTGTCTGGCAAGATCTCTGGAAGGACAGATAATCAATCCAAACGGCCCTTCTCCGGAAGCAATTGGCATCATCACTTCCTCTTGCAAAGCCGTCATAACAAGTGGCAACACAAAGACTAACTTCTTCCCAGATCCAGTAGAAGCGATCCCTATCATATCCCTCCCAGACAAAAACAACCGGAAGCCCCTGAACTTGGATAGGAGTTGGTTGCACAATTCCCTTGGACTTTAACTTCTGTAATATTGGTCCTGGAAACCTCATATCTTTGAAATTCTTAATGGTCGGTGGAAGATAATCTCCATCAACAAGAATGTGCCACTGCTTCCTAATGGCATCACAAGCCTTCTTAGGCATCCTCCGAAACCGTAAGGGTGGCTTCCAGCCAGTCAACAAGGGCTCCGTATAAACAATGCCTTTCGCCAGCTCCCAAACAGACATCAAAGTTTTCCTGTCCGGTAGATGTTCGATTATCTCCTTTTCCTGCAGTATAGTTTGTTCCTTTTGTTTAATCTTCAGTGGTTGTTTCTTGCGTAGAGAAGAAACTGTGGCCAGTAAACTTGGTTTGGTAAGTTTCGGCTTCGACTTTCCCACGCATTTGGGAATGGTTAGAGCCACCATTGCACGGCGCTTGGCGACGGGTATGTAGTCGACATAATTGTCATCTCTGCCGCTCTGTCTGAGGCTTCTATTGTAGCTGAGCGGATAGGATTTGAATTGCATGTTTATCAATTACTGGAGTCCTAAAAGTGAAGAAACCCGTCATAACATGAAAAGGCAAATAACTATAACACGTAAGAGGAAGAGACGAATAAAGGCAACTTACAAAAGCACCACTGCAATTGTCAAAGACGCAATGCTTTGGGGTATTGAGGTACTTCAAGTGCTTTTTACAATCCAGTAGAGCCTGCAATTCAATCAAGTAGGGGTGAGGAATGGCTCGCAAAAACCGAACAGACTGATTTTTTTAAGACCGATCGAAACCAAACTTTCTAGGGCATAATTCGATCAACCATAATAATCTAGTACATGTAACTTTCCCAATGTTAATAGAATTTCCAAAAACCGAACAGACTGATTTTTTTCAGACCAATCGAAACCAAAATTTCTAGGGCATAATTCGATCAACAATAATAATCTAGTACATGTAACTTTCCCAATGATTTTAGTAGAAAATTTCCAAATAATTAGCAGAATTATAAATCCATTTTCGCAAATAAACAGAAGAGAAAAACGAGAAACTAAATAATTTTTTTTTTTTACCTGAATCGAATTCTCGCCCGTTTGTGTGAAAAGTTACGCGGCAAGGGAAATCAGAACGATGACAGACGCAAGACAAGACGATAAGATGATGTTGGAGGTTTTTTTATTGGTTTAGGATTTAATTAAGATAAGATTAAGATTGGTAACACGGGCCGTTGTTTTAATAGCACAAATTTGAAATTGAAAATAGGCCCAATAAAATTATATATATATATATATTTTTTAAAAATATTATTATTATTATTGATTTATAAAAATATATGCAGTCTTGACGAATAGTAAAACAAGGATAAATATTCATTATTATCGCATTGAAAAGTTTTATGAATTGATAGATTTACAACTTTAAGAGTTTTAAAAAAATCACTTTTACCTGATTTTTTATCCATCAAATTCATTTTTTTTAACCTATGTTAAGAAAAATTGCTTCAATTTTCTCATTTTTTTATCATCTGATTTTTTTTTTTAATAGAGTTAATGTATCTTGAACACCAACTTCATAAAATTATTTTTGACATATGAATTAGCAAGCAATAAATTCTGTGAGACTGCAGAAATTAGCAACCAATTATATTTGTCTTTTTTTAAAATTTTATTATTATTATTATTATTATTGATTTATAAAAATATACGCACTCTTTACGAATACTAAAACAAGGATAAATATTCACTATTATCGCATTGAAAAGTTTTATGAATTGATAGATTTACAACTTTAAGAGTTAAAAGAAAATCACTTTTACCTGAATCGAGTTCTAGTCTGTTTGTAAATCTAGTGCATGTAGCTTTCCCAATGTGTTGAATCCGATATTTTGGTGATAACAAACAACAACTCATTGTATAGGAATGTGCTGCCAACCATTGTATTTCAGGAATCTACTACAACTTCTACCGGAAGCTTGTCAACCGCCTTTGCTCTCGACCGGCTGAAGTCACAAGCCTATCGACTGGCTATCAAAACCAGCAGAGGATAAATCTATCTACCGGAAGCTTGTCAACCGCCTTTATCTCTCGACCGGTTGAAGTCACAAGCTTATCGACTGGTTATTCAAACCAGCAGAGGACAAATATCTCTACCGGTAGAATGCCAACTGCCTATCTAGATATCTCGAGACAAGTACCTGTGACAAGATGTTCTTTGCAGGATCTTTTATTAAAAGCAGAACCGGCGTTTCAGAAGATTTGTTGACTCCTGCAAATCAAGACAACAGGTTGTACCAAAATGGCAAAAACACAGAATGACTGCAGATAAAGCATTCGACCGTTTATTCCAGTTTTGGACCCTGGAAGTTGTCTGCAGTGTACGATCCTCATGCAGAATCATCAATGCATTTATGAGCATTAAATGTGCATTCAATGCAGCATCAGAACGTTCAAAATAAAGACGTTGATGATTGACCTATATAAAGGGAAGATTGCTCAAAAAGAGAAAAACAACAAGAACAACAACAAGTGATACGAGACAACGAAGAGAGACAAGCAACTCAGAAAAATTTCAATCACTTGACTAATATCAGAAGTCCTCATCTGATATACTTGAGCACACTTACAAGATCATTCATCTGCTGCTCAAATAAACCCTCGCCTACAGCTCACATATCTGATCGTCAAGGATCATCCTAGGGTTTTCAAGCCTCTCGACCGCTCTGCAGTTTGAGAAGCTCAACTCAACTATACTCAGTGTTGAAGAGACTTGAAGCTGCTCTGAAAGCTTCCACCAGTCTGATAAGAACTGAGAATCTTATCTGTGTAAATCTAGGAGTTTCGGATTAGGCATTGGATAAGTCCTAAGTCTGAAGTGGGTGTATTACAAGACGTTGTAATAACCAAAGTCTTCTAGTGAATTCCTTCCTAAGTGGAAGAAGGGGAGACGTAGAAGGATTAAGCCTTCGAACTTCCATAAAATCGTGCTTTAGCATTTACTGCCATTTATCTTACATCCTGCTCATACATTGCATTATAAACTTTGCATCACTAAAACCTCTGAACTATTTCCGCACTATTTAAGTTGTTCAAAACGTTTTAGAAGTTGAGAAAACTGATTAAGTGAACTAAACCTCACTTGATCATTTTAAAGAAGAAGAAGAAAAGTTTCAGAGTGTATTCACCCCCCTCTACCCTCTGAACCGATCCCAACAAGTGGTATCAAAGCGGGTTCTTTTCTCAACTGCTGATCTGAAGTTTTCAAATCATGACTTCTTTCAACAGAATTCCTATGTTTTCTAAAGAAGAGTATGATGATTGGAAAATTCGCATGCAGGCACATCTTGCAGCACAGGATGATGACATGCTATATGTCATAACAGACGGTCCTATCAAAATTATGAAGGTCAACCCAGCTCTAGCCGATGGTGCAGGACAAATGATTGAGAAACCAAGAGCTGAGTGGACCACTGAGGACAAAAAGAAGGCCAATCTTGACAATGTGGCCCGGGACATCCTATACAAAACACTGGACAAGAATATGTTCAGCAAAATCAAGTCATGTTCCACAGCAAAGGAGATTTGGGAGAAGCTCACTCAGCTGTGTGAAGGGAATGACCAGACAAAGGAAAACAAGCTCACTCTGGCCATTCAAAAATATGACAACGCCAAAATGAAGCCAGGGGAAACCATGGCTGAATTTGATGAACGGTTCAGTAGTATCATCTGTGATCTTATTGCTTTAGGTAAAACTTATACTAACCGTGAAATTGCTGTGAAGGTTATGAGAGCTCTGCCCAAAGAATGGGAGATCAAGACAGTGGCCATGAGAGAGTCAAAAGACTTGAGCAAGGTTGAACTGCATGATCTCTTTGCAGATCTCAAAGCCTATGAGTTCGAGCTCAACATGAGAACAGAAGATGAACCATCTACTTCTCAACCAACCAAGGCCTTAACCTCAACCGTGATATGTCCACCGGTCGAGGAAGCTCCAAAGAGATCAGCTGAGCAAATCAGCAATGAAGCCATGACACTCTTTGTCAAAAAATTTGGCCACTTCATTGCAGACTGCACCAAGCCTAAGAACAATGATCAGAAGCAATTCTCCGAAAGAAGAAGGGGTAAGGAGGATAAAAAGACGTTTAGAAAAGGAAGAGACCAAAGGGTTCTAGTAGCAGACGAAAGCAAAAACAAGTGGGCTGAGTCTGACTCTGACAACTCCAATACCGGAAGCTCTTCAGATGACAGCGATGATGAAAAAGTGGAATGCCTTATGGCCGACATCGAAGAAGAAGCTGAGGAGGTATTTGACTTTGGCTCACCTGAATTTACTCACAGTGATTTAGTTACTGCTTTACACGAAATGGCTAATGAATACAAAGCATTATCCAAGGAGTTCGAGGAAGTAAAGGCAGAAAGAGCTGACCTAAAAGATAAGTCAAGCAAATCAAGCTGCATGCAGCAAAAAGAGCTTGATGGTCTTAAGGTCAAGCTAAGTCTGCTGGCTACTGAGAACGACACCTTGAAAAGAGTATTCCAAGCTACCTTGATTGAGAATAAAAAACTACTTGAAACCATTAAGGCTTGGAATAAATCTTCGGTAACCATTGACAAGATTCAAGAAATCCAAAGACCGGTACATGATAAAACCGGTCTAGGGTTTGGAACAAATGAACAGTCTATGGAATCCTGTATTCAGTCAAGCCTGGACAAAGGCAATCTTAACAAAATAAGATTTGTCAGGTCCAGCACGATATATGAACACGATAAGTGCAGCTTTGACAAAAATCAGAAAGTATCGAACGAACGAAGCTCTAAGCATAGAGGGCTGGGATATGTGGATCCCCAGACCTCTAATCAAAGAGGAACTTGGATCAAACCAAAACCTAATGAAAGAAGAAAGGGAAACCAATCTAATTTCAAAAGGCCATGGAATGAGTCTAACTACTCTAAGAAAAGATGGTCAAAGGAGAAGCCTTACCAGTACTTTAATTGCAGGCCAGTTCAAAAGAGGTACAGGCTAACTGATGAAAATAAAAAAGGCAAGCAGCACACAGCAACCTCACAAGCACACACATTTACTGCCTATCGACCGCACAGATTTCTGGACACACACACGGGCAAACCTGTAAGGGTGTTCCAGGTGTGGGTCCCGAAAGGGCTAATCCGACCTGGACCCTACTAGATATGGGTACCAAAAGTTCTTCACTCTTTGCAGGTACTAAAAGTCCAAACGGGTGAGAAAACCACTTCTATCAAGGACACTACCTGGTATTTAGATAGCGGTTGCTCACGACACATGACAGGGAATCCAGAACTTCTAACAGAAGTGGTGTTGTGCAAAGGACCAAAGATCAGCTTTGGAGACAACTCCAAAGGTAAAACCGTGGGTAAGGGTAAGATCATCCATGGTAACATCATTATTAAAGATGTGTTACTTGTTGACAAACTATGCTATAATTTGATAAGTATTAGTCAACTATGTGACAATGATCATTCGGTCGAGTTTCACAAACACACTTGCCTCATAAAAAATGACAAAGGTGAGACTCTTATGACCGGTGTACGAGACCTAAACACCTACAAGGTAAACTGGTCTTGCTCACATATTTCTTCACCTACTTGTCTTACTGCTCATCATGATAAACATTGGTTGTGGCATAAGCGGTTAAATCATCTAAATTTTAAGTCCATTTTTAACTTGAGGAAGCATGATTTGGTTTCTGGTCTGCCCGAAGGAGATTTTATAAAAGACAAAGTTTGTCCTGCTTGTCAACTAGGAAAGCAGGTGAGAGCAACTTTTAAAAATAAAGGGTGTATGTCTTCTTCCAAATGTTTAGACTTACTTCACATGGACCTATTTGGTCCTATACCAGTAAGAAGCATAGGGGGAATGAGATATGCTCTTGTTGTTATAGATGACTTTTCTCGATTTACTTGGGTCATCTTTCTCTCTTCAAAAGATCAAACTGCACCTCACCTGATTAAGCTTTTTAAACGCTTGCAAAATGAACAATCTACTGTGATAGATAGAATCAGGAGTGATAGAGGGACTGAATTTTTAAACACCACTCTTATGACTTATCTAGATGATCAGGGAATCAAGCATGAGTTGTCAGCTGCTAGATCCCCACAGCAAAATAGGGTGGCTGAAAGAAGGAACCGTACTTTAAAAGAAGCAGCCAGAACTATGATTGCTGATTCAAATGTTTCTCAAAGACTTTGGGCAGAAGCAGTTAACACAGCTTGCTATACTCAAAACAGATCTATGATTAATAAACGATTTAACAAAACTCCATATGAGATCTGGAATGGCACAAAACCTGATATTTCTTATTTCAAAATTTTTGGGTGCAAATGCTTTATCCACAACAATGGCAAAAACCATTTGACAGCCTTCGATGCCAAAGCAGACGAAGGAACTTTTATTGGTTACTCAGCCGTTAGCAGAGCTTATCGAGTGTTCAATCAAAGATCACTAACGGTCGAGGAAACCATTCATGTTGTTTTTGATGAATCTACTCTATGTACAGAACAAACTCAAGGGAGCATAAATGATCTGAGTCACAGACTGGAAAACACAAATCTACAGGAAGAGAGTGATAGTGATCTATATCCTCCAAAGAAGGATGATCCAGTTCCCTCTACCGGGTGTGATCAAACAAGGCCAGAAGTGGATCCACCGGTTGATAACAATCCTCCAGCCAATGATGATCCAGTAAACGAGGACGTTCATCAACCAATTGATGACAACCCTTTAGGGAATTATTTTAGGTGGAACAAAGATCATCCACCTGGGTTGGTCATAGGTGACCCTTCTGCTCCTCGAAAAACACGTGGTCAAATGATTAATGAATTCTTGCATGCCGCTTTCATATCTCAGGTAGAGCCCAAGAAAATAGATGAAGCTCTATCAGATGCCAGCTGGATTGAAGCTATGCAAGAAGAGTTGAATCAATTCACCCGCAACAATGTTTGGCATCTAGTTCCTCGACCGAAAAATCAAAATGTGATTGGAACTAGATGGGTGTTTCGTAACAAGCTCGATGAACATGGCACTGTTGTGCGTAACAAAGCTCGACTTGTTGCTCAAGGATTCAGACAAGAAGAAGGCATAGACTTTGAGGAATCTTTCGCGCCAGTTGCAAGACTAGAAGCAATCCGCATCTTTCTTGCTTATGCAGCCTTCAAGAATTTTAAAGTTTATCAAATGGATGTGAAGTCTGCATTCCTCAATGGTCTACTTCAAGAAGAGGTGTACGTTGAACAACCACCAGGTTTTGTCAATCCTACTCATCCTCAATATATCTATAAACTTGACAAAGCTCTCTATGGATTAAAACAAGCACCACGTGCTTGGTATGACACTTTGCTAAAATTTTTACTGGAACATGATTTCCAAATTGGAACGGTCGATAAGACCCTGTTTAAATTTGTAAAAGGTGATCATGTGTTACTAGTACAAATTTATGTTGATGACATTATATTTGGGTCAACTAACCCCAAGTTGTGCTCAAAGTTCTCTAAACTGATGAAGGAGAAGTTTGAAATGAGCATGATGGGCGAGCTAAACTTCTTTCTTGGACTTCAAGTAAAGCAACTTGAAACTGGAATATTCATCAATCAGTCCAAGTATGCCAAGGAATTGGTAAAGAAGTTTGGAATGGAACAATGCTCAACTGTATCTACCCCCATGAGTACATCAATTAAGCTTGATAAAGATGAAGGGGGAATTCCGGTCGAGGTAACCATGTATCGAGGCCTTATTGGTTCACTGCTCTATTTGACTGCCAGTCGACCGGATATCATGTATTCAGTTTGTTTATGTGCTAGATTTCAAGCCGCACCTAAGCAATCTCATTTCATTGCTACCAAACGAATACTTAAATATATTAAAGGAACTACTAATGTGGGTCTTTGGTATCCCAAAGATTCAAATCTTAATCTTATTGGCTATTCAGATGCAGATTATGCAGGTTGTAGAATTGATCGCAAAAGTACAAGTGGCACATGTCAATTCCTTGGAGATAGACTAATTTCGTGGTCAAGTAAGAAGCAGACATCAATTGCTACATCGACCGCCGAAGCAGAATACCTTGCTGCTGGCAGCTGTTGTGCTCAAATACTCTGGATTCAACAGCAGCTTAATGATTATGGGATTCGGTCGAGTGAAGCTCCAATCTACTGTGACAATACAAGTGCCATAGCCATCACTCACAATCCAGTGATGCACTCTCGGACAAAGCACATTGATGTCAGGCATCACTTTATCCGAGATCATGTCTTAAAGAAGGAAATCAGGCTGGAATACATCTCTACCGATCAGCAAGCAGCAGACATATTCACCAAGCCTCTACCGGACGCTAAGTTTTCATATTTTCGAAATATTCTTGGCTTAGTAGATTTAAGTTAGTATGCATGTGTTTAGGGGGAATGATTGTCAATATGACATTAATAGATTAGCTGTTACGTTGCCATTAATATTGGCATATCATCCGCCTTTAACTAGTCTCTGACAGGCTTCGTACTAGCAGCTTGGTGCTTTGAACCAAATGACATTAATTGGGCGCCGTGATTATGCTCTTCAAAACTTTTTGAATTTCAAAAATACTTTTCATGACATCACCCTATGGCCCATAGGTTCCTATATATACTTCTTTACACTCGTATATCAATCTTTCACCTTTGCTAAAAACTTTCATATTGTATTAAACGCTCCATCGAATTACTCTCAAGCTTTTGCTTACTCTTTGCTCGAGTTCTTATCTACAGATATCATGTCGATCCAGAAGACTTGCCTCGCCATCAACTTTGATTCCGTTGTTAAGGCAAACAACGCAGGAATAACTGAGGTCTTCACCATGCTTGAAGCCTCTGGACTGAAGAAATTTCTGGAATGCAGCGCCATCTGCGATTTGCCTGTTTTGAAGGAGTTCTTCGCAACCGCTCAAATCGAGCATGGGACTATCAAATGCTTGATCAAGACAGAGGTCTACTCCTTCAATCAGAAGTTCTTCGCCAGCACATTTGATCTACCCTCCAGGGGTTTGACAAAATGCACGGATCTTCCAGATGGTAACTGCTCTTATTGGTTGAAGGAGTTCTCAACTACTGATGCTCCGATCAAACTGCCGGCCCAGAAGACATCTCTCAAAGCTCCATTCAGGCTACTGACTAATATCGTGGCCAAGAATCTTCTGGCCAAGGCTGGATCTTACGACAAAGTGACGCTGGAGAAATTTCAATACATGGCTTGTATTGCCTCCAAGATCAACATAAACTGGTCAGACATTCTGTTCAATATTCTATGTGAAATGATCAGGGGCAAAGGGCAATCCGAGGGATTTGCTTTGCAAATCTGCCACATCTTGGGCGTCCTTGGAGTGGACTTTTCCAAGACTGAGCCTCTGCATCCCACCAAATGGCTCAACAAGTCTACGATTCTCAAATTTCTGAACAAGAAAGAGACTGCGGTCGACACCTTGCCCTCAACCGCAAAGGTTATTGCTATCCCTCAACCGCTTTCAACGGTTTCGGTCGTGGCCAAACCAGTCCATACCAAAAAGTCTGCCAAGTGTCAACTGATCATCGAATCTGACTCTGAAGATGAATCACGTGAGAATGTTCCACTGATTCAAGCTTTCAGCAGGTCATCCCCTTCGGTCTCCAAAGCAGCTGTGTCATCCACGCCTGCAGGCGAGAAGAAGAGGCAGCACAAGAAGCTAAAGTCTCTTTCTGGACTTGCTCCTACCCTGCCAACGGTCGAGACTACTACCGTTGTTGCTTCTACTGCTCCTCGTCCTACAAAAGGTGTGATAATCCGGGAAGGTGCCTCATCAGCTCCTGAGGTCACTCTAGCTGATCCCAAAGACAAAGGAAAAGGTGTGATGATCTACACACCCAAGGCTCAACCAGCAGCTACGATAGAACTCAATATGATCATCTCTCACGTGCTCCGTACTGTCAAGCGTCATCTACAACGTTTTGACAGATGGCATCACTCCCGCACTCACTTGACACTCGCTCAAATATTTCCTAAATGGAAATCTCTAAACGTCATTGAGCAGAAGATGCTTCTATTTGCTGATACTGAAGACATCGTGGAGGCTCTGGGAAGAAGACATCTCATAGACTTGAAGCTTCGAGGAAGCCTGCTATCACTGCTAATTAATGAGCGTGTCAAGAATTTCAAATCCAAGAGTCCTACCGCTGCCGATGACTTTGTGATTTTGACTGGACTACAGGATAGTCTACGTCAAATCACTCAACTACTTCAGCACTTCCAAGCTCTCAACAATGTCAAAACACCAGCTTCAGCAGCCTGTTTGCAAGCTTATGTGCTGGAAGCACAAGTGATGATGAAAACCTTTCTCACCCAAGATCAGGGTGAAGAAGACGTCTATGCTCTCCCTTCTTCAGATGGGATTCTGACCGATCTCATCACTGCTGACCTCTTTCAATCATATGCTCTAAGATCGAATGTAGCAGCATCTTCATCGGTCGACCCCTCCTCAACCGCAGTCCAAGCAGTTACTCAACCGGAAGCAGTTGTGATTGCTCACTCCTCTCCCGTGACGACCGCTCACACTTCTCCCGGTCATTCACAAGATGTTTTAGAAGTGGTTGCACAAGAGATACCTGTCACCTCTGTGACAGAGGCTCCTTGCAGTAGTGAAGCAACAGTGCCCCCAACGGAGATATCAAGCACTATTGTATCACCTGCATCTCCAGAACAGCAAGTGACTGATGCTGATCCAGCACTTCAACCGTCTCCATCTACTGAAAAGTTTATGGAAGATCTCATTATGGATGAACCAAGTGCTGATCCTGGTACTCCACCAACCATATTGGCTGCAGTCGAAACTATTACATCTCCAACTGTACCATTATTGGAAGGTCCATCGGGTAGCTCTCCAGCAAGTTCACCCGCACCACATCATCGTGAGTCTAGCCCGGTTTCACCAAGAAATGACTCAGAAGGGCAAATGATTCAGACTGATGATTCTTTAATTGAAGCCATGGCCGCAGCTCTAGATCATACCTTGATAAATCGGCTTCATGAGCTCATGCAAACGGTTAGGTCCTTCTCTCAAGACATAACAAACTCATCCTTATCGGTCGATAATTCACGCCAGACGATGATTCGGCATTTCGAGACCGTGTCTCGAGACCTTGCTCGTCTGTCCACAGAGATCACTAATCATCATCGCACTCAAATCAACACGCTCTCTACCGTCTCCGAACAAGTTATCCGATCCGAAAATCGCCTTCATAAGCAGTTGAATGATCGGATGGACACTATGCAAGCCACTCTACTTGCTCAAATCGATGCAAAAATAGACACTATGCAAGCCTGCCTTGGCACTCAACTCACTGAGGTCATCCTTCGGCTCAACCAAGGTGATGCCAAAAAGGGGGAAGAAGAGCAACGTAGAGCAGCAGAGGCAAGAAGACGTGAAGAAGAGTCCAGAAGAAAAGAAGAAGCCGACAGAAGAAGAAGAGAAGGCGATAGGTCAGGAGGAGCCAGTTGGTTCAAAAGATGAACAACTTATCTCTTCTTTACTTATCGCAGCCGCATCTTATTTTTTTCTGTAGGTGTAATAAAAATGCTTATTGTACTTAATGAAATTCATTCTCTCAATGAAGTTCATTTTAATGCTTTCATATTGTTCTTGGAGCACTTAAGTTTTGTCATCACCAAAAAGGGGGAAATTGTTGAATCCGATATTTTGGTGATAACAAACAACAACTCATTGTATAGGAATGTGCTGCCAACCATTGTATTTCAGGAATCTACTACAACTTCTACCGGAAGCTTGTCAACCGCCTTTGCTCTCGACCGGCTGAAGTCACAAGCCTATCGACTGGCTATCAAAACCAGCAGAGGATAAATCTATCTACCGGAAGCTTGTCAACCGCCTTTATCTCTCGACCGGTTGAAGTCACAAGCTTATCGACTGGTTATTCAAACCAGCAGAGGACAAATATCTCTACCGGTAGAATGCCAACTGCCTATCTAGATATCTCGAGACAAGTACCTGTGACAAGATGTTCTTTGCAGGATCTTTTATTAAAAGCAGAACCGGCGTTTCAGAAGATTTGTTGACTCCTGCAAATCAAGACAACAGGTTGTACCAAAATGGCAAAAACACAGAATGACTGCAGATAAAGCATTCGACCGTTTATTCCAGTTTTGGACCCTGGAAGTTGTCTGCAGTGTACGATCCTCATGCAGAATCATCAATGCATTTATGAGCATTAAATGTGCATTCAATGCAGCATCAGAACGTTCAAAATAAAGACGTTGATGATTGACCTATATAAAGGGAAGATTGCTCAAAAAGAGAAAAACAACAAGAACAACAACAAGTGATACGAGACAACGAAGAGAGACAAGCAACTCAGAAAAATTTCAATCACTTGACTAATATCAGAAGTCCTCATCTGATATACTTGAGCACACTTACAAGATCATTCATCTGCTGCTCAAATAAACCCTCGCCTACAGCTCACATATCTGATCGTCAAGGATCATCCTAGGGTTTTCAAGCCTCTCGACCGCTCTGCAGTCTGAGAAGCTCAACTCAACTATACTCAGTGTTGAAGAGACTTGAAGCTGCTCTGAAAGCTTCCACCAGTCTGATAAGAACTGAGAATCTTATCTGTGTAAATCTAGGAGTTTCGGATTAGGCATTGGATAAGTCCTAAGTCTGAAGTGGGTGTATTACAAGACGTTGTAATAACCAAAGTCTTCTAGTGAATTCCTTCCTAAGTGGAAGAAGGGGAGACGTAGAAGGATTAAGCCTTCGAACTTCCATAAAATCGTGCTTTAGCATTTACTGCCATTTATCTTACATCCTGCTCATACATTGCATTATAAACTTTGCATCACTAAAACCTCTGAACTATTTCCGCACTATTTAAGTTGTTCAAAACGTTTTAGAAGTTGAGAAAACTGATTAAGTGAACTAAACCTCACTTGATCATTTTAAAGAAGAAGAAGAAAAGTTTCAGAGTGTATTCACCCCCCCTCTACCCTCTGAACCGATCCCAACACAATGATTTTAGTAGAAACTAAAAACTTAATAAAATTTCCAAATAGCAGAAAACTCGACCAGTTTGTAAATCCATTTTCGCAAATAAACAAAATATAAAGAAACGAGAAACAAAATAAAAAAAATATTTACCTGAATCGAGTTCTAGTCCGTTTGTGCGAAAGTTAAGCGACAAAAAAAATCAGAACGACGACAGACGCAATCACGAAAGAAGATAAGATGATGCATTTATTTGTTTTTAAATAATTATTAAATATTTATTTATTATTTTAATAATTAAATATCAAAACAATTTTTTTATTATTATAATCAATTAATGTAAGCAATAAATGGAATTAGAAATACACAGTTAATCCATTCTACATTAGTTCCTGAATTAACAGTTTCACGAGCAAGAAGTTGAGCTGCCTTATTAGCCGATCTTTTCATATGTCGTAGTGAGATTAAATCCAGAGATTTACCTGAATCGAGTTATAGTCCGTTTGTAAATCTAGTGCATGTAGCTTTCCAAATGATTTTAGTAGAAACTCAAAACTTAATAAAAAAAAGGAAAATTGCATATATCACCCTTGTGAAATTTCGTATTCGCTGATAACCCCCTGTGAAATTTTTTTGAGCTAAAAACCCCCGGTGTTTCCGGATCTGTAGCACGCGCACCCCTCCTGCTGTGTTTTATGGCTCACGCGCCAATAGATGCGAAAATGCAAGGATTTTTTTATAAATTTGGTCCAAAATACCCTTAAATCATACCCATTCAGTTCGGACATTGAACTCATCACCTTCATCTTCTCCGATCACGACTCCGGCCAGCCGTATTTCCGGCATTCCTTGCTTGCTTTAGACTCCTCTTTACCTCCCCTACAAGCCTCGACATTTTTCTCTTCCTTTTTTCCTCTCAATATGTCGAGCTACAACTCCAATCTTACGTTGGCACTCACAACGAAGCCGACTAGTTTTTCTTAATTTCCGACCAACTCCGACCACCAATCTTCCAAAGAAACCCCGATCTGTCACCCTCTTTTTCATACGAACAAAACCCATACATCAATTTCTCCGATTTCATACTTCCTTTGGGAAGATAAGCTATGGGCAATTTCGTCATTTTTATGGTAAAATTCTGAATGGTATGAGTGTGCTATAGATCCGAAAACACAGAGGGTTTTTAGCTCAAAAATATTACACAAGGGATTATAAGCGAATCCGAGATATCACAGGGGTGATATATGCAATTTCCCCTAAAAAAAATCACTTTTACGATGTGAACTCAAATTTGTTGTTATGTATGGAAATTTTTTAGGAAAAATAAGTTTTTTGGTTTATTAACTTTTTAATGTGAGTTTTGATACACTAACTTTGCATTTTTAGTGTTTTTTTGGTCTAACTGCATACGTGTCAGCTTTTGATTGGTCCACGTAATCATTTTGGACCAATCATAAGTTGACAAGTATGCAGTTGGACTAAAAAACACTGAAAATGCAAAGTTAGTTGAAAAATTTAATGGACCAAAACCAAAACATAGATAAGTTAATGGACCAAAAAACTTATTTTTCCAATTTTTTATCCATCAAATTCATTTTTTTTTACCTATGTTAAGAAAAATTGCTTCAATTTTCTCATTTTCATCATCTGATTTTTCTTTAATAGAGTTAATGCATCTTGAACACCAACTTCATAAAATTATTTTTGACATATGAAGTAGGAATGACAACGGGACGGGTCAGGGGAGGGTTTGGCTAAACCCGAGACCCGCCCCGCCTCCCTTTGGACCCGCCCCGCCCCGCCCCGCCCCGCGAACCCAGCGGGTTTAATCCAGGTTAGACACATTGGATCCGCCAGAAATTTAATAATTTTAAAATTATTAAATTTAAAAGTTTAAAAATTAATAAAAACCATTAAATTTAAATATATATTGATAATATTTAAGACAAAAAATATTCTCACAAGTTACAATTTTTTATCAATATGTAATTGATTAATAATTATTAGTCAAAAAAATTATAATAAAAAAAATCTATCATAATAAAATTGATTCATTTCAATCCAATAATATTATACACTTAAATTATGGATAATATATTAATTATTTAGACTTTAGTATAAAAATATAATTTTATATTACTAATATTATATATATATATATATTGTATATATATATACTGTGGCAGGGCGGGTTTGACCAAACCCGAGACCGCCCCGTCGAGGATGGTTTGATGCGAAACCCGACCCATTGTCATCCCTAATATGAAGTGACAATAAATTCGGTGAAACTGCAGAAATTAGCGAGATTACTAAAAACATCAATGATTTCATTTGATGTATTACTTTTGAAGATATATAACATTGTTATTATTCGTTGTAACTGCAACTCTAGAGAGCGTTTTTTGAGTAATAAAAATTATCAAAACATCACTCAGTAATCAATTGGGAGATGATATGTAAATAAATGTTTGGTACCGTATATTGAGTGAGTTGTATTTGATATAGTTTATATTGAAATATTATTCAGTATTTTTCAAAACATGGAATTCGGAGAGTTTTATTATTGTAAAAACATATAAAGTTAATACCTAGCATTTATGGTACATTTTGTGTTGTACTAATTTCTTAAATCTATTGAATTCGCCATCTGATCGAAAATTCTTGGTACGCCACTGCTTCCAAGCATCTAGATCTAACTTGCTAAGTCGCACCATTTTGTGCGAGAACATGTCAGATTTTGAGTTCCAATTTCAGCATATTTCCAACATCGGAAGGGTATAAAACACGAATCTCGATTATATTTTCAATATTTGTTGTATTTAAAAAAAAACCTTTCCAATTTATTTTAATAATCAAATGAATAATCAAACTGATAATTTTTTAAAAAAGATTCAATTGGTCTAAAAAATACAATCGGATTATCGGAACTAAATACTCTTATATTGTTTAAAACATTTTAAGATGAAAATAATGTTTATAAATCAAAAGGAAAGAACATTTAGAAGTGTCTTTTGAAATTCAAGCAAAAGTAAATATATAATATGACAATTGGCACTACTTTGAGAACTCTTGGTATTTTAATTATATTTGGACTCTATAGAATGTAGTATTTTAGTTATATAACAATGAAGATGATGTTGGGATTGGTTTTTTTTTTTTTTTTTTTTGGTAATCCGGGTGTTGTTAAAAGCCCATATTCGAAGTATTTTAGTTATAATTATCAATCTCTAAAATAAGTGATTATGAATTTTTTGTTCACAAATTTGTTTAGCATAAATTCATAATCACTTATTTTTAGAGCTTGCAAACACTTGTACTTGTTTGAAATTAGAGATATGATTAATAATCTAATCTCATGTTTAGTTTCAAATTTATTATTTATCTTACATAAATCAAACAATTAATTATTTATCTCACATCAAACATATCATTATTATAAAATAATAATATTACCCCTCAAATATTCTTTTATTTATATTTATTAATTAAATATTTTTATCAACTTATAATTTTTTTTTATTTTATTGTATTCTTTTTTTTTTTGAGGGTATATTTTATTGTATTCGTAACTCATTTTTTGTTTTACTTGGTGATCATTAATTCTTCTTTTTTAACAAAATCGTCAAACACTCAAACTGCTCGAAATTGTCCCAAACCGCATATCTACTATTATATGAAAAACCGCAATTGAAAACTATGTTTGAAACCGAACCGTGCATAACAATTCGGTTTAAACTTTACGAAAATACCATTTAAACCGCACCGATCACTCGTACGCCTTTCACTTCATAGATAATCAATATCAAAGAATATATTGATGCCCACTGTATCGGTTACACTGTCATATTCAATCTTCCAGAACTTGTTTAATATCTTTTCTAATTGATTTGAATCTGACATCAATGTTGAACTGATTGGATTTCTTGAAAGAATTTGATTCGGTCCAGTTGAATTAATCGATCTAAATAATCTTTTCTACTTCTTTTTTATTTTATTAAGAATGAGCTCTTGGTATGTTTGGTATGACCATAAAATGCTTTTGACTGGATCTAAATGTGTTTTTTTTTTTAACTACAGGGTCTAAACGTGTTAATAAAATAATTTTTTTTTTTTTAAAAAAAATCTTTTTCTTTTTAAATTCTTCCCACTCTACTACATCATTCTAGTTTATAAATCCATTTTTCGCAAATAAATAGAAGAAAAAAACGAGAAACCAAATAAAAAAAAGATTTACCTGAATCGAGTTCTCGTCCGTTTGTGCGAAAGTTACGAGGCATGGAAAATCAGAACGATGACAGACGCAGTCACGCAAGACGATAAGATGATGTATTTATTTGTTTTTTAAATAATAAATAAATATATTTATTTTATTATTTTAATAATTAATATCATAAACAAATTTTTTTATTATAATCAGTTAATGTAATCAATAAAAGGAATTGGAAATACACAGTTAATCCATTCTACATTAGTTCCTGAATTAACAGCTTCACAAGCAAGAAAGTGAGCTGTCTTATTAGCCGATCTTTCCATATGTCGTAGTGAGATTAAATCCGGAGATTCCATACAAGATCGAATTTCAATAACACGGGGCGTTGTTTAATAGCCCAAATTTGAAATTGAAAATAGGCCCAATAATATTTGTTTTAATTTTTTTATCATTGATTAATAAAAATATACACAGTTTTTTACGAATATTAAAACAAAGATAAATATTCACTATTATCACATTGAAAAAGTTTTATGAATTGATAGATTTACAACTTCAAGAGTTTAAAAAAATCACTTTTACGATGTGAACTCAAATTTGTTGTTACGTATGGAAATTTTTTATCCATCAAATTCCCTTTTTTTTTTTACCTATGTTACGAAAAATTTCTTCAATCTTCTCATTTTTATCATCTGATTTTTCTTTAATAGAGATAATGCATCTTGAGCACCAACTTTATAAAATTATTTTTGACATATGAATTAGCAATAAATTTTATGAAACTGCAGAAATTAGCGAGATTACTAAAAACATCAATTATTTCATTTGATGTATTACTTTTGAAGATATATAACATTGTTATTAATATTCGTTGTAACTGCAATTCTAGAGAGCTTTTTTTGAGTAATGAAAATAATCAAAACATCACTTAGTAATCAGTTGGGAGATGATATGTAAATAATTGTTTGGTGACTATTATTGAGTGAGATGTCTTTGATATAGTTCATATTGAAAATATTATTCAGTATTTTTCAAAAAATGAAATTTGGAGATTTTTATTGTAAAAACATATAAAGTTAATATCCGACATTTATGGTGCACTTGATATTGTATTAATTTATTAAATCTATTGAATTTGCCATCTCTAATCTAAAATTTTGGGTCCGCTACTGCTTCCAGGCATCTAGATGACTAGATCTAACTTGCTAAGTCACACCATTTGTGCGAGAACATGTCAAATTTTGATTTTCAATTTCAGCATATTCCCCAACCTCGGAAGGGTATGAAACTCAAACCTCGATTACATTGTCAATATTTGTTGTATTAGAGTAGTTTGCATCACTAAATTGTACAAATTTTTTCAGTGCTTTTTAATTGATTTTTTGGGTGTAGATTCTTATAACTATCATAGGATCATTGTAAAACGAAGCCTTACTATATTAATTATTAGAGTGTTTTGTATTCAAACTGTAACACCCAGTATTTCTAAATACGTAAATCCGCATGCATAATTAGGATATTTAATTATTTAAATTTTTGATTTATGGGTTAAATAATTATGTGAATTATTGGTGCATGATTTAATTTATTTTAAGCCATTTAACCCATAATTAGTGATTTTTATGATTTTTAGTATTTTAATTATTTGATCGCGTAGACGGGACCGTGGACGGACGAGATGACAACTTTCCACCCAAATTATTTTATGAGCCTTTTTAGAGCCCTAAAATATTATTTTGAGTTTTATTATCTCAAAATTTTAAGTATTTAATTTTATATAATTTTAGGAGTCCATTTTATTCAAAATTAGTCAAAATAATGACTTTTAATTATCTTTAAAATTCCCCTAATTTCTAATTTCGGGATTTTATAAATTATAATTTAAGTTTCTGATTTGAACTTTTATTTAGAATGTTTAAATTTTATATTATTTTTTTTAAAACTTTTAATTATTATTAATTAACCTAAAAACCTATTTTCTTAAATATTAAAACCTAATCTACCCAACCCCACACACACCCACACGTCACTTTCCCATCAGCCGCCATCCCACCCCTCCACTCTCCTTCCTCGACCCAGCAGCTCAAGAAGACACCATAGCCAAGATCTTTGAAGCTCCAAAGTTCATTTTTTTGTCGCCCCGTCGTCCCGGAATTGTCCCACGCCCGTGTTTCTCGTCGTTTACGGTGAAAGGCATGAATTCTTCACTACTTTTTGTACATATCAGATGTTATAATATGTATATTGTTATGCATCGAGATTTCAAGTTTTTTTTTTAGAAACGGGTTGGCTTCCTGGGTTGTATGCGCACGGGTTGGATTGTTGTTTTTTTTTTTTCTGAAGCATACTCACGTGGTTCTTAACCATGGTGCATACTACTGCTGGTCTAGGTCCGTAGGGCAAGCCTTGGCCAGGTCTTGGAATGGAGTGGGCTCGGTCGATCGGGAATCCTCAACATGGGGCAGTAGGGGGCGCAGATTAGGTTGGATGGAAGAGGCTGGTTCGGCGTGGGCTCGGGCTGCATGGGGATGGGCCCTTGCTCAGGTCAGTACCGCCCAGACGTGGGTCACGTCTGGGCGGCAGCACTCCGGCCAGAGGCGGCCGGAGCTGGCCGGCAGCAGGCCCCGAGGGCCTGCTGCTCACGGCCGAGAGAGAGGCTGAGAGAGGGCGGGTCGGTTTTAGGGTTGCAAGGTGGTTCCGGGTCGGGTCATGTGGTCCGGGTCGGGTCTAAAATAATATGGGTTAAGTTAGTTGGGTCCGGGTCCGGGTTATTTTAATTGGGCTCGGGTATTTTTATTTTTAAGTTTTTAAGTTAATTAGGAGTTAAATGTGCTAATTAAATTCCCAAAAATTTAATTAGTACCATTTAATCTATTTGGGCTCCATTAAATTATTTTGGGTTAATTTAATTATTTTTGGGCTTTTATTAATTTTTATTTAAATTTTTAAGTTGGCCAGAAATTTTTATGGGCTTGGGAGCCCATGAAAGTTATTGGGCCTGTTATTGGGCTTTTGGGCCCATTGGGCCAGGGACAGTGTTATTGGGCCTAAGTTAGTCTTAATGGGCTTTGGTTGATTTATTGGGCCTAGAAAAGTTGTTAATGGGCTTAAGTACACTAATGGGCCAAGTCTTAAGTTAATGGGCTTGTATGTCTAGGGCCAGCAGTTGAATCAAACCATGAGAAAATTCATGTGTCCTGAGTTTATATTTAATTATTTTATGCATGAAAAGTTATTTGAATATTTATATGATATTAGAAAATAAATTAAATATAAATGAAGGACACACAAGTTATTTAAAGTACATGCATTCATGAAATCAATTTTTTTATGCTATGATTGAAGTTCTATTGTTGAGCAAATAAAATATTTTAGGTGGAAGTTGAAGTAGTGTGGCCATTTATGTATGGGCAGTTTCTGCCATTTATGTATGGGTGGTTCGCCACCAGCCTCGTACGATGGTTTCTTAGACTGATCAGTCGCAATATAAGTATGGGTCACACTTACGGATAGGACCATTCGATGTTAAGAAAATAAGTGCTCAACAACTCAAGTATGTATGATATTATGTATGTTATGTATAATTCAGTGATTTCTTTAAGCAACATTTATGTTATTATTTTTGAAGCATGCTCATGCATTTATAGGTTAAGTATTATGCATGAAAGTGTTTTAAATTATTTTAAACCCTTGTTATGTTAGCATGTTGGGCCTCTAGGCTCACTACACTGGTATGGTGCAGGTGAGTACGTTGAGGATGATGTTGTCCCCACCGGAGGCGAGGATGTATGAGCGGACATGCAGTGACCCCGTGACCGTGATAGATGTCTGAGTCACAGTGCATGTTTTGAGTATTTTTAACATGATACATTATTATTATTTTTCAGTATTTGTGGTTTGAATATTTCATGGGAATATTTTCAGTGCATACAGTTTTAATCATTTTATTTATGCAGTATTTTTAATTAAATATTTGACTCAGATGTTTATTTTATTTTAAAGAAAGCATTTTATTTAAGTTATTTATTTAATTATTTATTTTAAAACTTTTTATTCTGTGCATATATGTATGGGCATATATGTACATATTTTATTTAGTAAGTAAATATAAAAAAAAAAAAAAAAATTTCCGCATATTTATTTATTAATTATAGAGTTAGGGTCGTTTCAGTTGGTATCAGAGCACGGTCCTTGGAGGGGTCATTACTGCTATGCGAGCTCAGAAATCCACGCTACCGGTCTGTAAGTTTTAAGTGTTTATAGCATGATTTAATTTTTAGAATTTAAGTTAGCATTAATTTGAAACAACTTAGTTATGCATGGCGATTTACGTAAATAAATATGTGGTGGTGCAGAATGCCTCTGAGACCAGTTAACAGACGTGGGGGACCTCCACCTCCACCTCCACCTCCGCAGAACCCTATTGCAGCATTGGAGCAGGCCAATGCAAATATGATGGTAGGGATTACTGCTCTGTTAGAGCAGCAGGCTACTCGTCCCAGGTTGTCCCACGAGGAGGACGTTGCTGAGAGGTTCCAGAAGAAGGGACCCAAGGAGTTTGTGGGGACCACCGATCCTTTGGTGGCGGAGGGATGGATTCGCTCTCTGGAGTCCATCTTTGCTTATATGGGGATCACAGACACCGACAGGGTAAACTGTGCGACGTACATGCTGCGGGGTGATGCAGCGCTCTGGTGGGAGGGTGCAGCCAGGGGAGTTCACCTTCCTACACTGACCTGGGCAGAGTTTAGGCGTATCTTCTACGCCAAGTACTTTACTGAGGATGTGCGCAGTCGCATGATCCGTGAGTTTATGAGTCTCCGTTAGGGGGACAAGGCCGTGGTTGAGTATGTGAGGCTGTTCGAGAGGGGCTGTCACTTTGTGCCCTTGATTGCTGATAGTCCGCAGGAGAAGATGAGACAGTTTGTGGAGGGCCTGAAGGCTGATATCAGGCATGATGTTCGTATGGCAGAAATCCTTACTTATGAGTCTGCAGTCAGTAGAGCCTTGCGTTCCGAGGAGGGTCAGAGAGAGATCCAGAGAGAGCAGCAGGGGAAGAGGCAGTTTCAGACGGGGTATCAGCGACCATCTTCGCAGCCTCCTGCGAAGAAACAGTTTACAGGGCCATCTAAGGGCCCGAATCAGCAGAGGCCTCAGGGGAAGCCACAGCAGCAGACTAGGGGCGGGGCCCCTACTCCAGGGAGATATCCAGTATGTCCGAAGTGTCAGAAGATGCATTCCGGGCAGTGTCTTATGGGAGCAGGAGTCTGCTATCGTTGCAAAGAGCCGGGGCATCAGATTGCCAACTGCCCGCAGAGGCAGAATGTCAGTGGGCGAGTATATGTGATGCAGGCAGAGGAGGCTGACCCAGATACCTCCTTGATCACCGGTATACCTAACCCCTAGACCTTTTTCAATTCTTTGCTTTTGTTTATTGCGATTATATTTGAATGCCTGTTACTTGAGTTTAACTATCAGCATGCTAGAATAAGAATTTTGTTTCTTTGTGATTAGAATTAAGGGTTGTAGTGTTTTAACCTTGGGAGCGTAGTGGTATGAATTGTTGGGAATCTTCTGCGTGCAGGGAGAATTCTAGTTGGAGGCAACTCCACGTTTGCGTTGCTAGATTCAGGAGCCACGCATTCGTTTATCTCCCGAGATTTTATCAGACGGATAGGCATTACACCGGAGGTTGTCGACTGTGGTTATGATGTTACCATGCCATCCGGACAGACTATCACTACCACTAGTGTCATCAGGGATCTGGAATTGGAGTTGCAGGGACACTCCATTCGAGCAGATCTAGTGCTTCTTCCATTGACCGGGTTTGACTTGATTTTGGGTATGGACTGGCTATCAGTTAATGGAGCTTCGATTGATTTCCGACGTAGGACAGTGTCAGTAAAGCCAGCGGGAGGTGAGATATTTACTTTCTTTGCATCTCAGTCTAGCAGTATTCCTCAGATGATATCACTTGTTCGTGCGAGGAAATTATTGCGCCATGGATGTCAGGGCTTTCTTGCTAGTGTGGCCACTACCTCAGACGTTTCTAGCAGATCTTTATCAGATATAGAGGTGGTACGTGATTATCCAGATGTTTTTCCTGACGATGTTGCAGGAGTTCCACCAGTGAGAGATGTGGAGTTCAGTATTGAGTTGTTGCCGGATACTGTGCCTATCTCTAAGGCACCGTATCGACTTGCTCCTACAGAGATGAGAGAGTTGAAGGAGCAGATTCAGGAGCTGTTGGAGAAGGGCTTTGTTCGTCCTAGCTTTTCTCCATGGGGAGCTCCAGTGTTGTTTGTGAAGAAGAAGGACGGCAGCATGAGATTGTGCATCGACTACCGAGGGCTCAACAGAGTCACAGTGAAGAATAAGTATCCACTACCGAGGATAGAGGATTTATTCGATCAGTTGCAGGGAGCTTCGGTATTCTCCAAGATCGATTTGCGATCTGGTTACCATCAGCTGAGAGTCAGAGATTCAGACGTGTCTAAGACTGCCTTTAGGACACGATATGGGCACTATGAGTTCTTGGTGATGCCCTTTGGGTTGACCAATGCTCCAGCAGTTTTTATGGATCTCATGCATCGTGTCTTCCAGCCGTATCTAGATCAGTTTGTCATTGTATTCATTGATGACATATTGATCTACTCGAGGAGCATTGAGGAGCATATACAACATTTGCATACAGCCTTGCAGACTTTGAGGGAGCATCGACTGTTTGCAAAGTTCAGTAAGTGTGAGTTTTGGTTGGAGCAGGTGGCGTTTCTAGGCCACATTATTTCTAGGGATGGGATTGCAGTGGATCAGTCCAAGGTGCAGGCAGTGAGGGATTGGGGGATTCCAAAGAATGCTTCGGAGATTCGCAGCTTCTTGGGTTTAGCAGGATACTATAGGAAATTCATCAAGGGTTTTTCCTCTATTGCAGTACCCTTGACTTCCTTAACCAAGAAGAACGCGAAGTATATTTGGAGTCCAGATTGTCAGAGGAGCTTTGATCAACTGAAGGATGCACTTACTTCAGCACCTGTTAGCTATGACAGTGCCACATGAGGAGTTAGTGGTGTACACCGACGCGTCCAAGCTTGGTTTGGGCGCAGTACTTATGCAGAGTGGCAGAGTTATCGCATATGCGTCGCGACAGTTGAAGATTCATGAGCAGAACTATCCGACGCATGATTTGGAGCTTGCAGCAGTGGTATTTGCGTTGAAAATCTGGAGGCACTATCTGTATGGCGAGAAGTGCAAGATTTTCACAGACCACAAGAGTCTCAAGTACTTCTTCACACAGAAGGAGTTGAACATGAGACAGCGCAGATGGTTGGAGTTGGTGAAGGACTATGACTGTGACATTAGCTACCATCCGGGTAAAGCTAATGTAGTGGCCGATGCTTTGAGTCGGAAGTCGTCAGTGGTATCATGTTTGACCGTACAGTTATCACTACAGAGCGAGATTCGGAGTTTTGGCTTGGAGTGTTATCCGAGTGGCCAGGCACCGAGCTTGTCAGTGTTGACGGTGCAGCCAGTTCTGCGAGATCGGATTAGAGAGGGACAGTCTACTGATGAGGAGTTACAGCGATGGAGACAGAGAGATGAGGCTAGAGGGAATCTCTTGTATACAGTGGAGGATGGTATCGTTCAGTACCGTGGTAGGATGTGGGTACCGAACGTCGATCAGTTGAGAGCTGAGATTTTAGCAGAGGCTCATACATCTCCGTACTCCATTCACCCCGGAAGTACGAAGATGTACAAAGACTTGCAGCTATTGTATTGGTGGCCCGGGATGAAGAGTGACATCGGAAGAGTGGTGTCAGAGTGCTTGACTTGTCAGCAAGTCAAGGCAGAGTATCAGCGTCTAGCAGGACTTCTTAGACCTCTTCCTATTCCGGAATGGAAATGGGAGAATATTACGATGGATTTTGTAGTTGGCTTACCGAGGAGTGCCAGAGGTTGTATAGCGATTTGGGTGATTGTGGATAGACTCACCAAGTCAGCTCATTTCTTGCCGGTGTGGACTACTTATACCTTGACACAGTATGCAGAGCTTTACATCAGAGAGATTGTTAGACTGCATGGCATACCAGTGTCTATTGTGTCAGACAGAGATCCGAGATTCACATCTGCGTTTTGGAAGAGTCTGCACACGGCCATGGGGACTAGGCTTCTGTTCAGTACAGCATTTCATCCCCAGACAGATGGTCAGTCTGAGAGAGTGATCCAGGTTCTCGAGGATCTTCTGAGAGCTTGTGTCATTGATTTTCGGGGCTCTTGGGAGACTAGACTTCCATTAGTGGAGTTCACCTATAACAACAGTTTTCAGTCGTCTATAGGTATGGCTCCTTATGCAGCATTGTATGGGAGGAGATGCAGATCCCCTGTGCATTGGGATGAGGTTGGTGAGCGCATTTTACTGGGTCCAGAGATTGTGCAGCAGACAGCTGACATAGTGACTCAGATTCGAGATCGGATGAGGACAGCTCAGAGTCGGCAGAAGAGTTATGCAGATGCCAGACGACGAGATTTGGAGTTCGCTGTAGGTGATCACGTATTCCTGAAGGTATCACCTATGAAGGGAGTAGTGCGTTTTGGCCGGAGAGGCAAGCTTAATCCGAGGTATATAGGGCCATTTGAGATCTTGGAGAGGGTTGGCACGTTGGCCTACCGTTTAGCTCTACCTCCAGGGCTAGCGGCAGTGCACAACGTTTTCCATGTATCTATGCTTCGGAGATATGTCTCCAACCCGTCGCATGTGTTGGATTTCGAGCCCTTGCAGTTGCCACCAGATCTAGTGTATGAGGAGAGGCCAGTGCGGATCTTGGCAAGAGAGGAGCGGAGGCTTAGGACGCGGGTCATACCGATGGTCAGAGTCCAATGGCTGAATCACTCAGAGGAGGAAGCTACTTGGGAGACCGAGGCAGACATGAGGACTCGCTACCCGGAGTTGTTCGGGTAAGTACTTTAATTTCGAGGACGAAATTCAATTTAAGGGGGGGAGAATTGTAACACCCGGTATTTCTAAATACGTAAATCCGCATGCATAATTAGGATATTTAATTATTTAAATTTTTGATTTATGGGTTAAATAATTATGTGAATTATTGGTGCATGATTTAATTTATTTTAAGCCATTTAACCCATAATTAGTGATTTTTATGATTTTTAGTATTTTAATTATTTGATCGCGTGGACGGACGAGATGACAACTTTCCACCCAAATTATTTTATGAGCCTTTTTAGAGCCCTAAAATATTATTTTGAGTTTTATTATCTCAAAATTTTAAGTATTTAATTTTATATAATTTTAGGAGTCCATTTTATTCAAAATTAGTCAAAATAATGACTTTTAATTATCTTTAAAATTCCCCTAATTTCTAATTTCGGGATTTTATAAATTATAATTTAAGTTTCTGATTTGAACTTTTATTTAGAATGTTTAAATTTTATATTATTTTTTTTAAAACTTTTAATTATTATTAATTAACCTAAAAACCTATTTTCTTAAATATTAAAACCTAATCTACCCAACCCCACACACACCCACACGTCACTTTCCCATCAGCCGCCATCCCACCCCTCCACTCTCCTTCCTCGACCCAGCAGCTCAAGAAGACACCATAGCCAAGATCTTTGAAGCTCCAAAGTTCATTTTTTTGTCGCCCCGTCGTCCCGGAATTGTCCCACGCCCGTGTTTCTCGTCGTTTACGGTGAAAGGCATGAATTCTTCACTACTTTTTGTACATATCAGATGTTATAATATGTATATTGTTATGCATCGAGATTTCAAGTTTTTTTTTTAGAAACGGGTTGGCTTCCTGGGTTGTATGCGCACGGGTTGGATTGTTGTTTTTTTTTTTTCTGAAGCATACTCACGTGGTTCTTAACCATGGTGCATACTACTGCTGGTCTAGGTCCGTAGGGCAAGCCTTGGCCAGGTCTTGGAATGGAGTGGGCTCGGTCGATCGGGAATCCTCAACATGGGGCAGTAGGGGGCGCAGATTAGGTTGGATGGAAGAGGCTGGTTCGGCGTGGGCTCGGGCTGCATGGGGATGGGCCCTTGCTCAGGTCAGTACCGCCCAGACGTGGGTCACGTCTGGGCGGCAGCACTCCGGCCAGAGGCGGCCGGAGCTGGCCGGCAGCAGGCCCCGAGGGCCTGCTGCTCACGGCCGAGAGAGAGGCTGAGAGAGGGCGGGTCGGTTTTAGGGTTGCAAGGTGGTTCCGGGTCGGGTCATGTGGTCCGGGTCGGGTCTAAAATAATATGGGTTAAGTTAGTTGGGTCCGGGTCCGGGTTATTTTAATTGGGCTCGGGTATTTTTATTTTTAAGTTTTTAAGTTAATTAGGAGTTAAATGTGCTAATTAAATTCCCAAAAATTTAATTAGTACCATTTAATCTATTTGGGCTCCATTAAATTATTTTGGGTTAATTTAATTATTTTTGGGCTTTTATTAATTTTTATTTAAATTTTTAAGTTGGCCAGAAATTTTTATGGGCTTGGGAGCCCATGAAAGTTATTGGGCCTGTTATTGGGCTTTTGGGCCCATTGGGCCAGGGACAGTGTTATTGGGCCTAAGTTAGTCTTAATGGGCTTTGGTTGATTTATTGGGCCTAGAAAAGTTGTTAATGGGCTTAAGTACACTAATGGGCCAAGTCTTAAGTTAATGGGCTTGTATGTCTAGGGCCAGCAGTTGAATCAAACCATGAGAAAATTCATGTGTCCTGAGTTTATATTTAATTATTTTATGCATGAAAAGTTATTTGAATATTTATATGATATTAGAAAATAAATTAAATATAAATGAAGGACACACAAGTTATTTAAAGTACATGCATTCATGAAATCAATTTTTTTATGCTATGATTGAAGTTCTATGGTTGAGCAAATAAAATATTTTAGGTGAAAATTGAAGTAGTGTGGCCATTTATGTATGGGCAGTTTCTGCCATTTATGTATGGGTGGTTCGCCACCAGCCTCGTACGATGGTTTCTTAGACTGATCAGTCGCAATATAAGTATGGGTCACACTTACGGATAGGACCATTCGATGTTAAGAAAATAAGTGCTCAACAACTCAAGTATGTATGATATTATGTATGTTATGTATAATTCAGTGATTTCTTTAAGCAACATTTATGTTATTATTTTTGAAGCATGCTCATGCATTTATAGGTTAAGTATTATGCATGAAAGTGTTTTAAATTATTTTAAACCCTTGTTATGTTAGCATGTTGGGCCTCTAGGCTCACTACACTGGTATGGTGCAGGTGAGTACGTTGAGGATGATGTTGTCCCCACCGGAGGCAAGGATGTATGAGCGGACATGCAGTGACCCCGTGACCGTGATAGATGTCTGAGTCACAGTGCATGTTTTGAGTATTTTTAACATGATACATTATTATTATTTTTCAGTATTTGTGGTTTGAATATTTCATGGGAATATTTTCAGTGCATACAGTTTTAATAATTTTATTTATGCAGTATTTTTAATTAAATATTTGACTCAGATGTTTATTTTATTTTAAAGAAAGCATTTTATTTAAGTTATTTATTTAATTATTTATTTTAAAACTTTTTATTCTGTGCATATATGTATGGGCATATATGTACATATTTTATTTAGTAAGTAAATATAAAAAAAAAATAAAAAAAAAATTTTCCGCATATTTATTTATTAATTATAGAGTTAGGGTCGTTTCACAAACCCCTGTGAAATATAAAAAATACACCCTTCACCTTTGTGAAAATTAAATAGGCATGATCTTAGCTCTTTTATCTCTTACTATATCTCTTACTATATTATTAAAAGAGAGATGCTCATAAAAACCAACTTGATATGTTTGGTATGACCTTTTTCAAAATACCAAAAATAACCTTCGTATTTTAATTGATAAATAATAGATCAAAAGAGGATAATATTGGTCAATTTCAAAAAATATCTTCTCATCCATTTTTTCTGTGTGCCTTTATTTTATTCTCTCTCCTATATCCCATTTCTTACGCTTCTTATGCTCCCATTCTCACGCTCGTGTTATCTTTCTCTGTGTCCAGGAGAAAAAAAAATGTAGAAAAATATCATGTAGATGGTTAAAAACGTCATATTCAATGTCCTTGGGAAAAATAAGGAGTTTATTGTGTAAGACCCTTGTCCCACATGAGAAAAATGAAAGTTTTAAAATGATTTTAAAATGGGCTACAATTGGCTTTTATATCAACTTGGATTAATCATTTTTGTAAAGCAAGGACGAATACGAAGTAGTTGCTATAGGGGCTCATTGTGCAGTCGCTCTTACGCGGGCCTGGGCCCGGGGCGTGACATAATGGTATCAGAGACGGTCACCAGCCGACAGACCCCGAAAAATAAGTGCTATGCGGGACAAAGTGCTACGTGCGTGGGAGCCACCTCTTGAACCTGCGGGGCAAAGTGCTACATGACGGGAGCCACCTCTTGAACCCGTTGGAGCCACCTCTAGATTTTCGGTGCTGGTGGATCGAGAGTTTAGGTCGCGACGAGGACGTTGCGTTCTGAAGGAGGGGTGATTGTAAGACCCTTGTCCCACATGGGAAAAATGAAAGCTTTAAAATGAGTTTAAAATGGGCTACAATGGACTTCTATAGCAACTTGGATTAATCATTTTCGTAAAGCGAAGACGAATACGAAGTAGTTGCTATAGGGGCCCATTGTGCAGTCGCGCTTGCGCGGGCCTGGGCCCAGGGCGTGACATATTGCACCAAACCCCCATGTGAAATATTAAAAATACACACTTTTCCTCTATGAAATTTTAATATGCACCATAGACCTTAATCTTTTGTAATAGTTGCACGTTTAACCCTTGCCTCAATGTGTTATTGAGCACACATTTGTCTCTCGTGTTGGCAACATCAACCACAACACAATAGTTTTTCAAAAAACATGATTTTTTCACACTTAATTAGCCTTAAGCAGTTCCAAGTATTTCCAGAAGTGGTAGTCTGCACACTAAAAGAACAGTCTTCATTGTATTCAATTAGGTAGCTTTTTCCATTTTTTTCCGGTTCTTTATCAAGTTTTTCAATTATGACATTGGTCATCAAACTTTTCAAAAGAATTAACACTGAATTTGTGAAACCATTTTTCACATGGGACGAGAACATGGTTTAAATCAGTTTTACAAACTAATATTAGTGATTTTTACGAAAAACAGTAAAGTATAAATTCATCAACAAGTTGAGAAACCAAATTGCATCTTAAACACTTATAATAATAAACAAATCAGATGCAACTCATGTATGCCGAAACTGGAGAAACATAAAAGATCTTCGAACAACACTATGTACTAAGTGTTGTCTCCGATGTCTCCCAACACGCACGGAAACACGGGGAAAGCAACGAAGACTACAAAAATTCTTTAGAAATCTTCAAATTCTTTTGCTTGATTTTTTTCTAAGCGTTCTCTTAATTCTATTATGAAGTATTTTATAATTTGTGCACATGAATTCTTTTATAGATACGAGTCCAAGCTTAGAAAAAATTCCTTAGATAGTTCCTGCATAAATAGGGAAATAAGAGTTTATTAGGAACATTACTCTATTAAGCATAATCACTTATATCTTGATAATACTATATTAAGCATAATCACTTACTCTATTAATCATACTTTATTAGAAACATTACTCTATTAAACATAAATAGATGATATTATGAATGATAAAATATTTAATATAAAAATTGACAATATAGATAAAAATACGATTGAATTTAAACAAAATTAAAAGATTATTTTGTGATAAAAAAAATTAATTTTTAATTTTAATAGGATGGTTGTTTTGTGTATTTTCATGTATACATATACGCAACAAATATTTAAGAAGAAGAAGAAGAAGAAGAAAATGATATTAAGAGTGATAGAATCTTTTATCTAAAAATTTTAAAATAAATATAAAAATAATATTGAATTTAAAAAAAGTTTTCGTGATGCAACAAAATTTAATTGTTGATTTTAATAAGCTGGTTGTTTTCATATGTGCATATGTACATATGCGGAGTAAATATTGAAAAAAAATTATATGATGAGTGATAAGTATTTAATTAAGGGAGTTGATATTTACACTTCATTTTTTGTTATTTACACTCCACTTGTGAGTAAATTATACACATATTTTATACATGAAATGGAGTGTAGATAACACAAGGTGGAGTATAAATATCAACTCTCTTTAATTAAATATAGATAAAAATATGATTGATTTTACACAAAATTTAAAAGTCGCTCTTTTTTTTTTTTTTGAAGAATCGGTTTGGCGGTTTACTTAGTGATATCAGTTTGATGCAGCTTCGGTTTGGTTCTTATGCAAAGTATCAGTTTAGCTCGTGAATATGTAAATACTAAAACTTAATTCTCAAAGATTGCATTTGGATTGAGTCATTGGAAATTTATAGATTTCAAATTTATTTTCATTGTTAAATTATTTAAACAGTTGAAACTCAAATCAATATCCTGCTTACTATGTACGGTTTGTGATTAAGCTTATTAAAAACAGTTTATAAGTTTTAAAAGTTTATATAAGTTTTTTATGAGTTTTTAAGCTGTCAAATCTTATTTTAAAAATAAACTGTTAAATTGTTTGAATATACTTATTTCAAACAACTTAAAGATATTAATTAAGCTTCAAAAAAAATGTTAATTAAATATGTTAATGTATTTGGTATTAATAAGATATTTTGTTATCAAAATTACCCAAAATAGTTTTAGAATTTGTACAAAAATATTTTTAGAGTTTTATCATAAATTTACACCTATATTTAAAAAAAATATTTTTTTTAAAAAAATAAAATTACTTTATATTTTATGTTAATTGAAAAATAGGTGGCTGCTATATTTGTAGGTTAATTTGATCAATGAGTGGGGACATGGTGGATATTTCAAAATATACAAAGATAATACGAGTAAGTAAAATATTAAAATACGACATTTTCTAAAAAAATCTGGGTAAACCAACTTTTTTAAATACAATTTATAAGTTGTCAAACCATTTATTTTGACGATTTATAAATTGTTTTTTTTATTTACCAAACAAATTTAAAAAGATTATAAACTCTTCAAAAAAACACTATAACCACGATTAATTTCAAATGATTCCTACTGAAATATATTGTGAGTAGCTCAATTATAAAGAGAGTTGATATTTATACTTTATTTTTGTTTTCTATATCTCAGTTCATGCGTAAAATTAAGTGCAAATTTACAATAGAATACAAATAAGAGGAAATTGAACGCCTTAAATAAATATAAATATGAATTTGAGTTTTTGTGTAAATATCTAAACAAAATAAATTTGATCCATGAATTTCATATACTTTCATCCAAAGGCAACCATAATTTATTTATATTTTAATTATCTATTCAATTACTTATATTTCTTAATTTTTTTACCATTAATTACATATATATATAAAAAAACACACACACACACCCTATGCGAACATAATACAGATAGAATACTAGTTTTACTTAGGGATGTAAATGAGCCGAGCCGAGCCGAGCCGAGCCGAGCCGAGCTTTTGAATGTTCAAGCTCGGTTCATTTATAACCGAGTCGAGCCCGAACTTATTTAACGAATATATTCATGGCTCACGAGCTTATTTGAGCTTTTATCGAGTCTAAACGAGCTTAATATATTTAAAATATAAATTTAAATATTCATTAAATTAATTAAAAACTAAATTATATATTTGAAAAAAAATATAATATTATTATTAAAATTTGTAATTTTATTCTAATAAATTAATTTTTATAGATTTTTTAATATTTTTCATAAGTAAAATGTAAATTTATAAATTAAATATCAATACTATTATTTTTTCGTTTAAGAGATGACTTACGAGCTTGTTAACGAGCCTGTTCACAAGCCTGTTTACGAGCTAACGAGCCAAATATTGTAAAGCTCGAGTTTAATTCGTTTGCCTTAACGAACCTCATTAAACGTGTTTTTAATGAGTCGAGACCCGAACAGTTCGCGAACTGTTCGGCTCATTTACATCCCTAGTTTTACTTTTATTTATAGTTTATAATTTATAATATCCAAAAAGTCTCGAACCGAACTCTAAAGCCTAAGGTTCGAACGTGAATTTTTGAAAAATGGAAGGGTTATTGTGAAAGTATACGGGTGCTTGGTGTAAATATCCCGGGATAAGATGGTTCATCTTCTCCGGAGCCATTTGTTCCCTTCTATGGCAACGGCTCTCTCTTCCATATCATTACCGCCGGCGCAATATTCGTTCGGCCCGTCCAAAGCCCGCAAGAACCCTTCCGCTTACTGGGCCCGAAAACTATTTCTTGAGCCCGTCAGTAACTCTCTTCAAGCTCAGTTACGTTTATCGACCAAACCACAGCTGTGCTCCGCCACCGGGGCCGCGGTTGAAGACGGGCAGCTGAGCGACGAATTATCCATCAGCATCGATGTCCTTCATCGCTTCATTGAGCTCAATTTGGGCAACTGGATTGGCTCTTTTCATGTAAATACCGATCCTTTCTAGTGATGTTTAACTACATATTTAGGGACGTTTCGATTAGGTTTTTAATTCTTCTTTTGCCTAAAAAATTTGTAATTCTGGGAACGAGTGTGCCCTTGTTGAGTTCGATATGTTCATCCTAATTGATGGTAATTAAATTCGAATTGAATGAATACTAAAGATTGCACCAAGAACGCTGGTATAAACATCTCTTATTGACTTCTTGCAGCAATTTGATTTTAATGGGAATTTACTACATAAAATTAGTACAAGGCTTGCCGTGAGTTCTTATGGTGAAGATGAGCTCCGCAGTTTGATCCAATCGTAAGTGCTTTAATTTCAAACTAGAAAGACTTGTGAACTGCTCAATATAATTTGTTGAATCATTGATACATTTTTGGTGTTGAGAATAGATTTTGCATAATTCAATAGTTTCATTCTGTAAAATCATATTTCAAACTCTAGTTGTTTGGTGAACAAAAATCAAACTTCTAAGAAAAACTGATAGGTGGATGTGCTACAAATCCAAATAGTCAGTACATTTTAGTTTGCCTGAAGTTTTTGTAATCTGTAGCAGCATATTCTTTGGTTTCTGGCCATTATATCTCCCCATTTTGCATCTCCTTCCTAGTGTTGAACATAAAAATATATGACATTCTCATCAACTTGAAATTTAGCACTTCTTATCTCTTATGTAGCAGTATTTAAATATATACCATTCTTTCATCGTGCATGATGTTCATGTTCCCTTCACAACATCTGACAATATATTTCTTTCACTGTTCTCAGACCATCTTGTTTGTTTTTTATATCCTAGATTTGTAGATATCTTTTAAACTCCTTGGTCTATGTACCCCAAATCAAAAGGGAAAAGTTATTATTTTATTAATATTTCAAATTGACCTAGTGTTGAATACTATTCTTGTGTTTTTATACTTGGCACTGTCGTGTTTTTTTTCCCTCTTAAGCTTTGTTGGTTCATGTTTTACTGGTGTACTTAATGCAATTATGTTTCCCTCTCGAGTTTTTTTATTGATGGTTTTTTTGGTTTTCAAAATTAGATTGTACATCAAACAACCTCCACTAAGTGCATCAGGCACTGAAGATGAGTCGGAATGGTTCGAGTACAAAATTAAGGAAACCAACATGTTCACGGTGGACAAATATCAGCAGGTGAGTCTTAGCTAGCTGAAAGCTTAGCAGTTGCAAACTAGTGGCTGTTTTCACAGTTGTCTTTTTGGTGGTTTTAGCTTTTCATCTGTTGAATTTAGTGTGCAGATTGGCTTTTTCCCAAAAGAAAAGGCATTTGCTTTGAGATACCAGACAGCTGGAATGTTGGAAACAGTTATACGGCAGGGGGTGCTAGGTGAAGATGATACCGGAGAAGAATCTCCGAGGTTCGTATTTCTTTTGTTGCTGAACAAATCTTTTAGGAGGAGTTATAATTCCAAAAATTTGGGACCAACATTTTTTATTTTGGCAATCAATTCGTGTTGGTTCCCTTTATATCCAAGTATATGTTTTGGGCTGCTGTAAGCTTTGACTCCAGTTATGACAAGTGCAAGTGTGTGCTATAAGAATCCATTTCGGGTAGACATCTACTTTTGTTCTCTTTTTCTTAATATCAATTATTTGTAACTTTAATAGGATCCAGGAACAGATGTACTCAAAACTATTGGATTTGATTCTATAAAGACATCAGGCATCTATGATCCAATATAACTTGCATGGAGTAAATAATGTGTACTTTCAGTTTTCTGTCAAGTAGTGATGGAATTTCATATCGGAAATCATTATTCTTCACAATTTAATATATCTGTATTTTGGGAGTAATTGACAAGATCTTTGATTTCAGAATTCTATTTCAGATAATAGTACCTATGTTTATTGTTTAATCATAAGCGCTATATGTTCTTCTCGCTATCCACAAAATATAAGGTAGATAATATTTGATGTTTACCATATAGCCAACATCAAGAGTTAAAATTGTTTTGCACCCATGTCGCATGATACTGTAGATACTTTATTGTGTGCCTATATTCTCACTCTCATGCTCAATTTCTCAAGGTAATCTCTTTTTTCTCGGTCTTGTGTTTTTCTGGCAGAAACTTGAAACTTCCTTCTCGACAACCCGCAATTGTATGTGAGAACTGCCTTTTTTCATTGGAACGAGATGCAAGAGTTAGAGCTTTCCATATCACGGATCCAAAAGGGATATTGAATATGCTCATTGTCTTCCTGGAGGAAAGAGACAACAAAGTGCCTCTTCATCCTACCTTGGACGATTCGAAGGTACCTTGTTCTTATATCAACAACATTTTCTTCCCACTCATGAACTATGTATAACACAATAGTTAAACTGTTGGTTCTAGGATAGGATTTCTCCACATTTAGGGACATGGAAAGGTCATTCTATAACTAAGCGAAGTGGTGTATATGGGTTTACGATTGCTGAAGCCGATACAATTGCAATGCTTGAAATGAACGATGATGGCCAGCTCATTCAGGTTTATCCAGTGCCTTGCTTTTCTTTTCTTCTCGACTCTATAGATTTGAGTGATCCCGAGTACCTGATTTTCTGCAAAATCGAGAGCTGTAAAAGCATTTTATTCTTGACGTAAATATCCTTGATTTTATAAATGGACGCAGGATGTTAAATCTAAATCAGGTGACAAAGATGCTACCAGTACCGTAAACTGGAAGGGTTCCATCTCCGACAACTCGATCACTTTTGATGGTGGATACCAGATGACTTTATTGCCAGGAGGATTGTACATGGGATTCCCCACTGATGTGTCTAAGAGTGTGCAAGAATCCAAGTCTTTCCATCTGGAATTATGTTGGCTCGAGTCGCCTGGAACGAGACAGAGATTGGTTCGAACTTATGACATGGAAGGCTTAGCCGTCTCCTCAACATACATTCTTGAAACCAGACAATAACAATAGATTTGGACCATGTACTGCGGCTGGACGGGTACATTGCTGCATGTTAACGACCATGCTGCATTGTCAATTGCAGAAGTGAAGCTTGACGGTGAATTCAAATTCTCGAAGGTCAATCAGTCGGGCTTAGAACTAGAGAAGTGTTTCGATACAAAATCCAATTTGTTTAATTATTCTTGGAGGAAACTCGTCGGAAAAAATATTGTCACCGTTTCCATAGAATGTATGCTTCACTTCAAAGGAAATGCCATACTAAGGGTCGCGTTGTTTTCTTTTTTCTTTCCATTATATGCAATTTGGCTTAAAATTAGAATGAAATCTTATGTGTTGCCTTCGTATATATATATATATTTTTGCTTCAATTTCTAATCCAATATCCAAACTAAAAGTTTGCACTTATCCATTTTCTTTGATTTGAAATCTTCCAACAAATCTAAAATCAAACACAACCTGAAAAAATGTTAAAACCTTGAACCTCGAAAATATTGTGTTCCCCAGCAAATGCAGGTCGGAGACCTCATCTGAAAGGCTACCTACCATTAATCTTTCTTCTCTCAATTACCATTAAAAGCAGATAGTATCTCATGTTTCATTCAAGAATCTTCGGAAATGCTGACGTCGCCACCAATTCTACCTTGAAAAAATTTGATCTTGTCAGCTCAAAAATCACAGGCGTCCCAAATTCATCGTTTTTAAGGCATTAATTAAACAAAACAAAACAAAACAAAAATCAATCGATGCAAGCAAAATTCATGCAAAGGGGGGAAAATGAAAAAAAAAAAGGAAGAAACAATATAGGGCAATCCCCTCGCTATTGACTGCAAGACTAGAGCAGCAAAGCGGCCATGGAGTCCCCAATGGATTAATGTGCGCCGATCACACTAACGTGCGCCACGATTAAAACCTCTCCCGTGGAATACCACGCCACCCCATCTCTCGCGGGGGAAGCGCTCGGCCTACGGCGCTTGTCTTCTTGCCCTTCCCACCCAACGGCCGTTATATACTATCCACACGCATTTTGGAAAACCTAATTCCGAAATCGCCCCCAATTTCTCATGGTTTGGGCTGGGCCTAGTCATGTTACCGGACCGGATCTAAATCATATCCATTTTTTAGCCACCCAATTGGATTTGACTTTGGATTCAAATCCACGTCACTTCTCCTGAATATGTCATTGAAAATTAGAAAGGAAGGGATGTATGTATATTCAAATTTTGAAGATGAAGATACATTTGTTTATGATTTGAAAATATTTGGAATTAATAGCCCATTTTTCATGAGATTTTTTTTTTTTTTGCAATCTAGAGATTTTGCATGGGTAGGTATATAATTAACCTAATATATTTTGATAATTAGTAGATAATAAATTTAAATTTTATTTTTATAAAGCCTATAAAAATTAATTAATTAATTAATTAAAGACATCTAAAGCCATCGATTTGAATGAGCATTAAAAAAAATGATATTTTAGGAAAATAAAAAATAAATTTCAAATTACCGATAAGAATAATCAATTATAAATAAGTATCAATTTTTTTTATGTAAAAAAGAAAAATGAGCATTAATATAAATTCATTTTGGTCTTCATCAAATTAATTGAAAGTTTGTTAGTTTAGAGTGCATATTTTTTTATTAAATGTTAAGATATATCTTATTATTATTATTGATTTTTTTAAAAGAATTTTAACTCAATTAATCCTTTTTACTAATATGTTTTAAATAAAATTTCAAAAAAAATATTGAAATGTAACAATATCACAAAAACCATAAATAACGTTCGAACTTTGTTATAAAATAATCCAATATGAAGTTATATAAAAAATGTAAATTTGGATATATGTTAATTTTTTTAATAAAAATATATGCATTTTTAATGGGAAAAAATATAAATTTTAAAACTTTATTTAATTAAAAAGTATATATTTCACGCGAGTTAAAAGCTTCATGCGCTTCCCATTTGCATCAATTTGAGAAAAGTAATCAATCGCATGCATGTCCATCGCTCCGACTCAGATTTCTTCAATAATGTGATTTCCATTTTTAATTTTTACTTATCCATTCTCTCGAATACCCACCCGGAATTTTGCGATAATTTTCCTGTGCTGCACGTTTTCTGTGTAAGTTTCTTCATCAATATTTATGGTATTAAGGGTGTTTCTTGTCATATATTACGTAAAAGAATTTGATTCTACAAATGTAACCTATGGTTTTATGAATTATTTCATCAAGTGATTTTTCCTGATTTGTTATGGGAAAATCGCTGCAAATTGATGGATTATTGGGGAATTTTAGTTTAATTATCAAGACTTGAGCTTTAGGATATCGAGTGTGGGGGTTTTTTTTTTTTTTTTTTTTGGTTATTTGTATGTACGATTTGGGTGTTAAGAATTTGTGTTATCATTTTAAGGTTTTTAGTTTTCTTTGGCACGTATTTCTTTCTTTCACTTTATATTTATCCATGTATTTTAAGTTTTCATATATGGTGCTATTTTCCTGAGGGGGAAATGCATTGACTTTGAGATTAGGAAATCAGTTATATGGACGAAATAATTGAAGTTTTGATATTTCTTATTTGGAGGGAGATTTGGTACTTCCCATCAAATGCTTTTCTTATGTTTTGGCTTGCCAAATTGAAAACTTGTTGCCACAGGAGACTTTATGTTGATATGTATGTTAAATAGTTACATAGATTGAATTTTGTTCAGGAATATGGATGGATCAGTTCTTGATAGCAGGAGCGTGGATTCATTCTTGCGGAACTATAAGCTTGGGAAGACTCTTGGGATCGGTTCATTTGGCAAAGTTAAAATTGCTGACCATGCATTGACAGGGCATAAAGTTGCTGTCAAGATCCTTAACCGTAAGAAGATAAAGAATATGGATATGGATGAAAAAGGTTGATCAACTCATTTTTAAAATATTTTGCAAATGCCATATGTGAATCATGTAGTGGAATGCTATAAATTAGTGACACCGTGTGCAAATTTTAAAGAGGGATGGATTTTCTGTGCATGGTATATTGATCACTTCTATTTTTAGTAAGGCAAAAGTTAGATGAGTCAAGCTTAGCTGTTAAACTCTTCTGAATTTTCCGAAGCTTTGATTTTCTTCTTGCAGTTAGAAGAGAAATCAAAATTTTGAGATTATTTATGCATCCCCATATCATACGTCTCTATGAGGTTGTGGAGACTCACACTGACATATACGTGGTGATGGAGTATGTGAAGTCTGGTGAGTTGTTTGATTATATTGTCGAGAAAGGAAGGTTACATGAGGAGGAAGCTCGCAACTTTTTTCAGCAGGTATGCTGCCTGATTTGAGCTAAACTTCTTGGTTCATTTTTGTTTAATCTAAGATAGGCATATGTTTTCATCCAGAAACTTTAACAATGCGTTGATACTACAGATAATCTCTGGAGTTGAGTACTGCCACAGGAATATGGTTGTTCATAGAGATCTGAAACCTGAGAACTTGCTTTTAGATTCCAAGTTCAATGTAAAAATTGCTGATTTTGGATTGAGCAATATCATGCGTGACGGTCATTTTCTGAAGACGAGCTGTGGAAGCCCAAACTATGCCGCTCCAGAGGTACCACAGTGAAACACAAGCCTTGCAATACCTTAGTGCTTTACGAGAAACTTGGATTAAGGCTCTTTAAAATTTTGAAAAGTGGATGTTAAAGGCTTTGGTCTGCATTTTGTCATAGGTTATCTCTGGTAAATTATATGCGGGGCCTGAAGTTGATGTGTGGAGCTGTGGTGTTATTCTTTATGCACTTCTCTGTGGAACTCTTCCCTTTGATGATGAAAACATTCCCAATCTTTTCAAGAAAATCAAGGTATGTTCAGGTTTACTTTTGTCCTCGCGTTTGTCATTTTTCTATTTACTTCAGATTCTTTTCGTCCTCTGCAGAGTTCAGGGCTAGATGGTAACATTCAGATTGTATTTTGAAATACTTCATTTCTTATTCTTGGAATTTTTATCTACAGGGAGGGATATATACTCTCCCAAGCCATTTATCTGCTGGTGCACGAGATCTAATTCCAAGGATGCTTATTGTTGATCCCATGAAGCGAATTACTATTCCTGAGATTCGTGCACACCCCTGGTTCCTAGCTCATCTACCACGCTATTTGGCTGTGCCACCACCAAATTCCATGCAGCAAGCAAAAAAGGTTTCTCGAAATCACACAGGCATATGCATATGTGAATATTTTTAATGTGAAATATCCATTTCATGTGATCAATCATGGAAATGTTAGAAATTAACTACAAAAGCAGATCATCTATCACAGTTATCCATGCATATTTACCTACCTATACTGCAGTTTTCTCGTGTGAGGCTCTTGTTATTCATACTAATTTGGTAGCCACATGATATTACTTGATCTGATTCTTTTGATGCACATATTCACAGTATACGTTTTATACATTTAAACTGACGAGTAGAACAGTTTTGAATCAATTCACAAATTCTCTGACACGCAGATTGAAGAAGATATTCTCCAGGAAGTGGTTAAGATGGGGTTTGAGAGAAATTCTCTGGTTGATTCGCTTCAGAGCAGGGTTCAAAATGAGGTGAATTTTGTGACTGCCATCTTTACATATTTATGTTGGATTTTCTCATCTCTTTGATGTACTTTAGGGCACCGTTACATACTTTTTGCTGCTCGACAACCGGTTCCGTGTTGCCAGTGGCTACCTTGGAGATGAATTCAAAGAGACCATGGTACGGTTTTTAACATCATGTTAGCGCATTAGCGGTGCTTTCCCTGCATATCTGTAAACAAGGGCAAATTTGATTTAATATTATATCCCCTCGCCTATGTTTTAGCTACCATTCCGAGTTCCGTAGTTTGCCGTTTCCGTTTACTTAACTACTCTTATCGTTTTCATCTTTTTATATTTGCACATATATAATTTTTTTTCCTGGTTTCAGACATCTGAAAGAATTCCTGTTTCTTCAGGAAACTGGATATAATCACATGAGTGGAAGTGATATTGCAGCCCCTTCTGTTGGGCACCGGCTTCCTGGAGCCATTGATTATCAACATTTTGGAGCAAGGCAGTTAGCCATCGATAGAAAATGGGCACTTGGACTGCAGGTTAGTTCTTTTTTTTTTGTTCTTGGTTTATTCCCAAAGGAGTTGAAATTGGTGTGAAGCATTCTTGCCTGCAAAAAAGTATGAGCTCAGGTGGTTCGGGTTAAAGGAGCTGGCTCAGATTCCTCAAGCGTGCTTACTTGGAGATGGGAATTGACAAAACTTGTGCTGTTAAATTTGATCTCTAGTATTCTCTGGAATCTCGTTTGAGAATATTCTGGTCTATTTGTTTCATATTAAAGATCAAAGTTCGTTTGAATTCGACATGCTCTTATATTATTCTTGATGGTGTTCCCCAATTCCAGCAAGTTTGTCATGGATGATCACGATATCTTCTGCCTTTTTTAACAGTCGCGAGCACATCCTCGTGAGATAATGTCCGAAGTTCTCAAAGCTCTGCAAGAGTTAAATGTTTTCTGGAAAAAGATCGGTCAATATAACATGAAATGCAGATGGATTCATGGCATCCCTGGCGAGGATGACTATCCTCAGGCTGGAGATGAGTCTGCTACCAATAGCCATGATGGAAATTGTAGGCCACAAAATGTGGTCAAGTTTGAAATGCAGGTAATGATCTTTATCTTGTTACTTTTTATTTTTTATTTTATCGTGGATTTAAGAGAATTTCCTTCTGCAAAAGTAGAATACAATTTATGAGCTAATGAAACCAGAAGTAAGATTTGCTGATGTCAATGTTATGAAATGCTCAAAAAATTTCACCGCAGTACACAAAAGTAAAGGTCAATAAGAAGAATAAATATATAAAACTTACCATTTAATTTTATGTCTGCAGCTTTATAAAACTCGCGAGGACAAGTACTTGCTTGATCTGCAGAGAGTTCAAGGACCACAGTTCCTGTTTCTTGATCTCTGTGCTGCCTTTCTTGCGCAGCTTCGCGTCCTATGAAGTTGTTATATTTCACCCTCGAACACTGTTAATCTGCGGGCAATCAGAAGTTGATGCTGTATATATTTATGGTCAGATAAGTGCCGACTCTCTTGCTCACAGATGAATGTCGTGCGAGCCAAGCTGATTTTTTGGTCCTTTATAAGGACTTGGATTCACAATGCTTTGAGTTGTTAACTTCTCTTTTCGTGATTTTTAAGTTCCCAGAAGGAATCAGGATTTCTTGAATCTTTGTGTTCAGACAGTTGAAATAAGTCAGATGTGGTATGGAATGTGCAAATAATTCATTCATGGGGCTATCTGATGTAGGCTGTGAATTGTGATATAGATTTCATTGTTCTAAATTTTATCTGTTGAATAAAAGAAGTCTAATTTTAAATTTCGTTCATACTAATGAGTCATCTTTGATATTTCAAAAGTACGAAAGATTTTTCTCTATAATCATCTGCCAGAGAGTACTTGCATATTGTTTCATGGTTAATAGTTAATACCATGAACAGTGTTTGAATCCAAATGTTTTGAGAAAATAACAAACAAACAATATATCATCCTAATTAGAATGTATCAATGAATCAAAGTTAATTAACAAAGCAAATAGGAGCAAGTTCAATCGAGTTCCACAGCAACATTTCCCCATCTTGATCCAAAAATTCCCCAGAAATCTCATCTTCACCATTCACCTTTTCTTGCTCAATTGTGCTATTTTTAATCTCTTCTTGGCTCAGTTTACAGGCATTTCGGAGCCTGGAGAGCTGATCAGACCTGTCCAAAGAATATTTCATTTTCAGCTTCAAGCACTCTGTTATCCCATTAAATGCATAGAGTGAAGCAGAAAATTTCCTCTCATAATTCATTCTCCTCATAGCCTCAGTCAGCATTAAGGTTTCGTCTTCTTGGTCCATTGGTCGTGAAATCTCCTCGGTAATTTCGAAAGGAGAGTATTCGATCGACCCGATTTCGTCCACAAATTTGAAGTCCACGGGTTCAAGACTGGCAGTGCAGTTTTCTTGAATTTCATTTTCCATTTCGAGTTCTTGTAGGAAATCATCAGATTCATGCTCACTGATTCGATGATGGCTGCTGTCGGTTTGTGTCATGTTTGACACGAAACTCAAGCAATTGTGTTCGTCGGTAGTAATCATGTTGCTGTGTTCCAGGGCATAATCTTCATCAGAATCGTTAAGGAAATCTGTGAAATGGGATTCTAAGTTATCAGGTCCTGCTTCATCTGTGTATTCTAATACTTGTTTTTGATGATCAAGAAAAGTCAATGAAGAAGAAGACGACGAAGAAGAAGAAGAAGAATTCGAATTCAAGCCTGGATTCAAGACATTATTGCTTCTTGCTTTAAGCCTGCTAAGAAGAATATTTGTGATTTTTGAAGGCAAAGCAGGAGTGGAGGAAGAATTCGGCGAGCGCGGCCAGAAATTTGTTCTTGTGTTAGCCCCACGTAGCAAACATGCGGCCTCATCATAGGCCCTAGCAGCCTCCTCTGCAGTGTCAAATGTGCCTAACCATACTCTAATCTTTTGTATGGTGTCTTTTATCTCCGCCACCCACCGCCCTGAAGGCCGCTGCCTAACACCTACGAACCGCTTCTTCGCGTGTCTGACTCCACCTAGCTCCGCCTCTGCTCCTGCCTCCTGCACCATGTTGACCCACGAGGCTGCGTTCACTTCGCCGGAGTAGAGCTTTTCTTGATCATCCACCCTTACACAAGCCTTTCTTTTTCTTGCCATTTCTCTTGGTATTGTTGTTGGTATTGGTTTTAGGAGTTAAGGGGTCACTTGTAACTGGTTAACGAGTGTTTCTTGAATCAATATGATATTTGTTAATGTGTTAGTTGGGGTGTGGAATGGTTGAAGTACTTATATATATATATATATCTCAGAAAAATGGGAAGATTTCAAAGGAGAAATGGTCTTCTTTTTGTTCATATTCTTTTGTTTCCAACTATTTTCTACTTATGTAAGACAAATGGAAAACCAATGGATGCTTAACGTAATTACGACTTTATCATATGATATATATAATTAACAAAGCGACGCTTAACTAAAAAATTGCATGAAACTGCAAAAATAATAAAATTCGTAAATTTCATCTCAATATTATAATTTATTATCCGTAATATAGTCCTCATGATATATGTGCATCATGTATGCCGAATCATCGTGTTCAAAAAAATCGTCTCAAGGAAAAGTCAGATTTAGTGGGGAAGGTGAACCTTTGACAACATTATTTTATATCAATATCTTTTTAGACGAACCTGTTACGTAAAACTACTTGCTTCGTGATTTTATGTATAATACGATAAAATATATTAATATGAGTGCTCTGACTTGGCCAAAGAGTTTAGCTTCTTGCTTCGTTGATCCAAGGTCGCAATTCTTGGTGTGAAAAGTGACGCTGATGCTTCACTTTCTTAATTTGTTCTGTTCATATTTTATAAGTAAACAAATTAAAAAAAAACCTTAACAAAAAGAAACTATCAGCTTAATGAAAAGACTTCTACTCTCAAAGTTAAACTAATGTTGTATTATTTGGTGAACAATTAACCTCTCAAGAAACTACTTAGAAGAATATAATGAACAAACTAATACATTATCATTGTTGTCCGGTTTATTAGAATATTATTTAATACGATTTGCCAAATACAAATTGCTCAAAATTTATCTAGTGTTGCTTAAAAATAAAATGATTGTATATAATTGAACCTCTTAATAGTTACACACTATTTGTTTAGTCAAACTTCATGTAGGATATAGACATTAGGCATTTATACAAATGTTGATGTTAATAGACGGAACAATTCTATTAAGGCAATTGGATGCCTTAACTTTTAAAATTTATATATTTTAATGGGTTATGTCACCTTAAAAGTGTAGATGTTGACATTTTTGCACTGTCACGCGGAATATAATTTTAATCATCAGTCATATAATATATATATATAGTGTGTGTGTGTGTGTTTATCAAAGGTAAATTTCAAATTTCAAATTATATAATTTTTTTTCTATAGAATTAATGAAAAATTCCTTGGTCTTCTTCTTCTTGTTGTTTTTTTTTTTTTAAAGTATTCCTTAGTCTTGTTAAATCTTTAAAATGGAAGAAACGAAGGGAAATTTAAGGGTGTGAAAGTTAGCATTGAGAGGCCAATTGGGCTAACAATAGAAAAGACATGCAAGAGTTACAATGTGATCAAAGTAACACTTCTTTTGTTTCTTATGCTGGATTGTTTTAACTCTTTCTTTTTTTTCCCCTTGAAATCGTCGATCAATTATTATAATTGATTTAAGATCGATTAAAGACAATTCTTACTAATTATTCATCGAAAATTAGCAACCTCGGTTCTATCTATATATTTATAAAAGTCTCACATATCATTGTGAATTTCCATATTGGTCAATTTATATTAAATAAATTGCACACCTTTTCCTTAGTTTTCGAGGTTATATAATTAATTACATCGTAGCTCTTAGCTGTTTTACTAAAGTTCACCGCTTATTTCCTATATGTCTGCATTGGAATTTCAATAACTTCTATTAAGTTATATCAGAATCAGAAAAAGGTGTAAAAAACTTAAATGAATATGCCATTAAAGAATGAGTAATAAGCGAGTATGCGGAATTTATAATACAAATAATAATTACCCAAAAAAAAAAAGATATAAACAATTATTATTACTCATAAAAATTTGTCTACGAATGTAATTCATACAAATTTGAATCCATTCTAATCAAAGCAAACTAAATAAACAAAAACAATTTGAAATTAATCGGCGCAAAACGAAAATGGAGAACAAATAGGAAAGACACATAACTAAGAAATAAATTAATCTATTTATCTATAAAAGTTTCACATATCATTGTGAATTTTTATATTGGTCAATTTATATTAAATAAATTGCACACATTTTTCTTAGTTTTCGAGGTTATATAAGTAATTACATCGTGGCTCTTAACTGCTTTACTAAAGTTCACCGCTTATTTCCTATATTTCTGCATTGGAATTCCAATAAGTTCTATTAAGTTATATCAGAATCAGAAAAAGGTGTAAAAAATTTAAATGAATATGCCATTAAAAAATGAGTAATAAGCCATTAAAGAATGAGTAATAAGCGAGTATGCGGAATTTATAATACAAATAATAATTACCACAAAAAAAAGAAAAGATATAAACAGTTATTATTACTCATAAAAATTTGTCTACGAATGTAATTCGTACAAATTTGAATCCATTCTAATCAAAGCAAACTAAATAAACAAAAACAATTTGAAATTAATCGGCGCAAAACAAAAATGGAGAACAAATAGGAAAGACACATAACTAAGAAATAAATTAATTTAAATAAAATCATGAAATAAAATAAACAAAACGAATGTTCAATATGTACATGTAAATAATAATAATTTATTTTTAAAAACAGAAACAAAAAATACGTACTCAAAGAAAACTTTAAATTATTAAAAAAACAAAAGCATTAATATTAAAAATTAAATTAAATTAAATTAAAAAATAAAACGAAAAATAAAACATAATTGGATAAGCGATAGTGCGTTTATCAATCAAATTCTTAAATCAAATTAAATGTAGTAAAAACAAAATACAAAAGACTTTTTGATGTTTTTTATGTCATTCTATAGAGTTATTCAATGTTTATTTAATTTATCACTATTTATTTATTCTAGGTAAAATTAATTGTCAATATTTAATTAATGTCCTAAAATTAAAATTTAGTTGTTAATTTACATTTTTGTCATCGTTTTAATTCATTTAATGGTTAATTTTTGTCATTTCCAAGACTTTTTGAAGTTTTTGAGGTCATTCTGTAGATTTATTCAATGCATATTTAATTTGTCACTATTTATTTATTTTAATTCATCTCCTAAAATTAAAGTTTTATTTTTATTCTCAATTTATTTCATTTAATGGTTAATTTTTGTCATTCCAAATACTTTTTGAAAATTTTTATGTCATTTTGTAGTTTTATTCAATGAGTTTAATTTATGACTATTTATTTTATTATAGATAAAATTAATTGCTAATATTTAATTCATATCCTAAAATTATTTTTTATTAATATCCTCAATTTTATTTCATTTAATGGTTATTTTTTTTAAAATTTTCAAGGTTTTTAGATGTTTTTTTGTCATTTTGTAGTTTTATTTAGTGAGTATTTAATTTGTATCTATTTATTTATTTTAAGTAAACATAATTGCTAATATTTAACGTCCTATGTCCTAAAATTAAAGTTTTATTAATTGAAAGCTATATTAACATTTTTTTTCTCTACATCAAATAAATTTATTATTTTTGTGAAATTATTTTCAACATTTATCTTTAACGCTTTGCTTTTAGTCTTCATTCTTCTAAATTTTTTAACCTAATATTTTGATTATTAAACTTTTAAACAAATAACAAATTAAATCAAATCATTTATTTTAATCATCTGATTCAAGACAAATAGAATCATATCATAATCATAAATCAATATTGTATTCCACTTATATAGGAAATGTATCTCATATTTTATTCAATCAATTCGTTTATTTTTTGGAATTTGGTAATTTAACTAAAATTTTTTGTATTCCTTTTTTTAGGAAGAATAACTATAAAACTAACAGTGATGCCTAACTAAATATTTCAGTGATAAAATAAAAATGTAATCAACAACATTTATACTTTTTATCGAAGGTAAACAAATATATGATTATAAGTAAGTTTTATGTTGATGTTTGAACTACAGTATAATACTTATTAATAATATATATATATATATATGTATATATAACTGACAATTTATCTATATCTATATAAAACTAGCACTTTATTTATGAATTTAATAATTAGTTTTGTCATTTTTAAGGTTTTTGAGATTTTTTATTCATTGTATAGTTTTCTTCAATGAGTATTTACTTTGTATCTATGTATTTATTATAGATAAAATCAATTGCTAATATTTAATTCATGTTCGAAACGAAAGTTTTATCAATTGAAAGTTATATTTTTTTATTTGTCTATAAATCTACAAAATTTATTAATTTTTTAAACTTACTGTCAAGCTTTATCTCAATCGCTATGTTCTTAGTCTTTTAAAATTTTTAACTTAATTTAGTGTTAAATTTTTATAAAACAAAAAATTTCAATCGAGTTATTAACTTTTACCGTCTTGTTCAAAATAAATAAAATCATATCATAAATCAAGATTTTATTTCACTTAAATAAGAAATGTATTACCCTCTTTTATTCAATCAATTAGCTTATTTTTTGTATTTGGTAATCTAACAAAAATCTTTGGTATTCCATTTTTTAAGAAGGGGGACTACAAAAATAATTGTGATAACTAACTATGTAATGCTTTAAAAAATTTTAGGGATTAAAAATATTTTAGTGCTGAACTAAAAGTGTAATCAACACTGATATTTTTTATCCAAATTAAAAAATATATAATTATAACTAACTTTCATGTTGATGTCTGAACTACATAATATAATATTTATCTATATAAAAGTGGTTATTTAGTTATGAATTTACAGTGTTGTATTTATTTTATTTAATTTAATGACAAAATTTTTGTCATTTTCAAGCTTCTTTTATGTCATTTTGTAGTTTTTTCAATGAGTATTTAATTTATGTATATTTATTTATTTATTTATTTATTTATTTATTTATTTATTCATGTGAATTAATTATTAATATTTAATTCATGTTCTAAAGTTAATGTTTTACTAATTGAAAGCTATTTTAATCTAAAAAATATATATTAATTTGACAACTTACTTTCAACATTTATCAGCATCGCTATGTTTTAGTCTTCTAAATTTTTAAACATAATATTTCGGTCATTATAGTTTCGTGAAAAGAAATAAATTGAATCATTAACTTAGTCATCTGGTTCAAATCAAGTAAAATCAGATAATAAATAATTGAGACTATATATCACATATAAATGAAAGATATTCTTCTATTTTATCCAATCAATTCGTTTTAGTTTGTTTTTTTTTTTTGAATTTAGTAATCTAACTAAAATTTTTGGTATTCCAGATTGTAGGAATAATATTATAAAACTAATGGTGATGACTATGTAATCTAACTATGATAGTTTACTGAAAAAAAATATTACATGATTTGAAGAAATAAAAAAATTTACCTTGATTATGGCATATTATATGTATATGAATATTCAGAAAAATTAAAAAAAAAAAGAGAGACATTTACTACATATTAATATTTTAGATTTTAAAATAAGATTATGACAAACTTATGAAACAATTATGTTTATCATTAATTAAATAAATAATTGTATGACTAAATTAATTTTTTGACATAAATTTTTTAATACTTAAACATAAGAGTTTATGTTAGAAAAATTTATTTTTTATTGTTTTTTTGTTAGGACATTAATTATTTTATATACTAAATATTATTGAATGTATATTAAATTTGATTTTCAAAGCTAAAGAAACAAAGTTATTCAATATTCTAGAAAATATACACAAAATTGTGAATGTATTATGCATGAGCAAAAAACTTGAAAATCAAAGCAAGTCATATGGACATCATGTTTTATCAGACGTAAAAAATATATATGATTTAGATACACTTTATTCATAGAAGATCAAATTTTATCTTTAACTAAAACTTTTAAATTAAAAAATTATTATTATTTTTCACTAACTTTTTAAATCTTAGGTTTTGGTCACTAAGTTTTCAAAATTTGTTTTTTTAAGAATAGATTTTATTTTAATCTATTTACACCTAATTGTTGTGGTGACAATGAAAAATGCTTATTTTGCATCGAAAAATACTGACATGGGCATTATAAAAATGATGCAACTTAAAAAATTGTTGACTTATTAGATGTCATGTCAACAATTGAATTAAAAATAGTCAAAATTAAAAGTTAGTGTATCAAAACATAAATTTGACAAATCAATTGACTAAAAATCAAAATGTGATGTGTTAATAGAACAAAAAAATTATTTCCTTTCAAATAAATTAATGTTTTAACTTGCAAATCAATAGAAGTAAATTATTATTTAATAGATATTACTTTTGTTGAAGTACAATAACTATTCATACTGAGAAGAACAATCGAAACATGATATTTGAGATACAACATAATTTAAAATATTAGATTAGTATTGTTACAATGACTATAATTTTTGAAAATGCAATAAGCATTTGACCATACAATATGTATCAAAGTGAAGGTCATGACTTCGATTCACATTGATTGCGAGCATAATTATTGGGAAAGAGATTATTGGGTACAATAATTATATTTTTGCTATGTAAAACAATCAAAATGTAGTGTTTGAATTGTTACACAGATTAAAATATTTTAATTGCACAATTATATATCAACTATATATAGCTTTTAATAAAATGCAAAACGCTCGGTCCTACGGTTTATAAAAAATCAATGTATTTTTTTACATTTCTCGACAGTTATATAACATATGTTATTGTTTTAAAGTCATTAATTAAAAAATAAATTAAAGTCAGTGTATAAAACATAAAAGCATTGATTAGATACCACAAATCGATCGTAAAAAGAAAAAATTAAAGACAAAATGTTCTCACTTCAATAACTAATTAGAGATCAAATGATTATAATCGAAGTTTGAAATTGATAGTACAATATATAACACTTAATTAAAAAAAAAAGCAATCAACTAATAAAATTATTATAACGTGTCACGTGCGTTGCACGTGCAATTTTCTAGTAATAATAAAAATCAGACGTAAAAATGAAAGATAAATAAATAAGTACCTGGTTTTTTTGGAAAAAAAAAAACCTCAAATCTAAAAAATTTCTTTAAAATTAATATTATTTCTTATAGATTTTTTTTTTAAAAAAATTGATGATGATAGAACCTCCTATTTTTTTTGCTTTCGATATGTTTTAGGGTTAAGTCGATGTCATCCATATGAGGTCCACTGATTTTAACCAATCATGATTCGTCATGTCATCCACAGGGTATTGCCCTGTGGGCGGCATGTACAAAACCATGTTTTAGATAAATATTTTGAAAAATACAATGACATACAAATCAAATCAACCAGATAAATCACACCAAACAAATCTTTTGTGACTGAAAATTTTACTTTATTTGCATGTAATATGTGCACTACAGTATTGAAGAAGACATGAAAATGAGGAGAAAATATCATAAATTGAAAAATATATTTTGAACCATACATATATCATCGTCTAATTTTATAATTGAATGATGAACAAAGACAGTAATTTATGGATTGAATATATTATTATAAAATTTAATTAGGTAGTGGGAGGTGATTGCTATGTTATGTTATATTATATATATATTTTTTTAAAAAAACCACACTAATATATAATAATAATAATAATAATAATAATAATAATAATAATAATAATAATAATAATAGTGGTCCGGAATGTAATGTTACTCCAGGTGGAGCCTTAACGAAGAAACTTGGGGTCGTCTCTGGTCTTCTCTCAAGATGGTGCTTTCATTGGATTCCAAGACTTCAAATTTTGGGAAATTTTACACCGTTTACTTTGGGAAATAAAATTTTTTTTTCCACCAATTTTTTTTTTATTTTAGTTCATTTCAAAGTTTAGTTTCTATGTACTAATTAATTTTTTTCTCGATCATATTTCATCTGAGTTTTGACGTATTTGACGTATCACGTGGTACCAAAAAAATTAATGAGAAATCGAAAAGCTGAAATGTCAAAAAATGTCACACAACATTTGAACAAAATAGTTGAATGTGTTGAAGAATTTCGAAAATTTAGAAAGGATTTAATGATGAACTCCAAGGCACGTTTTAAACGCTAGCTTTTAAGAGATGTTTTTGAGATCTCTCTCAGGATACAATTGAAATAATAAACTAATTCCAGACCTTTGAATCTGATGATGCACTTCTATTTATAGAGAATGAAAAAAACGTATTTGAACGGGTGTGACTCTTAGTCAAACAATGCATCCATTCATGAACCAAAGCATCCACCCGTAATTTTCGCAGCGAAAATCTTTATTCGTCATGGACAACAAAATTTCTGAAAATATTCTGAAAAATATTCTAACAAAATGGACCAAACTCAAAATCGAACGAGTAAGTTAGACAAAAAACAGTAATTTTTTCAAAAATAATAACGAATTAATTTAGAAATATTTCATTTGAACGGATTTATGCCCTTTATTTTGTTTCTTTCCCGTCGTATAACAACACTTTTCAGCTACATAGACTAAAATAATATTGGTGAAATTCCACGAGCCCTTAGTTTTTATCATAGGTAAAACTATAAAGTTCATTTTCATCCTTATTTGCAGACGAAGATATGTGCTGATGCAACAATTTTCTCAATATCTTTCACACAACTATCTCCACAAATTTCATACAACCAAGATTTGACTACACAAGAAAACACCAAATTAAGAAACGTGTGTTTTTTTTTTTTTGCTACATATGGAAACATCTCACACAATGAAAAATTCTCACTTTGTACTAGTTCTATATCTAATTCTAGCAACCATCTCCAATATACAGCACCATAACAACAACAATAACCATTACAACAGCCAATCGATCAAATTCAACTTCAAACATTAGAACGGTCGAGCAGGGGAGAGTTACTGCTCTCGCTCTTTCTAGAATCTCTTCTAGACTTCGTTGCAGGATCTCGGTATGCCGTAGCAAGTTCATCATAGAAAGAAGATATTGCCGGGTCATTCTCATCCATTCTATCCTTATTTATCAAGCACTGCATCATAACGACAAATAGTTATCAGGACCTTAACAGGGACTCAAAATTTGTACTGTATACAGGGATGTGTAACTTGAACAGGAAGGGGGGTGGGGTGGGGGGGGCAATAGCTCCTGCTGACCCCTACCAAGCACATCGAAAAGCTTAACCGAATGAAGAAACACAAAGCTATTAGATGCATAAAAACAGGGTGTTGGTGTGTATTGACTTTATCGTCTCTTTACCATCTCCTTCAATTAATTGCACAGAGGTGAATTTAACCCACTAGTGCTTACCACTAAGAATGGGATTAGTACCATCTTTTGAGGAGATGAAAACAAATGGTTGATGCTTAATAATACAGTAATAGATGTTGAGGTAAGGCCTATCATGTATATTCACCTCAGCAGGATAACCCCTGAAAGTAGGTAAGAATCGTCTTCGGCAGTAACTATTGAATATGAGAGTGAGGATTGGAAGAGGAATAGTTGCGCTGGATGCTATTGGAACTTTCTTCAGACCAAATATCCCAATGGCGATAATATGCATCAATACCAAGGCAAATATCGTTGCGTCGTGTACCACAGTCCAAAATTTTCCTCCAGTTTCAAACTTGGGTTTATAAACATTGAATAGCTGTTCCAACAACACCAAGTTAAATGAACAGATACAAACCTTCCCAATTGTCCTAAACAGAAAAGGAAGAGATCCAAAGATCCAGCAAATAGTTAAAATTCTAAGGAACAAGCATGAGCACCATAGACTGACCTGGTTACGGTAGACGATATATCCAAAGCAAAAGTAAACCAAGACAAATGGCAAAATTAGTGGCGCAAGGAAGAAGTATGTGACTCCAAGAAGGATGAAAAACATAATCTTGGGAATTTCACTGTGATAAGGAATGGAAGGGGCCTCATGTTCCTCATCAGAATGACAACAAAGAATTCCTTTCGCATAACTCCAAATGAGGGGCTTCAGCCTAAAAAGTTTTGCAGAAAATATTTTGGTCCATCCAGATGTTACAACATATGCAATGAAGAATGACGCCTACAAAAAAAAGAAAGATCAAATTCATTATTGCATTATTTCAAGGTGTCTACAAATGTACCTGACCAAGACTTAATTTGACCATCTTATGGTAAAAAAAAGAGCCCTTTCATACCATTAAAACGTAAAAAAAATGAATGATGTAATGGAGAATCGAATCAGAATTATATCAACTCCACAGCCATGAATCAAGCTTAAGATCTCTCTCATGTACAAATATAATTAAGATTAAAACACAATTAGGATTCTTCTCAATACACACACACACACACACAGACTAGCGCTCCTTGCACGATACATCCATGTACATATTTTTTTATGCCAAGTAATTTCATATTATTTTCAGGACTGGCATTAATCCTCAAGTCACTACATTTTTTTTATCACATTTTAAATGCATGTACACGCTCTCTCTCTCATTAAATTACACAATCGATCGATGGAGGTTAAAATGGACCCGTGCCTATACATCTATGGATTTACAGGTACACAGAGTGATCGAATCCTATCTACAAAATCTACTCAACCTAAGAAAGCCATTAATGGAAAAGATAAAAGTAAAAAAGAACATGAGCCATGGGATTAGGGGCGAAAATTTGACAGAACTATGAGTAATTTTGTCAAGCCATGGGGTATTAACGCCCTATTCCAAAGACTCATAGTCCTCTATGCATATAAACTCAATTAGATAATTATGAGGCTATCTTTTGACATAGAGAGGCGCACTCGAAGCAAAATAACAGGCATTATCATTTCAAGAGTAGTGTGAGATATTAACATTTATAATTCGTATACCTGTCCAGGAACTGCCGCGGCTAATGTCTCGGGAATGTTTTTGGGTTCAAGAAAGATATCAGCCTTGTAGAGTGCTGTCCCTGACAGTACATTTGCAAAGAAGACGTTCCATATGGTGAACCATAATACTTTAATGCAAGCACTTTTCTCAATTTTGCTGAAGGCAATGTACCCTTGTATGGAGGAAAGCGTTATCATCACTGGGGGCACTAAAGATTGAAACAGCACAAGAATAAGACTTGGAAGGTATCCAGTAACCACTTGGCTGACAACTTTTCTGCACGAGCAAGAAAAAGCTTTGTTATATACGTTACAAATAACTAATTATTGTCATTCCAAGACAACCATGTACAAAGAGATTACATTGTAATTATATGTCTGAGGTCAATGTAAGGAAATACATAAGATTTTTAGGCAGTAGAAATCCAATTTATTGCATATTATTCAGAGATCACACACCTAAAAATAAATTAAAATAAGAAATAAAGATTGGGAAAAAAACCACTTACTTTTCTAACAGACCTTTCAAAAAGGGGAACCAGGTCTCCAGCTGATCCAAATTAGTGAGACCTTGCACAAAGACAACAGGTATAACAAACAGAAGAGTGATACAAATGCACGCCACGATAACAGCAATGTTGCACATCCATTTCTTGAAAAATGATGCAGAAAAGAAGGGCCAATGTACATCCTGCGGATCCGGAGCTTGCTCAGTAACCCATTCTGTAGGTTTCAGCCGTTGTTGAACATGTACAACTATAGCAGCAGTAAGCCGAGACTTGAACGACACAAAAGCTGCCGCAACTTCCTAACAGGGGAAAATTGAATAGTGGAGAATCACATGGTATCCGGAATCATAAGTTGAATGTCTGAGCACATAAGAATACATGGTATCTCAACAGAGATGATAATACAGATTTACACATTTTTCAATGTAGTTAAAATATCACCTCAGTAACTTCTTTTAGTAACTTTAATCCACTGACTTGCCAAGGATCCGTTGACCTAGTGGCAAGGGTGAGTCCCCAAAACCCCAGAGGTTTTGGGTTCGTATCCCATTAGTTAGAAATATCCCCCAGCCCCATCGTACAAAAAAAAAAACTTTAATCTACAGACAATTCGTCCCGATGAGTTTGGAATAGTAGTAAAAATATAAAGAAAAGAATACGCAATGCAAGATATGATTTACATGGTTCACCATAAATAATTACATCCATAACCTAATATTTGGAGGCTTAAAACTCTATCAAACTCTTTTAATAATATCAAATCTGATGGTAGAGTGTATTCTTTGATTTTACGTATTCAGAAGAGGTATATTGCTAGCAAAGTTGCCCTGCAATGTCATTACTCATTAACAACCTCTGATGCACTAAAAATTGATATTGGGATGCTTTGATTGGTACAAATTGGTTTAAAATGCATTTCTGTAATGACAACGCTAGGGTCTCAACACTTGATCCAAATCCATACAGCATATGTCAGGCTCATTCTTGAACTAATGCATTCTACCATCGTGCACACCAATCATGTTCTATTACATTAAGTCACATACCAAGTCAAGTCAATTCTTGATTCTGATATGTTTTGTGGCACTAGCTTCAATCGTATTGTGCCATAAGTGAGAGTAATTGAGATGCAATAAACCACATCAGCTAATAAAAAGCTTTGAACAACCATGTAGTTGTCATTGAGCTATTACGCTAAAAATAAATTGATCTGAATATTGAACACGAGCTATATCATTTCAGAGAAAACTTGACAGTGTCCACGATAAGTTGACTAGTGTGTCATGCCTCGGAAGAGAGAAAGCACATATCAAAGTTGACACACGTGGACTATATGTAAAATTATTGATTCGTAACAGAAACGTCGTGAATTCATGTGTAATGACAAAAATACAACCAAGTGGCACATTTAGTTTTAGCTATATCCATTGTGTATAATAGTATATTACACATAACTATAATTTGTAAGCAGAGCGTGTTACCTTTCCAACAATATTAGATCGTTCTGTCATCACATCATGTTCCATATCTTCTAGTGACTTTTCATATTCATCTAGGTCCATTCTTCGTCCAAAAAGCCCAAGACAACCTGATCGTGTGTATCTTTGTTGCGAATCATTTTTTGATTTCAGGTGCACAAGTTTTTTATATGCCTTGTCTGCCTTATTCTAGAAAATAAAAAAAAATAAAAAAAATTGGAACAGTAACGAACCCCACCAAAAAAAGAAGGCAAACAAGAGTTGAGTGTTGTGCATCTAAGAACCACACTAGCAAGTAGCATCTGCTCAAATATAAAAATCCAAAGCAACTTCTTCATCTCAAAGTTTAGATGGTGCAATTATCCTACCTTTCAAGTTTCAACATATCATAGTTTGACTTGTGCATCTAAGACATAAGATGCAAAAACGTGATACAATGAATAAATGTGTCAAAAGAACCAGGCAGAGTTGTTTAAAATAATAGTTTCGAGAAATGCTTACAACGAGGCCTCTGAGTTTGCTTGTTCGACGAACCATAGAATGGGATAGATAGGAAGAGGGATAATATTCACTGAAATAGCTCTCAACACTTTCACTGAAGCTTCTTCCAGGGGTGACAGGAATACTTCGTACTAAAACAGTATACTGGTTTGGCCGAGGTTTTGATGAGTAGAAAAAAGCAATCCTCTTTGATGCAATATAGTCAAATTCCTGTATAAGATACGATCCGTTAATTTTTCTATCTACGAGCATCTCAAATTCACTAGGACAAAACTCTGGCACTAACGTTTATGGGGGAAAAAACTATGGCATTGAAATACTTACAATGTACAGAAGATAGCAGACAACGGCTGTGAAAATATAAATAGCACAGAAGTGTATCCACAACCTTAGAGAAACCAAAAGGAATTGTGTTACTTTAAAGCTAAATATAAAGTTAATATTTACTAAATTCAAACAAATTTTGAAATAATTCTTGAATATAAAATTACAGCAAAATGGTTGAGCAACTCAAGTTGGTAGCTTGCATAGTTAGTAAGGGTGAAAGGAGCACCAAGACACTGAGAGATCTTATGGCTTGAGCCCAAGGTGCCAAAGGAGGTGTGCTCTTTCAAAGTTATAGTGCACTCAGAGGAAAAATGGCATGTATTAAACATTTCTCAATCAAATTCAAGACAACCACTTGAAGACTCAATTTATGCAAACGAAACATTTTTACTAACAAATAAAACAGTGTGCAATAAGTATTTGCCCATAAAATCAAAATTTCAGCCGAAACAACCAAATGAATTTGTAAAAATTATAAGAAAATAATAAAGTAAGAAATTTCATTTAATATAACAATAAGAGATTCAGATTTAAATATCTATCCAAAATTATAAAAAGAAAGAAAAGAGGAAAGACCCTAAAGATGCCTATGAAAATGCAAAATAAAACTTGATGGAACCTACCCCTCGCCTGCCATTGTTGCAGGAGAATAGATTCTGAATGGATGGTAGTAATTTACTGTGAGGGTGCTATGGGGCTCTTTCAAACCCGAAAAAGACAAATTCTAATTTTTACGAGGAGAAAAAGTTACTAGGAAAATCAAGGTGTTCGCCTCAGCTGAGAAGCATGCCTCGTCGTGTAGGTGTGCATCTCTTCCGCGTGCCTGTTGTTTCTTCAGGCACACTAACTTGCACCTTTGGCTTGAGGCACCCCTTTGGATGACACGGGTAATTTTTGCATCATATTAGTCTAAAATACACAAATTGAGCATGCCCACAGGGTACCCTGCTGTGCAGCACTTGCCTCTCAGTCTTGTACTAGAAAATTGCAAGACAACATTGGAAAATCCAGAAAGGATAGCAGGAAGAAAATGTTCATTAATATTGCATTGCAAATGATGACAAATGGCCTTGTAAAATTTTGGTTTGTGGTCCACCACCCCATTGTGCATAGTAAAGGCGTATTGACTTGAAAAAACCACAGAAAAGCTGATATTGTGCATAGTAAAGGTCAATTGACTTGAAAGAACAGCAGAAAAGCTTATCTCCGCCACAAAATCCAACTCATTGCAAGTGTTCATAACACTTTTGATAGAATATGTAAAACCAAATTGAGTTACCTGTTTGATCCATCATCAACATTGGAAATGCTAAATGAATCCAGAGATTTGTTAGGTAGGTCAGTGAAGTCAATATTTAATTGATTTCCCGCATAATTGAATGGAAGAAGAATCAAAATCCCAACAATCACGGCAAACCTGAACACTCTCAAACTGCAAATCAAGAAAGTGAAATGCATAACATCAGGCAGATGTAGAAAACAAAATTAGAAATCACATAAACTAACTGAAGCTCTTGATTGATAATCTACACGCACCAGAGGGTTCAACCACAGAACTATATATATCTCAAAATCAACTCGCTCTTTTCTAGTTACCCACACGTATTTTCAGAAGTTTGCAATCACAGTTAAACTAGCCACATATGTGGTAAAACATCATCCAACACAGGCAATATCAAAGTTTAAAGAATTTTCATTATGTTACAAAAACAATGAGACATCTTCGTTTTTATTTACTCGAGAGCGTGTATTTAGAGCAAGCCTCTATTTGCCTGCAAGTGGAACAATTTAATCCCCTTCATCTATATTGATGAGCTCCAACACCTTTTGCCAACAATTCAAACTATGACTATATAAATATTTACTCAGTCTTAGGTCAAAGAAAAATACCAATAAGCAGATATTCCATAAATCCATTAACTTAGATCAGATTTTCTTCTCTTTGTTCTCACTTACCCGAAAGTGAAAATGCGCATGAATACTACAGCATCCAGCCCCGAGTGTGACAAAATCTCATCTTCTGAGGGCTTCCAAGCCTTTATCACCCATTTGAAAGAAGGCAGCAACCTTCCGACACTGAATTCCTCTTCATGTTGAACTTTCCCTTCAGCAACCAAGCGCGGTGTGTAAAGGTCGGCATTTCTTGGCTGGTTTCTCAGAATAGAGTAGAGGATCACGAAAAGTAAACAAAGTGCAACGTTTATCCCAACTGAAGTCAAAAGCGCTGAAAGAATCATCCCTTAAAACTCTTAAATTCACTTGCTCAAATCTTTCACTTCCCCAAACTAACTCTGTCAATAATAAGCTGCAAGACTGCAAAAATTTCCAAAACAGAAATAGAATGAATCAGATACGAGCGGAAAAGGCAATAAAATTACACATCCATCGAGAATATAGGTGAATAGCTTATGCTTACATCAGAAGGCCATAGAAACGATCTCTCTTACTCCTCAGCTGAGACACAGAGGTTTGAGCTTGTAATATATAGTCAAAGATTTTAATCAATCATCACCCAACTGGCCAACTACACAATCAAAGAAAACACGTATGAATTCAGCAAACTAATTTATTATCTTCTTCGATGTTCTACAGACTAAGGTGGCACGCCCATCATTAAAAATACCTTGAAATAAACCTCAATTTCTAAGTAGAATAAGCATATAATACACGCCAACCTCGGGTTCTTTGAAAATTAAGAAAAAATTATTAAATTAATTAAAGATGCAACACGCGTCTCGATAACTGTGAGCGTGACCATCGATAATGCTCAAACGGGAATGGCAGGAAAAGAAAAACCCTAAATGGAAACTACAAAAAGTTGATAGAAGCACGGTGTTGAGAGGAAAAAATGATGTAAAAATCAAACCTTTCTCAGTATAGTTGATTGGAAGATAGAGAATATGAAGTTTTGGTCACTTTGAGGAGCTTGGAACGCGAAAACAGTTGGCTTTTTCCCCATGTTTTTGTTGCGTGAGCTTATTGTCTATTTATTTACATTATATTTTTTTTGGTAAATTTACGTTAAGAAACTTAACTTTGCATTGTCAATATAGCATTGTTTGGTTTGATATATTATTAATTTATATATATCATTAATTTATGTATAACTTATTCCAATCAATTTCATCTTATTTTCGTTATATTATTTATCTATTTTTTAATTAATAATTTTACATCAATTAAATCAAATAAATTATAATCTATCCATCAAATCAAATAATGTATTATAATTTTTCTTATTTATTTTTAATTTACATTATATTACTTATCCATGGATTATTTATCTTATCACTTAAACCAAACGGTGCCTTACAACACTCTTTGACCCACACATTTGTTCTTGGATAAAATTCAGTATAAAATATTAAAAATATGATATTGATATGTGATATTTGAACACCAAATATTTCAAATCTGATACTGATATATGATTTTTGAATAATTAAACATTTGTGTTATTGGATGAAAATACAAAACATTGAAAATATATGATATTTGTGTACCAACTATTTTATATCTGATATTAATATATGATTTTTAAGTACTTAAACATGTGTTGCAAGTGTTGATATTAATAAATTTGTACTCAAAATCATATCTTTTGCACGAGATCTAGAGCAGTTGGTGTTCGAATATCATATATTAGTATGATATTTAAAATTTTTTTTTTCGATGTTTACATTTTTTGTGGATCGGGAAGCGCAAACACTTATTTTTCTACATTGATTGAATGCAAGTTTTAGTTTTAGTTTATGGATTCAAAGCAAATACATTTGCCCATATTTTATATAAATGTTAGGTGATTTTCGAAATCTATATAATTTTTATTATATTAACTATTATATTTGATTTCTAAAAAAAACTATTAAATTTGAAAAAATAATCATATGTTTTTCATGATAATTGAAAGTTTTTATTATTTAATAAATATATTATTTCACATACATCTCATGTTTTTAGTACGTACAAAATTAATTTAATTATAATAATTGGTTCCAAACAATTTGGGAGAATAATTTGGTCGGTTCATTTGATAAACTGATAAATAGCTTTTAAAAATTTTGATTTTATGTGGCTGAAATTTTGATTTTATAAAAAAAAAATGTGTGTCTTGCAAAATTAAAATGTGAGACTGTCTCATAAGTTTCTTATGAGACAGTCTCCCAGATCTATATCTACGGTCGATCTAACGCAGATCCACAATGAAAAATAATAGTTTTAAAATAAAGAAATAACTTTTTTCATAAAATATTTTGGCTGAGCCGTGTCTTGCTGACTTGTGAGACCATTCATATTTTGTAATTGAGTCACATCTAATATAAGATATTTAGTTCTTAAATTTATATATGCCGATTTGTTTTAAAAAAATACACGAATCGAATGTTTTATTAATAATTAATTTTATTTTGTTTATACCTGGTGTTTAGTGCGTTTAATTTTTAATAATTTGTGTAAACATGACTTGTTTGAGCAAAGTATAGCGCAATTTAAAACACCAAATATAAAATCTTATGATGAAATCCTTTTCGACACACTCTATCATTAAATTATATTTTTGATAGATTTCACCCTTAAAAGTCAAATCATATTAAAACAATCATCTGCACCCTTTCCTATTTTCACTTACCTAAATATTAAAATTAAAGTGGCAATTTTATCAATTAGGAAAAAGAGTTATCGAACATAATTAATCATTTTTACATGACATCTTCAGGCGTATATCAATCAATATATTTCATTTGCAACACGTTTCAATTGTTTTGGTTTTTGATTAAAAAATATATATATATATTGAGAGAGGAATTAAGTATCACTTGGATAATATTAAAGCAAACCAAATAATGCGTTGATTATTACTATTAAAGTTATTTTCAAACATTAAAATATAATTTATTTGTGATTGTTTTTTAAAAAAAATTTGAAAAGGATAATAATTAAGTTGAATAGAATATTCATTCAAACAATGTGGAACAAACATTTGAGAACATAAATATGATGATCTGCATTAATACAAAAGATTTTTCATTACCGTTCCAAACAAAAAATGTTAATCAATAAAAATTAGCAAGAATATCTACGATGCACTAGAATGATGCAATTTAATGCTAAAAAACCTTAAATCCTCTGAAAAATTTAAAATAATGAATTATTCTAAAATATAACCAATAATGAAAATCCTCTCTAAATTTCAAATAAAAACCAAACCATTTCAAACAAGTTTCAACTTTCAAGTGCACAATATTCAATAAGAGACACCTAAAATTGTTGTGTAAAAATGATTAAGTAGGTTAAATAACTCTTATCCTAATTAACAAAATTACCCTTTAATTTTAATATTTTGGAAATATTATAATTGAAAATAATAAGGGTACAAACTGATAATTTTAAGATAATTTGAGAGTAAAATTAAAATCTGGGGAAAAAAAACAATTTTTTAAAAAAATGCACATAAAACGTTAAATCAACATTTATTAGCGAAACCAGAAACGTGTTTTGACGCCTACGACTAAAAGATTATTTTGACCAAACATAAAATTTCGAATTGCCAAAACTGTCCCCGTCTCTGACCGCAGGCAGTAGCAGCGATGGAGAATTGGAGATGACTTCCTGCGGAGAAACAAAATCAAACACTTATTAAACTCCTCGCTGTGATCTTCAATTGATCTGGTACTTGTCTCTTCTTTTCTTCTTGATCTGTTCCTACAATTCCGGTGATGAATCATTCGTCCGTGAGCTCACGGTTGTTCAATCGTATTGCATTTTTTTTTTTTTTTGCATTTCACTTTGTGGATTTGTGATGCAATAGATCTTGCCGTGAGTTCATTTTAATTTTGGATTTCGGTTCCAGTTGGTGTAGATCTGCCAGTCGATACTGTACACAACACACATCTTGTTTCTGTTTTGTTTTGTTTTCGTTCTAGAAATGCAGTCAAAGTGTGATTGATTTTCATTTTGAAAAATTGTTTTTGGCTCTTGCTAGCTGATTTATGGGGTTTTTAATTTTTTTTCTTTAAATTTCAGACACCCGCTGATCAACACAAAGTCGTTATTGCACTTGTTACACAATCCATCGGTAGAATTATATCAAACTAGTTAAGCTGTATCAATCTAACATGCAATCTTGTTTAACCTGCTTTTATAGGTATGACTGCCATATCTCACTGTAAGTCAATTGTACTGATCTCTCTGTAAAATTAGAAAGTGTTTAACCTGGCTGGGCTTTCTTAATGCAAGCATTGAGCAGAAGTTTCTGAGAGTTTAAATAAGCAGGATCAGTATGAATTCTCTTAATGGGCAGCAGGAAGTTGATGGGTTAGTTGAGAAATTGAACGGTTTTTCCAATCCTTCTGGTGGTACCTTAGCATGTATGCTGAATTCAGAAATTGGAGCTGTTTTGGCCGTGATGAGGAGAAACGTGAGATGGGGTGTTCATTATGCTTCTGATGAGGAGCAGATGGAGCATTCTCTCATTATATCCTTTAAGGAACTCAGGAAAAAGATCTTTTCTTGGCAAAACCAGTGGCATCGTGTTGATCCAGTTCTGTACCTTCAGCCATTTTTGGATGTCATTAAATCAGATGAAACCGGTGCACCAATTACTGGTGTCGCATTATCATCTGTTTACAAAATCTTAAATTTGGATATAATTGATTCGCAAACTGTTAACATAGATAATGCTCTACATCTAATTGTTGATGCTGTGACAAGCTGCCGTTTCGAGGTGACTGATCCTGCCTCTGAGGAAGTTGCACTGATGAAGATTCTTCAAGTTCTTTTGGCATGCATGAAAACTAAAGCATCAGTTAGCTTGAACAACAATCATGTATGTGGGATTGTGACTACTTGCTTTCGGATAGTTCATCAGGCAAGTTCTAAAAGTGAACTACTGCAAAGGATATCTCGTCACACGATGCATGAACTCATCCGGTGCATTTTCTTACACCTTCCTTCTATAGATGGAAATCGTCACAGATTGGTTCATGGAAGTCAATCTAACACAGAGGTAACAAAGGAGTTCTTCTCATTTAATTAGACGTCGTATATCAGATCTACACCTGCTGGATGTGTTTGCCACTGATAAATATTGGTCCCATATCAAATTTATATTGTTAGTTGTATCATAAATTGGAAATTGGAATGCTGCTCTTCGATATTGGATAGATGAAATTGTGCAATAGAATATAATTGTTTGCTTGGATACCGGTATAGGTGCAGGAATCTTGGCTTTTCAAAGGTAGCTTTAGCAGTTAAAATCAAAGTATTTTTTTAAAGTTGTGTGAGCCTCTTCAGGTTTGATGAAACCTTTACTTGCCAAAAGATTATTATTCAAGACTCTCAACTATTGACTGTAAGATTCAGATTATTAGATCAACTCTATACATGGTTGAACGGTGTTAGTACACTTACTCTTGATCCTGTGTTCTTTTAAATTTGAGACCCTGATCCACTTTCTTATTTCTCCATTCACTTGTGAAAGTGTTACTGCAGTGCTGCTCAATTTCGAAATTCCTTGAAAAATGTGTCTTCGTCTCTTATTTCTCCATTTGTTTGCAATTCTACTTGCAGGATGCTGTGTTTGCTTATACTCAGTCTCTGCAGGGTAATAAACATGTCAATGGTTACCGTAGTGCCGAATCAGGCAATGAGCTTCTTGCAGTTTCTTCAGACGTTCCAATGGATACAGTAGCAGTACAAACGAATGATAAAACAACAGAGATTGTTCATGGAAAAAATAGCTCCACGAGTTCTGATTCTTCTATGGCAGATCCATATGGGATTCCAGCAATGGTTGAAATATTCCATTTCTTGTGCTCTCTTTTAAATGTGATGGAGAATATAGATATTGGTCCCAGATCAAATCCTATAGCATATGATGAAGATGTTCCTCTGTTTGCTCTAGGTTTGATTAATTCCGCTATAGAGTTAGGTGGGGCTTCTTTTGGAAATCATCCTAAATTATTGACATTGATACAGGAGGAATTGCTATACAACCTGATGCATTTTGGTTTGTCAATGAGTCCACTAATTCTTTCGACAGTATGTAGCATTGTTCTCAATCTTTATCATCATCTTAGAACCAAGATAAGACTGCAGCTTGCAGAATTTATTTCTGGTGTGTTGTTGAGAATTTCACAAAGCAAGTATGGAGCTTCTTACCAACAACAGGAGGTTGCTATGGAGGCTCTTGTTGACTTTTGCAGGCAACCTATGTTTGTCACTGAATTGTATGTCAACTATGATTGTGACATATCCTGCAGCAACGTGTTCGAAGACCTTGCCAACCTATTATCAAAGAGTGCCTTTCCAGTGAACAGCCCTTTATCTGCGATGAACACCCTTGCGCTAGATGGTCTGATTGCCTTGGTTCAGGGTATGGCCGAAAGAATTGGTCATGATTCATCAGGTTTTGGGGAAGCCTCCCCCTCCCTAGAACTTAAGGCCTATGAGCCGTTTTGGACAGCTAAATGTAATGACTATGTTCGACCTCATCACTGGGTTCCATTTGCACATAGCAGGAAGCACATAAAGAGGAAGTTAATGATTGGTGTTGATCACTTCAACAGGGATCCCAAAAAAGGCCTGGAATATCTTCAAGAATTACATTTGTTGCCTAGCAAACTAGATCCGATCAGTGTAGCATATTTCTTCAGATATACAACCGGATTGGATAAAAATATCACCGGGGATTTTCTGGGGAGTCATGATGAATTTTGCATACAAGTGCTGCATGAATTCGCGAGAACATTTGAATTTGGGGACATGAATTTGGACACTGCTTTGCGCATTTTCTTGGAAGCTTTCAGATTACCTGGTGAGTCTCAGAAGATACAGAGAGTGCTAGAAGCATTTTCCGAGAGCTATTTTGAGCAATCACCCCATATTTTGGCCAACAAAGATGCAGCTCTCCTGTTGTCATATTCCTTAATAATGCTTAATACGGATCAACACAACGCACAGGTCAAGAAGAAGATGAGTGAAGATGATTTTATTCGCAACAACCGGAAAATCAACGGGGGAGATGATCTTCCTCGAGATTTTTTATCTGATCTTTATCACTCTATATGTGAAAACGAAATCCGTATGCTTCCAGATCAAGGAGGTGTTGCAGTTTTCACAAGAAGTCATTGGATTGGCTTAATGCACAAAGCAAAGCACGCAGCACCTTTTATTGTCTGTGATCCTGGATCCTACCTTGACTATGACATGTTTGCTATTTTGTCTGGCCCTTCAGTTGCCGCTATATCTGTGGTATTTGATCACGCAGAGCAGGAAGGTGTTTTGCAGTCGTGTATTGATGGATTTTTGGCCATTGCTAAACTTTCTGCCGCTTACAGTTTTGGTAAAGTATTGGATGATTTGGTTGTGTCCCTTTGCAAATTTACAACCTTGTTGAATCCCTTCTTTAATGAAAAATCAATTCTTAGTTTTGGGAATGATATAAAAGCTAGGATGGCAACTGTGGGAGTTTTTACCATTGCTAACTGTTACGGTGACCACATTCGCTCAGGCTGGAGAAACATGTTAGATTGCATTTTGAGTTTGCAGAAGATGGGCCTTCTTCCTGCTCGTCTTGCCAGGGATGCGGCTGATGATTTGGAGGCTTATCCTGATAATGATCGTGTGAAACGTTCAGAATCACCTGCATCTCAGGTGCCAGCAACTATTCCTTCCAGGAAATCATCCGGTATTATGGGCCGGTTTAGCCTACTCCTATCTCTTGATGCAGAAGAACCTGCACCCCAGCCCTCGGAAGAACAAGTTGCTGCTCGTCAGGTTGCCCTCCAGACAGTCAAAAATTGTCACATCGATAACATTTTTGCTGAGAGTAAGTTCCTGCAAGCAGATTCTCTATCACAGCTTGTTCGCGCCCTTGTTGTGGCAGCAGGACGTCCTCTCAAAGGTAATAGCTCATTGGAAGATGAAGTCACAGCTGTTTTTTGTCTGGATTTGCTGATTGCAATCACTCTAAACAACCGGGACAGAATCACGCTTCTTTGGCAAAACGTGTATGAGCACATAGCCAATGTCGTTCAGTCATCTGTAATGCCTGGTACTCTTGTAGAGAAGGCTGTCTTTGGGCTCCTTCGTATCTGCCAGCGATTGCTTCCTTACAAAGAAAACCTTACCGACGAGCTTCTCAAGTCTCTGCAACTAGTATTGAAACTTGATGCTCGGGTTGCTGATGCTTACTGTGAACAAATTACACAGGAAGTGATGCATCTCGTGAAAGCCAATGCCATGCAGATAAGATCTCATATCGGTTGGCGGACAATCATATCTTTACTTTCCATCACAGCTCGGCATCCAGAAGCATCCGAAACCGGGTTTGAGACCCTATCATATGTCATGTCTGAGGGGGCTCACTTGTTGCCTACAAATTACGTGCTTTGCTTGAATGCTGCCAGGCAGTTTGCTGAGTCCCGTGTAGGTCAAGTTGATCGCTCAGTGAGATCTTTAGACCTGATGGCTGGTTCAGTTGTTTGTCTGGTGAGATGGTTTAACCAAAGCAAGGAAGCTGTGAATGAGGAGACGGCTATAAAGATATCTCAGGATATACTCGAAATGTGGATGAGGCTTGTTCAGGGGCTGAGAAAAGTATGTTTGGATCCGAGAGAAGAGGTCAGGAATCATGCTATTTTGCTGTTACAAAGATGCTTGGCCACAGATGGTATCCGTTTAACAACTGATCTGTGGCTACAATGTTTTGATCCGGTGATCTTCACCTTGCTCGATGAACTACTGGAAACGGCCCAACAAAGTTCTCCAAAGGACTATCGAAGCATAGAAGGATCAATTATTCTTTCGCTCAAGGTCTTAGCGAAGGCATTTCTACAATCCCTGCCAGATATCTCACAGTCAACATCATTCTGCCAGCTGTGGTTGAAGGTTCTTAGCTGCATGGAAAGACACATGAAGCTGCGATTCAGAGGAAAACGAAGCGAGAAGATTCATGAATTAGTTCCCGAGCTTCTCAAGAACGTACTCCTAGTCATGAAGACTAGTGGAATTCTTGTGCCGAGCGATCCTGTGGGAGGAGACAGCTTTTGGCAACTTACTTGGCTGCACGTTAAAAATATCACCCCAGATTTGCAATCTGAAGTTTTCCCCAGAGAAGAAATGGAAAAGTTGCAAGAAAAACAACCCAAAGGTGGGTGCAGTCCTCTCCCCGACGGAAATGTAGTTGTTTCACCGAATGAAACCACAGCCTGAGGATAGTTATTTTTCCATCCAAAGGTGGTAACCCTTTCTGTTGAAAGGGAGGTCCAAGATTCCTGCGTCTTTTTTCTTTTTCTTTTTCTTTTTTGGGTTTTTTCGCTTCATTTACAGTATTGATGCTGATATAGGATTTTATAGCTTCGCACAATATCATTTGTATATTAACACTTTTCAAGTGTTGAGTATAGCATAGCATCGTAGTTGGGAATTGATTAACTGATGATCATATTTTTCAAAGCATTATTGATATGGTCAATATATTTTTTCCTTGTTTTTATTTATTGCTTTTTGTGAACAATTTGTAAATGAACAGATGAAACGTAATATTTTTTATATAAAAAAATATAATATTTTTATGGACAGGAGAATTATCGTAGTTGATACATTTGAGTTTTTGTGTTGCGATTTCGTGGGATTTAAGTAAGTTTTATTATTTTTATTAAAAATTTTACCCATTTAAATTTATACAAAATAAAAAAAGTCCCTCTTTATCATCAAGGATGGGATCAACATTCGTATATATTGGTTTCAAAAAAACATTCGTATATATAGCACAAATTTATATAATTTATTCATGAGAAAAGGAATATTCTACCATACCAAGCGATGTCGTTTTGAAAATTCTAAGCACGTTTACTTATGAATTATAAAATAAATTAAATTATGAGAATTGATAGAACGGATCTCTCGCCAGTCCGTTGGGCTCCCTCTCTCTGTTGAATGCATAATCGTCGGACCTTTTGATCGGAGATTGGATTTCATTTTCTCTCTGTTTAATCGGAAACGGAAACGGCAACGGAAACGATGAGTGATGCGTTTGACGGTTACGAGCGTCAATACTGCGAGCTTTCCGCGAATTTATCGAAGAAATGCTCGTCGGCCAGCGTACTCGATGGAGGTTAGCTCATGTTAATTGTTGTTGTTTAATTGAATTCATGGCATCGCGATTCGATGTATGCTTTGGACAAGAAGTTATCTTTTCCCCCCATTAGATTAGAAATGAAGAGGAGAGGGGATAGAATCGACGCTATCGATTTATTTTATTTAGGTTTAAATTAAATTATATGTCGACGATAAAAGGCGGTTGATTAATCGGGGATAAGGCCTGATCATTTGTATTTTTACGTGTGATTATGTTAGCTGCTGAAATTGATTGCTTAAGCTATCAAAATATGGTATCTTCGCAGAACGAAAGAAGCAAAAGATTTCTGAAATAAAAGCGGGACTTGACGATGCAGATTCTTTGGTATGAATCGATTAATTTCCCAAATTATTTATTTTCTTGTGCTTCTCTTGGAGTTATCTCCCAAATGGCTGATTATCTTACAGATTCGGAAGATGGATCTTGAGGCCCGTGGTTTACAACCAAACGTTAAGGCGGTGCTTCTTGCCAAGCTGAGAGAATTTAAATCTGACCTGAACAATTTGAAAACTGCAGCAAAGCGTATTGAATCGACTAACTTAAACCAGGCTGCTCGAGATGAGTTGCTGGAGGCAGGAATGGCCGATTCGACAACAGTATGTATATACATCATAGGATGAAAGCTCAATTTTTTTCAGTTCATTTCCCAGTACAGTTTATTTTCCTTTATTGTTTTGGTTCTGTGTCTTTTGCTGCATAATTTGTTGAACCAAAACATGTCAGCAAAGCGTCCCTTACGTCACCTTGGTGGCTGATGTCTCACAAAATTTTCAAGCTTGAGCTCAACTAAGCTACTTAACCTTTACATTACCATTTCGATGTGTTCTGGAAACTCTGATAACCAACACATTTTTTCTCCCATATTGGAGCTCTGTTTAATGACCTTACATGGTCTTACTCTAGCCCTAACTGAACGTCCCTCGGAAATGGTAGTGTAAAAAAAAACCAATCCTTGATTTTAACAAGTTTAACAGGTTCAAGCTGTTCTCTTGCAGGCATCAGCGAATCAAAGGGAGAGATTGATAATGTCAACTGGAAAATTGAACACCTCTAGCAACAGAATCAGAGAAAGTAGAAAGGTCATGCTGGAGACGGAGGAGCTTGGTGTCTCACTCCTTCAAGATTTGCACCAGCAGCGACAGTCTCTCCTACGTGCTAATGACACGGTACTAGCCATTAATCATCAAATGCTAGATTGCAGGTTTTTTTATGTATCCAGTCTAAAGGAACCACATTTTTTTATGGGAGAAAATATGTCAAAACGTTGAGAAATTTTAAAAATGGTTAAAACTGAAAAATAACCAAGTTATCCTTTCTATGATTAAGGATTCTCACACGCAGTGTGTATTTTTTGTTTTCTAAAAAGTCACCAAATGAACCCTTGGAGTAAAAGTGATGAAACCGTTGAGAGTTAAATATGATGTTGGATTTGTTTTAAGCAGTCCTGTTTGTAGCATTGCTGATCATGCATCTTTCTGTTCCAGTTGTATGGCGTGGATGACAACATAAGCAGGAGCAAGAAAATTATGAGTTCCATATCCAAGAGGATGGACCGCAACAAGTGGATTATCGGCTCAATAGTCACAATACTTGTTATTGCTATCGCTGTGATTTTGTATTTCAAACTTTCCAAGTAACCAAAAATATTTAATTTCAAGGTTTGGAAGTTATATAAGAGTGTCCTGTTTTGTATCTTGTTATAATTCGAGTAATCCAGGTTTCATTTAATGGATAAATACGAGCCTGCTTGGATCATTGTTGTACGGTTGCTATTAAATTTACGAAGTTTTTGATGCCCTTGTAAACTTGTGAGGTTTCACGGGGAAATTAAATCGTAGTCTTGGGTAATACCTAAGATTGAATTTGAATATAAAAGTGGACATTTTTCTTTCCACAAAAAAAATGTAAACCTCGTGTGTACTATAAATATTTATTCTTAGATACACTTTTAAGGCCACATCTCATTTTCCGATTTGTGGGTACTCTTTGAAGTTACAAGTTTTATCAACTTTAAATCGGTAGTTCCCACTTCCCACGGACCAAATGCAAGGAAAGATCGAGTAACTCACGAACTATTGGGTGGAAAACACGAGTATCCAATGTTTTTTTCTAGTGAAGTATGTAATTGAATGTTTCAATTTTCAATCGTAATTTACATAGTTGAAATTCCAGGTTCATGTCCAGTGGACTCGAGTGATAAATCCTCTACCGAAAGAGTAGTATACAAAAAGAGCGCGGATGCACAAATTGAACAAGCTAAACCAAAACCATGAAATTCAACTGATGATTCTACATTGGCAAGAAGTACAACATATACAAGAAATTCTAGGAAACCCTCAATCCATGAAATGCTGGATCACAGATACATAAAGATGCTTAATTAATCTCATCTCACACAAACTAATACCTAAGCGGAATATGGAATCCTTACAGCCATCCTCTGAGCCAGCCAAGGTCTCTGCGGATCAGGGTCAATAAAATTATGCGCAAGAAACTGCTCAGCTTCCTCATCTATCAATTCTCTCGCCCAAGTTACACGCTTAGAGGGACAACTACCTGGACCAAAGCACCTGAAACAGACCCAATTTTACACCTTTGTCGTGTAAACGACGCCAAACAAGATAACATAGCTCGAAAAGGCCGCTCTCAAAATATCAAGGCAGCACAACATTTCATACTTAAAACTTAAAAACCGCATGCATTCGGTCATGGAGAAAAGTTTGTCTCCATAAACAACAGAAGGAACTACGATTTGAAACAATCAAGTTAAGTCTTGCCACTGGTTTGGTCCTGTACGTAGTCTACAAAAAGATCGATTTTTAAATTTTCTTACATAGTCCTTTGTAGTAGGTTGAATTCTGGGGAACTTACTTGTACTCATAGAAGCAAGCACTTCTTTCATTCTCAATCTTCCCCCAATTATGCCAGCCGACGTGTTTAACACAATCATCCATGTGCGTATACGCAAAGACCACCCTACCAAATGGTCCCCAAGGCCGTCCAAGATAGGTGTACTGCACTCCTCCATTACTAGTAATCACACATCTGCATTTATGAAGGAAATAGGTACTTTGAGTTCATTTTAAGTCGAAACACAGACTTAAAGTTAAGTGGCTACAAACCTTAAAAATATGTAGCCAGTCGTCTCTAGGGACGATTTTCTGCTTTGAGCGGTTATAAAACCAGGAGACTTGCAATGGATGTGACAGTGCTCCAAAAGAGCAGTGCTATTACCAAAAATAAAGTCTACACTTCCTTCGATATAGCAATTACTCAAATACTGCTTACCATAGTGCAAATAGAGAGTATCCTGCATGCATTTGAAATCTTGTCAAATTTGAAAAGCTATGATCTCATCAATTCAGATATGATATGTTCCTCCACACTTCTTTACTTGTTACTCTATCTAATAATAATACTAAATTTAGTTGTGCAATTAATTATGGCAAAATTTGAAGGTGGAGCAGTCACTTTAGAGAACTGTCACTCGACATAAAAGAATAGTGCTAGTCTCACAAAACTACAAGTTGAAACGAGGCCAGTGGATAATAGCGGATGCAATATTACAAAAAATAAATATTTTAGTTCATTATTAATCACATTTTAAAGTTAATTTAGAGCAATCTACTCTAATTCTAGTCCAACTTCCTTAGTTCATCACTAATCAAATTTTAAAGTTGTTAAATGCCAGATCCCGTGAAAAGATCTAGACTTTGGCCATTAAACCATTTAAAAAAGATTGTGGAAACATGATTTTTGAAGGGGAGCTGGCGCAATTTGGTGGTCGATACTGATAGTTATAACGAACATTTTCAATTTCACATTGTCATCTAATAAGGGAAGCAACGCGCACCTGCCAGCCTAGAAATTTGCAATTGTAAAAGGCACATCGATCTGCTGTCACTCGAATGGCCACAGCCTGCCCTGAACCCTTGACAATTGATACAACAGATGAATAGAATGCAAGATTTCAGATCATCGCTAAATAACTAGGTAAGAACATGTATGATCTATCCGTTAATCACTTGTCTGCATATTTGTCACCCCTCGCCCTTGTGCTGGGTGTTTGCGTAAGAGAAACTAGGCTTTGCCAACAAGTAGCTTGTTGAAAACAAACTATCAATACGTTGCTAAAAGACTCCAAGAATAAAGTTTTATATACCCATTCGTATTGGGCAATATTCAGTCATTACAGCAATTGGTAAGAATCATTACAGCAATTGAACGATGAAAAATGAAATCTTTGAACACAAATGGCATTATTATTTATTACAAGCAAGGTTCAAAATCATTCAAGTGTTGGGTTTACGCAGAATTCAGAAAACAAATCCGCAAAACAGAAAAAGGGAAATCTCATCTCACCTCGGGAGCAGAATTTTCGAAAGTAATGTTCTCAGCCATAAAATCCTCCCCCTCAACAATCGTGCTCCCGCACCCGAACGTCCCGGTCCCAATCACACGCGCCGACTGATGGTGGTCGATTCTCGCGGCAGTGTTGTTCCAAGTCAGCACCGTATCCTCCGGACGCATCCCGGCCAGCGTGATGAAATTCTTGGTCTTGGGCACGTATATGGGTTGCTTGTAAACGCCGGGCGCCACACGAATCACCGTCCGGCACGTGTTGCTCAGCGGCACCACGTCTATGGCTTCCTGCACAGTGCGGTAATCGGCGGAGCCATCTTGCGACACAGTAATTATCCTGGAACCCATTTACGGCGGCGAGCGGCTGCAGCTATCGTTGACTTTTTCGCCGCCAACTTTGCCAAGAATGAAGTTAACTGAAGAAGAATCAGTGGGGAACAAGAAAGATGGAAGTTTGTGTGTTGGAATATGATGAGATCTAAGGAAAGTCGAGGAGATGGATATGCCCCGCTTCTTTGACACATATGTATGACTTCATAATTAATTGACATAATAATATTACGTCCCCACTCCAATTTAATATATATTTTTTCCTTTAAATTTCTTTCAAGAAAAATTATCTATTTTTTGTAAGTTGTATTTATTCTTTTGGTTATCTCAAATATTTATGAATTTTCGATTATGTTAAAGAAGTAAAAGAAAGTATAACACTTCATCATTAAAGTAGTGAAAATTAAACCATGGGTCATTAATTTAAAGTATACGTGTTTTTTTTCTTTTTAAACTCTAAAGTATACGTGTTTACAAAACATTTTGCACAAGTGTAGTTCTCAAATGTGTTTTACGTATATTTTAGAAAAAAAAAAAATTTCTCCATCACAATGTTGTCCAGATTGCAAGCATATAGTCATATTAAATCATATTTCTAAAACAAATAGAAATATATTTTTATTATAATATATATATATATTTGTTATTATTACTCAATCACCAAAGATCACGTGTCAAGTTATTATTGTAAATTGTGCATTTACCCAAACAAAGAATTCAACCCTAAATCCACCGACCACCATGTCTTACTTCCCCGTCGGCCACCGCGTCACCGGTGGCGAGATCGACGACTTCGACGACTGCGATCACGCCCACTACGCTGGCGGATACGACATCGACTTGACCTACGGCCGCAGCCTCCCTCCCTCCTACGAAACCTGTTACCCTTACAGATCCTCAGCTTCCGACCATCCGCAGTTCGCCTCCCACTCCAAGCCTTCCGATTATGCTGTTGAAGCTCTGGGTAGCCAATACAATAGCTTTTCCGGGCCGAAATACCGACCCGATCATCCATCGTTTGCGGGAGGTAGTGCCTACAGTGGACCAAGGCCCAGCTACGGGTTTCAACCTGGTGGCGGGAGGAACGACTACGCTAGACCGGAGCCTGGGTACGGTCCTGGCGTGAGGAAGCCTGAATCCGGTTTTGGTGGATCCAGACACGAGTCCGGCTACGGTGGCTGGCCTGAGAGACCCAGTTACCCGAGGCCCAGCTATCCGCAGCCCAGTTACCCCAGGCCCAGCTATCCGGAACCAAGTTACCCGAGGCCTAGCTATCCGGAGCCCAGTTACCCGAACCCAAGCTATCCGGAGCCCAGTTACCCGATACCTAGCTATCCGGAGCCAACTTACCCGATGCCAAGCTATCCGGAGCCAAGTTATCCGACACCCGGCTATGGAATACATGTTAGTGTTTCGTAACGATCCTGGTTGATTATTTTAATTTAAATCTTATGTCTTGTTTTATATATATATATCTTATAAAATATAATTTTTATTTTCTCAAATTCGATGTTGTTGCGAAGTTTGTGAATCTCCCACGACTTATTATGATAAACTGATAGATGTTTGGGGTTTTGTCTATGCTACCCCATTTGGATAGTGTCTGAATGGGATCCAACGGTCCATTTTTTTTGTACTTGATATGATCTAATTTAAAATGACATCAAATCAAATCCAAAAAAATATGGGTCATAGCATAGACAAAGCCGATGTTTGGATGGAAAAAAAAAAAAAGGATCCGTAGGAGGATTTCAAATTATAGGAATTGAAATGCATGAAGTTAAAATGATTAAGTTGGATAATGAATTTGAAATTGGAGAAAAGAAATATATACATGATGAAAACATGAGTAGTTTGGATGCATGAGAGACGCATCTATTTCATCCAAATACAACCTAAATGCGATATGTTTCAGGAACATGATGATTCCGAGCATGATTGGAGAAAGCATTACCACCAGCAGCCGCACCGCCATGGCCACGGCCAGTAGCACCACCGCAAGCACTATGTTGTACCATTGAAGCATATTTTAGCTAAGCTCTCACACTTTATATGTCTGAATAAAATACTTGCCATTCTAAGCTTGATCATTCATAAACTTCATTATGTGTTGGCTAACATTTGTTAAAGTGATATTTGAATCTTATTTCTTGATTGGAATATATCCATATATACATGAAATGCAGTCTCTTTTTTATTTTGTTTATAATTATATTATCGAATCTTGAAATAAAATTGAGTGAAAATGCTTTATGGTCTCAACTCTCAACATGTGTAGAGTTACTATAAATTTGTGCCGGGGCTGCAATTAATGTTCGAATTTGACCCTACTCTTTATCTTAGCAACTTGATTTGCTTTGAGATGAAATAAAATAATACATGCTTTCTTTCACATAAGATAATTTAATATCAAAAAATTATACCATACATTAAAAGTAGATCTGATTATATTAATATTGGCAAGTTCGGAAGTGCGACCAAAACGAATGACGTGTTTATGCTCGAAATGATAGAGAAGTGCGTAAAAACTAAAATTTAAATTTCTCAATCAAGTTGCTCAGAAGGTGAAACATTTTAATTATAAAAAAAATAATAAATTTGGTTGACTCGAAGGTTACCCTTTCCAAGTTCTACATTTCACATTCTCCCAATCATACATTCATATTTCTATCAAAGCATATATATAATAAACAAAGAACGAAAATAAAAACAAACAACAGGACTATCATATCTACAATATTTGGTTTTAAAAATAATAATGATGAAATCGATCTATTTCAATTTGGAATCGAATTACAGACAAACTACATGGTGTAGAAATAGGCACATATATCACATTATTAGTAATATATATCTAAGTATTGATAAGAAGACTCATTAACATTGGTCAAATGTGTGGGACGTTCCAATATTTAAATGGAGTCAATGGAGAAAGTCTTATTATTTTGGCAAATTAAAGGACATTTTTACACTTGATAATCTCCAGCAATTATTGCCATACAGGAGATAAATTATCGATGCAAAAGGTCACCTACCTTTATATTAAAAGCACTGAAATTTTTGTAGCTGTCGATGATATTATTATTCCATTGTCAACTTGTTGAGACTTGGCAGTAGCCAAATTTTTTTATTAAAAAAAAAAAATAGAAACCAGTACACAAGTCGTACAGATTTGTAAATTAAAACCTCTTCAATTTTTTATTATTATTTTTAAATAGAAGTCTTTTTTTAATCTATGAATGTATTTTTCAAATATATATATACACACACACAAGTTTGACATTTGCAAAAGATCAATACCAATACCATGAGGGGAAAAAAATGATTGTAGCAAAGGGATTCCAAGAAAGATTCTGACTTAAAAAAAAAAAAACTAGAGCAAAGAATTGTTTCTGTTTCAGGTTGGCAAGATGAAATTTGGGAAGGAATTAGCTTCCCAAATGGTGCAAGAATGGCAGGCAGCATACATGGATTACAACGGTCTCAAGAAGCTGCTCAAGGACATCTTGAGATTCAGACAGCAGAATGCAGTGCCATCATCGGGCCCTGTGGCCCGATCAGGCTCCCTGAAGAGGAGGCTAACCATGTACAGAGCTTTCAGCGGGCTGACAAACAGATACAACAACCTCAGAGCTGGCTCTCCGCGTAAGAATGATGATGAAGCTATCTTGGTCGGCTCAGTGCAGCAAGAGGGCTCTGTAGATTGTTACCAGACAATGTTTTTAAGGTCGTCCGATGCGGGCGGTGAATATGAGCTCCTGTTCTTCAAAGCATTGGATGATGAATTCAACAAAGTGGTGAAATTTTACAAGGATAAGGTTCAAGAACTGAAGGGGGAGGCCGAGGAGCTGAGCAAACAGATGGAGGCGCTTATCGCATTGAGGATCAAGGTGGATGAGCCCAATGTGGAGCAGAAATTTGCTTACGAATATTCCAGTTCTGGGTATTCAGGGCCTGCAACATCGAAGCCAGGTGAGGGATATTCTGTTTGTTTATTTAGTTTAATGTTTTCTTGTATAGCATTTAGGCAGTGTTTGCAATGTTTAAAAATAAGAGATTTTGAGGATTCTCTTAACAAATTTATAAGAACAAGCGATTATGGAGATTTTTAGAGGTTGCAAACACTGCCTTTAACCTTGTTAATGAAAAAAATTGTAGTACAACTGATCCTTGTGGTGGATTGAAATATTCTTGTCGTGTGTACAATTAAACCTGCTTGTGGCTTTTCTTTCATGTTTAAGACTTGAACTATCCCCTGATCGAATCAGTGGCCGCTACGTGCTACGCATGCTGCTTGGCCGATATATAGCTCCTATGGATCCATGGACCATGGCAAAGTCTTTTTCTTGAAAATTTCCAGTTGCTTACTATGACCATCTGTGTGACTAAGGTGTCTGTGCGTCGGCTTCGTGTTGTGTAGCCAGTGGTTAATACAAACTTGTCATGCTTCCATGTATCAAACTTTCAACATTTGTGCTTGTTTTTGAAGTTCTTTCCTCATGTTCATGGGTTCTCCTGTAGTTGGATCCAAATTATTGATTTTTCTGTCATTTCCATGCTCCTAGTCAACAAAACAAATATAAGGTAAATCGTCAATTATCGCAAAATCCGACTTGATATAACAAGATAGATACGAATATGTAATGAATTTGCTTAAAAACGATTATCCAATACGTGATTCAGTGGTTTTTCAAACATAAAATCTTAGATTTCAAGTTCAAAGATTGAGAATATGCTTAATCTCATCCCCGGCCGGCTAAGAAAGGGAATGTGAAGTCTTGGTTCTTGGAAAATGTTCCCGTTTAGCCTTAGATTATTGTTTATTGAAATATGAAGGGCGAGGGCGACATATGGAGGTGATTCACGAAGTGGAGATGAGCAGTGAGGGAACTTCAGGAGAGCAACAGATAAGAACCGAGAATCCGAAAATGAATACAGGCCGATTTAGGCCCCCTTCTTTAGATGTCTTAGGACATGTTACATTAAATGTTGATCCTGAAACTCCAGTCTCGACTTTGAGAAATGTTATCATGAGTTCAAAATCAGACCTATCATTCAGTGCGGAGGAGCTCAGAAAAGTAGAAGAGCAATTGAGACAAGCCTTTGCCGAATTTTATCAGCAGCTTCGATTCTTGAAAAGTTACTGGTAACAATTCTTTCTCAGTTGTAAATTTTCGGGCAGTTTTAATTTCCACCACCAAAGTATGGTTAACATGGTCTTAAATTATATGCAGTTTCGTGAATACGCTTGCATTTTCCAAGATCATGAAGAAATATGACAAGGTACTGTAGTTTTCACTGCCCATTTGATCTATGAATGAATGTTATTTGCTATGAATTTGGATCCCGGTTTTCAACCTTTTTTTTTTTTTTTTTGCAGATCACTTCAAGAAATGCTTCAAGATCTTACTTAGATATGGTTGATAAGTCATATCTAGGCAGCTCCGAAGAGGTTTGAATCTGTTCCATGTCTTTAGAAGGCTTCATTGTATATAGCTTCACATTCGGTCCTTAATTTTTCCATCTTTAATTGGCGTTCAGGTAAACAAGCTCATAGAAAGACTAGAGACCACATTCATCAAGCACTTCGCAAATGGAAATCGTAGAAACGGGATGAAATCTTTGAGACCTAAACATAAAAAGGAAAGGCATAGAACGACGTTTTTCCTCGGTAAACTTGTTCCCATGGACCGAGCTAGCAGCCTGTCGTTATTAATGATTTTCCTTATTTTCAATTTCAAAAGTCTTTCTTGAATACTTAATTCACTTTGAATATATATACCTCTGCCTTTAGGTCTATTCACTGGTTGCTCAATAGCACTTGTTATTACTATTATTGTCACCATACATGCGAGGAAACTTCTAAATAATCCGGGACGAGAACAGTATATGAATGCTATATTCCCATTGTACAGGTACTTTAAGAAACTTTGTCTTCATAATATTTAATTTCATGAGAGATACATCCATATATAACTGTCATCAATGCAGTTTGTTTGGGTACATTTTTCTACACATGCTAATGTATGGAGCAAACACTTACTTCTGGAAGCGATACTCTGTCAATTACCCCTTCATCTTCGGATTCAAACCTGGAACCGAATTGGGATTTCGAGAAATCTTTCTTCTTGCTTCCGGTCTTTCAGTACTTGCATTGGCCGCCACAGTCTCGAATCTGGACATGGAAATGGATCGAAGAACGGCAAGGTTCCAGACGCTAACCGAGTTGGTTCCACTAGGCCTTGTTGCTGTAAGTTTAGAAGAGCCTTGTTTTCTTCTTGGCCACACGAACTTTTTAGCATGATTTCATTGAATACTAGATGACCATAATCTTTGATGCTGTACTTTTGCGAATGTGATATGTAGCTTGTGCTTCTTATTACCTTCTGTCCCTTCAACATCATATACCGTTCAAGTCGTTTCTTTCTCATTCGATGCGCATGGCACTGCTTCCTTGCCCCACTCTATAAGGTATGCAGATAAAAAGATCAGAAAATACATGTCAAAATAAAAGGATCAGCTCTTCTTGGATTTCTTTTGCAGGTTACTCTACCTGATTTCTTCTTGGCAGATCAGCTGACGAGCCAGGTTCGAAAATTTTACCTCGTTATAATCGAATATCAATGAAAACCACAGACCATATAAAAAAAAACTAGCATGAAGATTTAATTTTTCATGTATCTCAGGTTCAGGCTATCCGGTGCATTCAATTCTACATTTGCTATTATACATTGGGTGATTTCACAAAGAGATCAGATACATTTGTTAAGAACAGTACCTACAAGATTTTCCTCATTGTTGTTGCAATTATTCCTTACATGTCACGTGTTCTTCAGGTAAGATTGACCCTGAATCATCTGCTTAATCATTCATATTTTTCTAACTTCTGGTTTCATGAATAAACTCAGTGCTTGCGCCGTTTCTTTGAGGAAAAAGATACATCACAAGGCTATAATAGCCTCAAATACTTTTCCACAGTCGTTGCACTGGTTTCAAGGACAATAGATGAACAGAGACCTGGAGCGTTTTGGAAAATATTTGCTTCTTCAAGCTCTGGTTTAACCACGATCTTTAACACGTACTGGGATGTCGTTATCGACTGGGGTCTTTTGCAAAGAAACTCCAAGAATCCATGGTTGAGAGACAAGCTTTTGGTGTCAAACAAGGCTGTGTACTTCGTCGCGATAGTGAGTCTCAGTCATATATAGTTGCATTTCCATGTTTTCATGTCAGTAAATTCGCCGTAATTAACGAAGTGCTTGCAGGTTGTGAACATCCTCCTGAGACTTGTGTGGATGCAGTTAGTTCTGGATATCAAAGACGGGCCGTTTCTTCACAGGAACGGCATGGTTGCGCTTGTTGCTAGCTTGGAGATATTTCGTCGTGGAATTTGGAACTTCTTCAGGTTTGATGAATGTTTGCATATAATGTCTTTGATTATCTGAGGATAAATATTGGATTGTTGTTTGATTGTGGCAGACTGGAGAATGAACACTTGAACAACGTCGGAAAGTATCGCGCTTTCAAGCATGTTCCGTTGCCATTTCACTATGCAGATGAAAAGATTATGTGACAAAACACAACGCTAGCTGAACCTCTTATTTCTTTCAAAGATTTTATCAGAGGATATTCATGTATCTATCACAGACTAGAGGAGATCGGGCTTGTAGCGCAATTGGTCGAGTTCGAGTCCTCCCCACCCTCCCCATTGTTTGCTGTCAATTTTTTTTTTATTTTTTTTTGCATATTTGGTCCACTTCTTTTATTATTATTATATATATTTTTTAAAATTTTTATCGTTTAGGATTTGGTCGATTCATGCATGGAACCACAAAATACACTAGGGGATCGATCTTTTGATTTAGTGACAAAGATGAGGTTCCATATTAAACATGAGATGTCGGGTTCAGCCCTACTTCGGTTTTGTTTAGATATAAAAAATTTTGTGTCAAAACGAGAAATTTATGATCGAAATTACTCAATAAAAAAAGATTTTATATGTTATATGAGAAGAAAAAGTCTATCATTTTTTTTTAAAGATATTCACGCGAATATTTTGTTAAAAAAAATACAGATAAGATCAACATATTTCTTTTTTAGTACCAACATCTTGAACAAAAATATTTAAAAAAATTAATATTTCTCGCGTAATAACATAGAATGTGGATTTTGTACCGGTGACCATGGTCGAATGGTTCCAACCAATATTTTAATTGGGACGAAGTCCAAATTGCGAAAGGACATTGGTCATTGGACGATATTTGTCCTCTTTGATAATTTCCTGCAATGATTTTGGAGCAAATAAAAGTTTATTGAAATTGTCAACTGCCGCGATTATGCTATTAATTTACTATTAGTTAAAATGCACACGCTGGGGTAATTATAATATATAATAACGTATTTTGATGCTTTTAGAAATAGTTTTTATATTAAACTCATTTTTTATATAATAGAATAAATAATACTCCATACTAGATTAATCTTATAATATTTTTTTCTTTATATAATATTTTATTATTTACTTAAAAAACTAAAATAAAATATAATAACTTTTTATGTCATTAATATTTTCTTTAAAAATGTCGCAATATTTTATCATTTATAAATATAAGTATTTTACAATTTAAGATCAAAAATAAGATTTTATTACCTTTTTATTTTTATATTATAAAGATGGATATATGCTAAATATCAAAATTAATTTATGTCATTTTTTAATTTGAAATGTTAATACACAACTATATGTTAACTATGAATTTGATAAACGATATTTTCTTCAAATAAAAAAAATTATAAATTATAAATAAGTTATAATTAAAAAATTAAGAATGTATACACTGTAGAAAATTTAAAACATAGGAACAATATATCACTCATTTTTATTATATATATACTAGAAAAAAATCACTTGAAAAATTTATAATTAAATATATATTTATCAATATCTAATACATAATAGAAAAAAGATATTTGATTGATAATATTACTTGAGGCAAAAAATAATTAATTACTATTGAAGTAATAAAGTAGAAAATGAATGGTACCAAAATAATATATACCATTCAAAGTTATATGCAAATGTTAGATATGTACGATTCACAAAACTTGTAAATTGTAATATCCAATTTATGTGGGGAAAATTATTATTTTCTGTATTAAAATAATATATTTGATAAATTGACATATTCTGTATTAAAAGCATGGAAATGGTAGCTGTCAAATATAAATATTCCAGTGTCAGTTAGTTGAGACTTGGCAGCAGCCAACTTTGATTGAAAAACGAGTACAGAAATTGTACAGATTTATGAACTAAAACTTCTTCAAAGTCTTCTTTAATCTCTGTATATATATAAACAAATTTTTTGACATTCACACAATCATCACCAAAACCAGAGAGAAAACAATTGTCAAAAAGGATTTCCAAAAAGAATATAATTTTCTCTTTAGGGAAAAAAAAAATAAAAACAAAAACCAAGAACAGAGAAATCTTGTTTCATTTTCAGACTGGTGAAGATGAAATTTGGGAAGGAATTAGCTTCCCAGATGGTGCCAGAATGGCAGGGAGCATACATGGATTACAACAGTCTCAAGAAACTGCTCAAAGACATCCTGAGATTCAGACAGCAGAATGCAGTGTCGTCATCGGGCCCTATGGCCCGAACAGGCTCCCTGAAGAGGAGGCTGTCAATGTACAGAGCGTTCAGCGGGCTCACCAGCAGGTACAACAACCTTAAAGGTGGCTCCCCGAGGAAGAACGAAGAAGAAGTTATCTTAGTGGGTTCAGTGCAGCTAGAAGGCTCTGAAAATTACCAGACAATGTTTCTGCGGTCGGCGGATGCTGGCGGCGAATACGAGCTCCTGTACTTCAAAGCATTGGATGATGAATTCAATAAAGTGCTGAAATTTTACAAGGAAAAGGTTCAAGAAGTGAAGGGGGAGGCCGAGGAGCTGAGCAAACAGATGAATGCTCTTATTGCTTTGAGGATCGCCGTGGATAAGCCCGATGGGATGCAGAAATTTGCTTCTCAAGTTAGGACTGAATCCAGTTCGATGAATTCAGGGCCCGCCACAGTTGTTGCATCCGTCAGTGGAGTCGGGCCAGGTAAGCAAGGCAATCCCTTTTTGTTTTCTGTTGTGGAGTATAAAGAAAATCTTCTCTTTTTTGGTAGTTTTTCAAGCATGAAAGGGAATTTTGGCCTCATGGTTCTTGGAAACTGTTCCACTTTAGCCTAAGATTTGTTTGTTTACTTTTTGTTTGAGAATGAAGGGCAAAATATGGAGGTGATTCAGGAAGTTGAGATGAGCAGTGAGGGAACTTCAGGAGATCAAAGGATAAGCCGAAAAAGGGAAAATGATCGATATGAGCCGGCTTCCTTAGATGTCCTGGGACAGGTCATGATAAACATTGATCCTGATACTCCGGTCTCCACTTTGAGAAATTGTATCATGAGTTCAAAAGCAGACGTATCATTCCACAAGGAGGAGCTTAGAAAAGTGGAAGAGAAACTGAGACAAGCCTTTGTCGAATTTTATCAGCAGCTTCGACTCTTGAAAAGTTTTTGGTAACAATTCTTTTTTCCAGTTGTATATTTTCTGGCACTTTACCTGCGATTGAACTATGGTTAACATGGTCTCACATTATATGGCAGTTTCTTGAATATGCTTGCATTTTCCAAGATTATGAAGAAATATGACAAGGTAACACTAGTTTGCACTGCCCATTTAGTCCAAGGATGTTATTTTCTATGACTATAGATCCTCATCTTCGACTTTTTTTCTTGCAGATTACTTCAAGAAATGCTTCAAAATCTTACTTGGAGATGGTTGATAAGTCGTATTTAGGCAGCTCCGAAGAGGTTAGAACCTGCTGTACGTGTGGCTCTAGGCTTCGTAGTGTATGTCGTGGCCTTTTGGTCCTTAATTTCACCTTATTTGTTCAGGTTAACAAACTCATTGAAAGACTAGAGGCCACATTCATTAAGCATTTCGCAAATGGAAATCATAGAAAAGGGATGAAATCTTTGAAGCCCAAACATAAAAAAGAAAGGCATAGAACGACATTTTTCCTCGGTAAGCTAGCTTGTTCATAAGGACTAAGGAGCCTATTTGTACTGATATTCCAAATTATTCATGCTGAAAAGATAACACTTTGTCGCGTATTTAAGTCGTTTGAATATACCTTCACCTATAGGTCTATTCACCGGTTGCTCGATAGCACTTTTTGCTGGTATTACTGTCTCCATGCATGCTCGCAAACTTCTAGATCATCCGGGACGAGGACAGTATATGGACGCTGTATTCCCACTGTACAGGTACCTTTAGAAATTCTTTTTCCTTCACTAATTCATAGCAAGAGTTCAACATACCTAATAATTCTCGTTAATGCAGTTTGTTTGGATACATTTTTCTACACATGCTCATGTATGGAGCAAATACGTACTTCTGGAAACGATTCTCAGTTAATTATCCTTTCATCTTCGGATTCAAACCTGGAACTGAATTGGGATTTCGAGAAATCTTTCTTGTTGCTTCTGGGCTTTCAGTACTGGCATTGGCTGCCACACTCGCTAATCTGGACATGGAAATGGATCAAAGAACGGAAAGGTTCCAGACGCTGACCGAGTTGGTTCCACTAGGCCTTGTTGCTGTAAGTTCAGAAGAGCCTTGTTTTCGTCTTCTACACAAATTTGTCACAGCATGATTTTATTAATTAGTAAATTGCCATAATCTTTGATGATGTACTTTTGATGACTGTAATAGGTTCTGCTTCTTATTACCTTCTGTCCCTTCAACATCATATACCGTTCAAGTCGTTTCTTTCTTGTTCGATGTGCATGGCGCTGCATCCTTGCTCCACTCTATAAGGTATATATGCTGATAAAATATCAGAAAATACATGTAAAATAAGAAATAACTACTCTATGATGATCTATGATGATGATTGTCTCGTCTTGTATGCCTTTTACAGGTTACTATGTCTGATTTCTTCTTAGCAGATCAGCTAACTAGCCAGGTTCGAAATTTTCCTCGTTATAACCAAATATCCATTAATACGAGACACCGTTGAATAAACTAGCATTCATGTACTTCAGGTTCAGGCCATTCGGTGTATTCAATTCTACATCTACTATTATATATGGGGTGACTTCACTACGAGATCAACTACATTCGTTGCTAGCAACACCTTTGAGATTCTCTACATTATTGTTGCAATAATTCCATTCTGGTCGCGTGTTCTTCAGGTAAGATCGACCCAAATCTTCTGTTCAATCCATTTCGATAGTAATAATAATAATAATATCCTAACATCTGGTTTCATGAACAAACTCAGTGCCTACGCCGTTTAATTGAGGAAAAAGATATATCACAAGGCTTTAATAGCCTCAAATACTTTTCCACGGTCGCTGCACTCGTATTGAGGACAATCTATGATCTCAGACGAGGACCGTTTTGGAGAATCTTGGCTGCTTCAAGCTCTGGTTTTACCACGATATATAACACGTACTGGGATATTGTTATCGATTGGGGTCTTTTGCAAAGAAACTCCAAGAACCGATGGTTGAGAGACAAGCTTTTGGTGTCAAACAAGGCTGTGTACTTCGTTGCTATAGTGAGTCTAAGTATAAGCTACATTATTCATGTTTTTTTCTTATAGTCAGTAAAAGAAAAACTTACCGTAACGAGTGCTTGCAGGTTGTGAACATCCTCCTGAGACTGGTGTGGATGCAGTTAGTTCTCGACATCCAAGAAGCGCCATTTCTGCACAGGAAAGCCATGGTTGCTCTTGTTGCTTGCTTGGAGATACTTCGTCGTGGAATTTGGAACTTTTTCAGGTTTGATGAATGCTTGCGTTAACATCCTTCATTATCCTTAATTTAATGTTGTTTTGATCTGAGAATAAATGTTGGATTTGTCGTTCGTTTGTGGCAGATTGGAAAACGAGCATTTGAACAACGTCGGAAAGTATCGAGCTTTCAAGCACGTTCCTTTGCCATTTCACTATGCAGATGAAAAGATCATGTGAGAAAACACAACACAGAACATCAGATTTGTTTTAAGAATTCTTTTGTAAATGTATATGTCCAAAACATGGATGATTCTTTGCTACTTTGGCATCTGTGATTGCTGTTAACAGTGTGCGGATATATATAGAAAAACACACTGCAAACTGAATGTCAAATTTTCAATAATACATTCATACAATATTTCATAATCATTTCATTTTATACTAAAAAATAAAAATAAAGTTTGGATTCGATCATGTTAATGAAATAATTCAAACAATATAAATTAAGTTGTGATGTATTATTTTTTAAACTTGAAATAGATATACGCTTTCCAGTTATCGTTTATCATTCATGCTAGTCATCTGGCACACGCTTTGCATGTGTAACACACGTATCTTTAAATTTTATTTTTAAATATTTGAATTTTTAAAATATATATATATATATAAAAAATAAATGAGACATAAAAGTTTAAAAATTAAGAAGCAAACATAACGTGTAATGGGGGGATTAAGGGGAAGAAAATGGGTGAAAGTGGTTTAGGGATAATTCAGTCCTAACACATAAAAGACCAAACAGTTATTTTAAGGCATGAAGCTATTATAATATAGAAAAATATTGACAAATATTTGATAAAAAAAAATAATAAGAAACTAAAATAAAATAAATCAGCTTATGAAACTAAACAGTAAGCAATCCGAACACTGCAAAACACCTTCCCAAAACATAAACTACAACAAAAGAAAACAGTACAAGCTTGTCGTATCACTCTATACAACAAAAACTGTTATTGAGACGTAGTCAACGAATTACATTCAGTTGACAGATTATTACACAAGCTTTATTTTGTGATTCTGCTGCAAGACAAAACTAGAAATGTTACATTGAGACAAAGTACCAACAAAATTCAAAAGGTCCGCGTTCATTTAGGGGAACCAACGTCTTTATTTTCGTCTTCCCCGTCATTTAAGGTTACAAAAGATTCACAAGGCGAGTTTTCTGTCGTTACGTCACCCATACCAGCATGATCCTGGTTTCCGAATAGATATGACAATGAAAGAGGATTATAGGTAGAGCTCTCCTTTTTAAGCCCCTGCAGCGCTCTCCTGGCAGCACTGATGCTCCGAGATATATCTCCCATTTCTTCCCCGAGCGGCAATGTCGTTTCCAAACGAGCATTTGAAATATAACCTGGCATCGGTTCTTGTGCTATGACGGTGGATTCAACAACCTCGGCTTCCAGTGGGAACAGGACCTCTAGATTTTCCTCACATTCGCGTACTAATCTTGTCAGAGGTTCTGTTGTGAAGAAGGGCTGATGAACAGCAAGCTGAGTGAAAGGCAGACTCAGCAATTCCCCAGTTCTTTTATCGTATTTCTTCAAAATTTTGATTAAACCTGTTGTGCAAGACATTTCCATGGAAGGAGCTATATCTCCGGTACTAGGAACAAAAGGACTTGGAACCCGATAATAAGGAAAAAACAAAAACAAGAATTGGCTCCTTTACCTGCAAGATTAAGGGAGCTGTAGTTCTTGAGAAGAACCATTTCCCCATGAATCACGACAAAATCCCTGCGTATCTCCATCATCTCTTCACCAAACTCGGTCTCTATGGGAAAGACTCCATCTCTGCTTCCTTTCTCTTTTACTCTCTCAATAGTTTCCTTAAGTGCCTGAGAAAACAGCATCAGAAGACAATCACACGCTTCAATGTACCATTCTGGCATAAGCAGGGGGTAGTCTCAACGGAATTCGAACCACAAAAATTGAATTTTTTGAAGATGTGTGCTGAATTCCAGGTTTCAGCCTTAATTGCAAGTTTATGAATCTCATCATTCATCATTCACGAGTGCAAGCCCAATGAAGTTAAACAAGGCCGTAAATTTGAAAAGACCATCTGAGAGTTATTAACCGACTCAATTCCCCAAACAAGCAGCTGATTCATAAGATACAAAAGACCACACAACTTTCAAGCAATTGCGCATGTCACCATGATGCTGCTTGCATTCCATTCTAACAATTTCCAATGGTCATTACCAATTTTAACATTGTATCCACAAAGTCTCATATTCTATCAGAATGGTACACATTGCCGTCTAATCTGATGCACTCGAAAATTCCCTCGACAAATTAGTTAATTGTGAGTCTCTCTCTGTTCTAATTCAAGTCAAAATAATCGCATATTCGCATATTCGCATTTACCAAAAAGTGAACAAAAGCCTCCGCAGTTGGCGCGAAACAGATTTCAAGATAGCATCTCTCTTTCCATTGATATAATATGTATTCTCAAAAGCATGCCACTCAGAGAGATTAAACAAATCCAATGAAATTGGAATATACCAAATAGATTCTTTTAAACCATTCAACTTCATAGATATTAATATCCACTCACCAATGCAACATCTTCGACATTTTACAAGCGAAATACCTCGAAAAATTCTTGATTTCTCACATTGAATCTAAATAGATCTCACCCCATCTTTATCTTCCATTTTCAACTAGCTTTTTCTTTTTGTTTTCCAATTCATGAACCTAAGAAGGCATTTCGCATACGGTATATGTTGGGAATTAAAAGTCCTTGGTACGAAAAGTTCGACGATTTCTATGTTGATAAGCAAGATAGAGCCAACTGAGTTTCAGAATCAGAGGAACAATGTCTGAGTATGTCAAAAGGGATAACTTTTTTTTTTCTTTTTTTTATGCAACATAAGTTTTCTATTTTCATTTCACCCACAAAATTCACAGGCCATGATCAATTTCATATTAAATTATATCAAACCGGATCAGATTCAAGCATACAAACTAAAAATACTTCACTGATGAAATAGGGGCAGCACAAAGGTTTTCCCACAAAACATAAACTTCCCAACTTTATTCTGTATATAAAAAAAATTCCTTATAACGCGTATTTGTAAAAAAATCGAAATGTTCAAAATTAGAAAGCAACCACAACGCTCAAATACAGAACATAATCAAAAACAAAAACCTGGAATCTGATGATGAAATCCTCCTCCTTATCGACGTAGAAATCGTTGAACTTTTCGAGTTCCTCGTTGAGAATCCCAACAAACCATTCCTGAAGCTTCGGCAGCGGCGGCGCCCCATCAGCTCCGGTGGGCGGGAGAGTCACGGCGGCGGGTTCCGGGATATTCTTGAGGAGCTTTTTCAACAACTTGTAGCATAGGTACTTGTCCCTCCATTCCGGTAGGGTTTCTTCCAAGTGAATCCTGAATTCTTTCCCGAATTTCATATGTTTTTCGGTGAATCCAACGTTCGATCGTTAGACGCAGAAGTTGATGTTGATACTTTGTTGCAGTTGCAGGCACGGCTATTATTAGAGGATTATTCTGTCAATTTAGATGAAAGAATATTTTATTTACAATGTTCAAATAAATAGTTTGATATTAAATGATAATTTTGTAAAGTATGTGGATATTAAATTTTGGAATTTAAAATTTTTTTAGATAGTTTTTTTTATAATTTTAAAGTTAAATCTAGTGTCAAAAAAATCATGTACTAGTATAAATTACTTTAAATTGAATTTCTTAAATGAAATAAATTTATTTTAAATTTCAAGTTGAAATGCCGAAAAAGGAAAATAGAATTTGTGCAACTTTTGCAATTTTTAGGTAATATTTTAAAAAACGCACATATTTATATGTAGAACAAATTGTATATTGTTAGGAATTATTTTCTCGAGTGTTGACTTTATTAATTTTTCTTAATAACACGTATTATGATTTAAAATTACTATCATTAGAATAAATATTGAGAGTGTCGAATTAGCCTGCAATTAGTTGTTTATGTCATGTAACTGCGTAACTTTTTAGTGTTACGAATAAATACTTTTTTAGAACAAACATCTATTATTTCTAAAAGTCAGGAGTTTTATAATGTGTTTGTTGACAATAAATTTTTTTTAAAAATAGAATATAAAAAAAATTATGTCAATTATACACACACGCCACCATCCTTTAGGCTGAAATCACATAAACCTCTTTCTTTTGAGGAAGAGACGCGTGAGTATGTTATATAAAAAAAATGACACAAGCTGAAATATATTAAAATTGACAACTTATTCAATTACCTATAGTACTTGCGAAGAGTTTGCTGTGGCACCTCTATGCCTCAAGATTGGTTGTTGAAGTATGAAACTAATTGAGTCAAACTCCTTGATTAATAAAGATGGGGAAGACCGAAAAACGACGAAGAAAGTGACAGAAACCAGGAAATTATAAAGAATATCCTTGATGGGATAAAGGATAAGAGGGAATATTATTAGGTAAGAATTCGAATTTATTGTCTGTAGGCTGAAATTACGATTTTTGTTCTGGTTTTTAGTGTTTCAAACAATTGCAAATTGCAGGGAGGAGTTGGTATAATATAGAATAAGACGAACAAAAGACCATGTCAAAAATGAGCTGTATTAAACAAATGCAACTAGACTGGACAAAGAGAGCTGTACCAATTACACGGAGATTTTATTTTCTTAATGGTTAATGCGTGAAACGACTGAAGATTATATTTCTTGGAGACATTTTAAGTGTCAACTTTAAAAACTGTAATCGTAAAAGCTTATACGATTTTTTTAGCTTTTTTGAATGTTCTTTAAAAAGCTTATACGATCCAAGAATAATTGGCCTCGTTTCAACGATCTTAAATTTTTGGCATTGAGACTCGAACTCGATATCGTTTCGACAATCTTAAATGTCACCTCCAACTTCTGATCTTGCTCGTGGCATTAACTCAGCCACGTTTCATGATCAACATGAAACAACAGCGAACGAATACCAATGATTCAGATTATTACATTGAAGTGCTAAAAAGTAAAGCAGCAGAAAAGAAAAGCAGTTAAACAGCGGGTCAGATGCGGGTATTATATGGTCTCCAGGGCCTGAAGAATGTCAGCCTTCAAGTCTTCAAAGTCTTCAACTCCAAAACTGAAGCGGACCAAGTTGTCCAAGATGCCATACTTGGCCCTCTCGACCTGAGGAAGATCCCTGTCCATGGAATTCACAGCGTTACCGTCCCATTCGTACTAATTTGAGTTGCATATTCAAAAAGTTTCCATCACAAATACGAACACTAACGAGTGATATTATATTATAAGACTATAGAGCATGGTTGCAATAGTGAATGACCAGAAGGATTTATCATTCTTGAAGCTAAGTTGTAAAAATGCTTAAAAAACGCACCAGTAAGACATTATGGCAGGTTGATCAACGATGCTTTCACAGCCTCCAAAAGATGGAGCTATGTAAGGGATTTGCAGCGAGTCCACAAATTTTGCAGTGGTGTGCAGGTCTCCATCAACCTAACCAATGGTACAATGATGAATCATCACAGGAACTGATCATGCATAAACATATATAAACTTCTAAAGATAAACAGCTTGCTGTGACTCTGTACAATTATTCACCTCAAAACTGACGACGCCACCAAAACCAGTCATTTGTTTCTTAGCAAGCTGATGTTCTGGATGACTAACCAAGCCTGGATAATAGACGCGCCTAACCTGCAATACATTTTTGGTATCACCATCTGAGCAGGTGCACACAAAACAGTAGTGGACAATGCAAAGAAGATGATGGATATTCCCTAAGAAACATGCCCCAAAAGTGTTAATTTGGGAATCCAGCTCAAAATCTACTTGTTCCAAAGAATATGAATCACTGATGATAATCATTCAACAAATCTAGGTATGTAAAGAATCAACTACATCATGATCAAGATATCAAAGCCTGACAAAACCCAGCCAGAGAAACAAGAAAACAAAGAGAAAAGGTCAGCTTAGTCAAACTAATACTATAGAGTGCTTATAGTGAATACGACCTCTGCGAGAAGGAAAATCCGACTAAAAGAAACCATTAGTAAAAAGAACAGCCGCAAATAAAATTACCAAGATTCCTACTCACAAAAAAGTTTACATAAGCTTCATCAGGTGTCGAATTTATTATGCCTCAATACCTTAGGATGTGCCTCTAAAATCTCGGCCATCTTCTGTGCTGTTGAGTTTTGTCGCTGTACACGAAGATGCAGCGTCTTCATGCCTCTGATGATCAGGTAAGCGGCATTCTGACGAAAAGGGGCACAGTAGCTTTTCTTAATTATAATAAAAGATGAGGTTGCAAAAGGTCAAAAGTGTTCGACCTCACAGTAACCACGCCCAATGCTTCAAGATTTATTAGCACGGAAAACAGTAAGTGTAAAAAATGCAAGAATATTACAGAGACAGAGACAAAATTATCGAGCCAACAAATTTTTTTTATCTCGACAACTCACAGGATTGAGAACACCCCCCAGTATATGATGCAAGTTGCGAACAGCTGAAACCAACTTCTCAGGACCACTAATGGACCCAGCAAGAACCTACATGCAAATATGACAGCTCAAGCCTCAACATTAAGAGTGTAACTCTAAAAACGTTAATGATACCAATAAGTTTCAAATCAAAGTGCCAAAATATCAGAGTCAACATACATCGTTATGACCCCCAATATATTTTGTTGCAGAGTGTATAACAATATCAGCACCAAAAGCCAGCGCCTTCTGGTTAAAGGGTGTAGCAAACGTCCCATCTATGCACACCAAGGCTCCTTTATCGTGGCAAAGTTTCGAAACCAACTCAATATCAACGCATCTCAAAAATGGATTGGTTGGAGACTCTGTAAAATAGAGAGACACCTGCATGAAGGTAATACAGCTTCTTTTCAATACACAGTCAAAGAAGAAAACATAATGAGTGCATAAAAGTAGAAGGCAAGATCTACTAATACTAACATTGTTCTTCTCCAATGCAGATTTCAGACCTCCAACATCTGCAGGATCGATCACTGTAGCCTGCATTTGATTATTAGCATAAAAAAAAACGTCAGATCTCTTAGGTCCCAATGAGAGACAAACTATTTGTTGTGCCGTGCACACAAAAATAATATGTTCAAAATACTAACCTAATTTACCTCATGGTTTCCTCTTTTTTTCCTTTCTTTTATCTCAACATAATCAATAATTTGTTCAATTGCTTACGCAAGCATGTAACAGTTACGAATTTACAACATTTCATCCGCGAATATTATGAAGTAAGAATGTCTTGCTCTTTTTTTCGGTCAAGGAGAAGTTAAAACTCAAAAGTTGACCGCATTTTTTTCCCATTTAAATTAAAAATAATTAAATGATTGAACTAGATAGACATACAGTGATCCCCATTTTGGGAAGAATAGTCTCAATGAATATTCGAGTCTTCCTATAGCAGTCAGTGGTTGTCACCAAATGCCCTCCAGCAGGAACCAAAGCCATCAACAGGGCAGTGCTAGCACACATTCCAGATGCCATCAGAAGGGTTGATTCAGCTCCTTCCAGTGCACTGTTACAAATTTTTGATAGACGGAATGCAGATGATGTGATCCACCAGACAATTGTTTCAAATTGAATGCTCTAATGAAAATTAAACAGGAGAATCAGTTTCACCTTATCTTCTCCTCAGCAACAATAGTAGTGTAATTTCCATATCGTCCATATTCAAAACTTGCACGTCTTTTCTCCTGCAAACCGAACAAAGACGGCTAATTTTGTCAAATCCATCTCAATCTCTATGGTCAAATTTTGGTAAACAGTTGAAACCCATCACTTCAAATACATCAATCCAAGCATAAACTAAGGGTAAACCACTAAACTGGCACAAATTTCCTCAGATATATGTGTATGTATAAAAGGCAATGGCATATAATTTCTAATCCTGTTCAACAAACTAAATTAGGCAAGAAATTTAGAGCAAGCCGGTCTCACTTAATTCTAACTCCTAGCAAACCTGGACCATTTCTTTTCCTTCCAAACCAACTCAACACATCTTGGCTAGACTTCGAGAAGTAATATTAGTTTTGTCGACTAATCACAGTCATCTTAATAATTGACCAACAATTTTCCAAGCAAAGCAAATCCTCTCAATGAGGTGACAAATTGGGAACTTCGGTCAATCTCCAGAAAGTAATTGAACATACCTTAAAATCAATGAGATCAGCTGTTTTCTTGAAGAAATAGGCAGATGTATTAACTACTGGGGTAGTAATTGCATCAGTCACAATACCGCGGCCCAATCTTTCACCTGGACAAATTAATGTAAACATAAAGAGAAAGTACAATCCACGACAAAAAAGAAAATCGATCATCCTAATCCAAGATGGACGTTCAAACAAATAATGCAAGAGACCTCTTACAATGCATGTAGATTTTCATGAATAATCATTACACCAAGAATTTCTTATAAATGATTAGGTATTGCAAAAAAAATGATTTTCTTCCAAAGCTTTTTCCCGATAATCAAGAAAATAAGAATATGCTAGAAGAAACACACAAATGAGACCTCGCAAGGGATGAAAATGAATTAAGTTAAGAGAACAGAAAAATCAAAGAATATTTGAATTAATTAAAAATATACCAGCATGAATCGCGACGCTGCCATCGGAATTCAAAAAGGAAGCGTATTTGAAAGGAGGCGAAGCCTCAGACTGTACATTTTCCGGATCAGAAGCAGGATTTTCAGCCACAACCGCCTCATCAACGCCGGTCTCAACCGGTGAGGAGGCGGCGGCAACCGGATGAGAAGTAGTATTTTCAGCCACAACTACCTCATCAACACCTGCCTCAACCGGCGCGGAGGCGGCCTTTTCAGCCACAACTACCTCATCAACACCGGCCTCAACCGGCGCGGAGGCGGAGGCCGCGGCCGCGGCCGCAGCATCGGCAGCCTTAGCCGCCGGCTTGAAACCCGGCGCGTCGTGGTCGTTGGACCACGAAGCCGCCACGACCTGCGCCACACCAATGTTGCTACAGTTCCGTCGCGCCTTGTTGCTCAGCTGCCTCACAAAATTTGGTGGGAATTTGAAAATCAACGAGGAAAGGCCGTAGGCCGACACCGCGCCTTGGAGCATCGGAGGCTTGATCTTCCTGGCGGACGGCGCATCCGTCCGCGAGAAATCGGGATCTGAACGGCACTCGAAGGCCGAAAACGTCATTGCGCTGCTGGAAACGGCCATTAGGGCTAGAAACGTAAGGTTAGCGGATTATTATTGAATAAATGGAAGGAAAGACAACAATCTCGCTCTTTGTTATATATTGCGGTTCCTGGGGGTTTCTTCGGCCTTGCTGCGCTTCGCTTTTATATAAAAACAAACAATAATACAAAAATTTTATATTAATTAATTAGTATTTTAATTAGTATTTTTAGTTTTTTTTTTAAGGAATATTTTTAGTTTTTGTTACAAAGTGAGAGAATCGAGGTAAATTAAGACTTTATCGTGTTTCCTCGTGACATAGAATCGGTAGTTTAAGTTATTTAAAAAAAAAATGATTCCAAAAAAAAAAATGATAGACATTGTTTGGTGGGAAGGATAGCACATTGGTTTATTAATCATTCTTGTTTTGTTTAATGTTTGGCTCAAGTTCTTCCAAAAAATATTGTCATGTACCATTATCTAATCCAAGTTATATTGATTTAAAATCATTATATTATTAATTCATCATCGTTCATTCAATGAACGAGTGAATTTTTGCGCTAATCACGTATGTAAACTACTTTAATATTGAAATAATTTGGAAATATTTACCCTCTTTTCCTACTTTTTTTACTAAAAATTTAAGGAAATATTTTTCTGTCATTTTTTGTTTTACACTATGTTAATAATTAATAATAATTAAACAAACGTCGGATGATATTCTTTTTGATCCAAACATCTGCCTAACTTTGAACTTCTTTTTCTTTTGTTATTTAATTTTAAAAAACATATGTTGAATATTTTATTTAAGATTGTGATATTTTGGTTTCGTGCATGAACTTCATTTAATGGCTTATACCTTGTGTTAGGTTACGTCCGTGTTCAGATTTGTAAAATTATTGACGGCGTTGTGTGTCGTTTTCATTTCAACCCAATTCACAAATTTATGATTTTTTTTAAAAAAAAACAAAATAAAACAAAAGAGTTCAGTGCTTAACATAAATTTGAGTCATTCAAATGATTTGTGGAGATCAGAAGATGAAAAAAATGAAGATAAAAAGAAACAAGTACGAGTTCGATGATTATAACTTATTTGATACAAAAGTATTTAAATGAGATCTCGAGTTTGATATTTAATCATAATAAATTTTTAACGATTCTAAAACATAATCGTCCGATAATTATAATATAGATCAGGGGCGGATCTACATGAAGACGCAGGTTGAAAATTTTAAAAGGTTTTAGCATTATATATTAATTTTTTATCAAGTATGTATATCTATTTTAATGAACTATCTAAGATAACAGTTGGGTCTTTATCCTAGCTGTCATGAACATTTCTATTTGGGCAAAATGGGCAATAGGATCTCCCTGAACTCATTCCCATTTTTTTTAAAAAAAATACTTTTATTTATTTGTCTTGAGTAAAGGTGTTCATTCGAATCGAATTTCACGGTTCGGTTCGGTTAAAAACCTAAAGATTTTGGGTTTTTCGTTTGTTTTTCGGTTTAACCGAATTTTTATTTATTTTATTTATTTAATTTATATTTATTTGTTAATAAAAATAAAAATGAATTAAAATATTAAAAAACAATTTAAAATTTTAAAAACTTAAAAAAACCATTTTCGGTTCGGTTCGGTGAACCAAGAGAAAAAAACGAACGGAATCGAAAATCGAAAAACCAAAAATCGCTGTTCGATTTTTGGTTCAAACCAAATTTTCGGTTTCGTCTAAGCGGTTAACCAAACTGGGAACACTCCTAGTCTTGGGCTCATAGATTAATTGACACATTTTCAATCTTTTTTAATTGAGTCAATTTTAATGTCTATTATCAAGTCTTTATTAAATTGAATTATTATTTTCCATGTATAGACGTTAATCGTGAGTATTTCCTATAAAGATAAAACTTTACTTTTAAAATTTTATTTTAACTCATTTTTTTCCATATTGAAAAAAATCTAAAAAACTAGTCTAAAAAAAATTCTGAACTTTAAATTAAAATTTTTATTTCGTTAATAATAGTGACAGATCTGTGACCCTCGAACATAAAATTATAGAAAAATAACGCATAAACCATAAGACAAAAGAACGAAACTATAATCCGCCCCTAATTTGGATAATTGATTAGAAAATATATATAAATAGGTTGAGTTGTACTTGATAAGTTTGTGATATAATATAATATAATATAAATGATAAAAAATAAAGTTGATAAAATTTTATATTGAAAGTTGAAGGATGTACTTAGGGATGGCAATGGGTCGGGTCTAATTCCGATCCCGCATGAAACCCGCTCCGACGGAGCGGGTTCACAAACGGGTTCGGAACGGTCCCGAGTTTGGCCAAATAAAGTGTTTATATATATATATAAATATAAAATATATATGTAATATTAATAATATATAATTCTATTCTTATACTAAATAATTAATATTTTATCCATAATTTGAGTATATAATATTATTGAATAGAAATGAATTTATTTTATCATGATAAGTTTAATATAAAAATGTATCATTATAATATTTTTTTGGCTAATAATTATTAATTAATTACAAATTGATAAATTTTAACTGAGAATATTTTTTATCTTAAATATTATCTATATATATTTGAAATTAAATTTAATGATTTTTGTTAATTTTTAAAATTTTAAATTTTTAAATTTAATAAATTTAAAATTATTTAATTCTGATGGGTCCAACGGGTCTAACCCGAATTGGACCTGCAGGGTTCGCGGGCGGGGCATGTCTAAATGGTGGGGGGCGAGTATCGGGTTTAGCCAAATACGCACCAGACCCGCTTCGTTGTCATCCCTAGATGTACTTCATGATAGGGCTAAAATGACATAGAACCCATCATTAGGGATGACAATGGGTCGGATCTAAACTCGACCCCGCATTGAACCCGACCCGGCGGGCGGATTTAGACCTGGCCAAGCGGGTCTACATGCGGGTTCGGGGTGGGTTTCGGGTTTAGCCGGACTCGTCCCGAACCCGTCCCGCCAAAAAAAAAAATATTAAAAATATTTTAATATAAATATAAAATTGCATGTATATATATTAATAACATATAATTATATTATTTATATTACATAATCAATATTTTATCTCTAATTTGAGTTTATAATATTTTTGAAATTAAATAATTTTAATATATTATGATATTTTTAACTTGATAATATATTATTATGATTTTTCTTTTGTTATAAATTATTAATTAAATAAAAAATGATATATTTTAAATTGTAGAAATATTTTTTTTCCTAAATATTATTAGTATAAATTTAAAAAATAAATTTAATGATGATTTGTTAATTTTTTAACTTATTTATTTTTTTATTTAATAAAATTTAAATTATATTTAATTTGTCCAAACCCGCCCGTTTCCATCCCTACCCATCATAGGTAGAATCTAAACTTATTTGGAATAAAATTAAATACATATACATTTATTGTGTCGATAAAATACTAGCATAACTAGTAACTCACACTACATTTAAGGGTTCAATTTTAATTTAGTTACGTTATGAACAACACACTTGAATTTAGCATTAGGTATTATCGTTGTATTAGCATGAATGCCATCAATTTTCTGTTAGTTTTAAAATTGAAGATTTAACTCTGATAAGATTAAAAAAAATTATAAAATTTATGAATAGAGATATAGTTTAGAATAATATTATAAATAAACGAGAGAGGCAAAAATGTTTTCAGGCATAAAAGGATTATCCTTTAATCTAACTTCAAACATGATTATATTAGTATAATTATTTTCATTAGTAGAGTACGCATGGTGCACTTGTTAAGCAAGATAATGATGGTTGATTATGAAAGTAAATATTGTTTTGTAGTGCTATTTTTGTGGGTGTATGCATAATTAAACCGATGTTGAATTTATTAATATTAGGATGACAAGGATTGTACATGTACAAATGTTATTTTATTTCCTGGATGCGATAAGCATCGTTAATTAATATTGTAATAATATAATAACGACAAATTATCTGTCAACTTATTGAAGATAAGTTTTACGTGGAAATATGTATCATTAGTCATTACACATATTCAATTGTCGTCTCCCCCGTAAATTAGTAGCACAAGGATCGTGACTCTCTCTATATATCTTAGATGTCAAATTCTTATATAATTAATTTGAGAGGAATACATAATAATAAGCAAGTAGATGCCATCAAAGAAGGGTATATGTATGTTGAGTGTGTGTATTATATCAGTTGAGTTGGTTAAATGTGTAAAATCTATAGTCGAAATTTCAAGGTTGAATTTTACAAAAACGTTCTCTTTTTTAGCATACATTTAGTCTTATGTACGTTCATTTGGTGTATATATACAGTTTGCAAACTATCACATATATATCAAGCATTTATTCGATGGACATGGTATGGTAGTTGGCTTTGAGTTCATTGTCATTATAATTGTTATTTTTAGCATAATTGTCATTATATAATTGTAATAATAAAGAAGGAAGGGGCCTATATAGCACAATACCCTACTTACAAGTTGCAAGTGGACGTATGAAGGATAGTTGAGCGGTTTCAAGTTCGAATTCGCAAAGACAACATTTGTTTAAGCATGCATAATGTAGTCTTATGTATGAATTTTGATTACTTCATGTGTGTATTGTGTAATTTGTACACTATTAATCTCGTTGTCGTTATAATAAAAAAGAATAAGATCGAATGAGATTTGGCCATGGATTTCTTGTCACTGTAATAATGGAGAAGGGGGCATGTTACAGCACACTTAACACTACTTGCAAGTTGCAAGTTGCAAGTTGCCATATGAGGGGTCTTTGGTAGCCACAAAAGGTGGGAAGATGAGAAGGAACGATCATTTAATTTATATTAAATAATATATAAAATCATGTAGGAAAACAAAACAGAGAAAAGAAAAGGAAGTAGGCATTTAATTTGTCTTCATTTATAAAAGTACATGTTCACTTTTGATCTTTGTAAGGGACCACAATATATGTGCGAATAATCAACTGGCTAGTTTATGGCCATGCGTTTGCCTCTTTTACTTTATTTACGATCAATTAAAAATCTCTATATTTTTGAAATAATTTTTCATATAAATTTTTTAAATATTATTTTAAAATATAATTTACATTTTTTGAACGAACTATCGTAAATAGACAAATATCAATTATGAGATACAAATCTTGTAAGTTTAATTTGGGCTGAATGTTTGTCAGTTTGCGATTTCGGTCATCTATATTTTCAGATTCCAGTTTTAATCTGCTATCTTATTTTTTTTTGGAATTTTAGTTTTTTTTTTCCGATGTGGCGCTGATGTGACACCAATGCAGTGCTGATATGGAGCTGACGTGCATATACATGTCACGTAAGAATTTTCGAAAAAAATGACTGAAATTGCCAAAAATCAGAACATGCTGGACTAAAATATGAAAGCATAAAAGATCAAAATCACAAAGTGACAAATATACAAAATCAAAATTAAAATTTTACCTTTAATTTGAGGTTAAAAGATAAAGGTTAAAACTCCGTGGGTTACAACTTACAAGTTAACCTCCTAAATTAATGGACAAAATTTTGGGGCCCATAAAATGAGTTGGGTATAAATACTTGTAAGCCCAAAATTTATAAAAGTAATATTGAAATGGGCTAAATTTTTAGAATGGTTAATGTTTTATAAGGCATTGTAAAACGTAGTCCAATGGGCTTTAATGTTGTAAAGTAAAGGCCGATCGTGTAAGTTGTGAACAATTAGGGCTTTGGTCGTATATATAGGATAAATCTCACAATGAACCTCATTCTTTTCATCAGAGACTACTGAATCAGATCCTCTCCCAGCTCCGCCGCCTCTGTTCCTCCGCGGCTGCTCTCCGCCTCCACCGCTGCCGCCGTCGCATCAACTCAGGATTTAGCATTGCGATACATATATGTATAATTGAATCATGAATATGTATAATTGAAAGGGATTTGGTCGCACAGTACTGAGGCGCTGCGCAGATTAAATTTCGCAGAAGCCTATTGTTAATGTGCAGAAATTGACGGTGACAGGATCCGCTTTGCAGCTTTAATTATCAATGCCATTTGAAATATTTCTGCTGCCTGTAATGCCCGAATATTTTTCTTCTCTCGGAATATTATTTTTTAAAAAAATTAATAATTATAATTAATTATACCTGTGTCAAATGAAATACAAGCACAACACAATGTAAGATCAGAAATCATTTTATTTACTATTTATAAATTTAAAGGAATAAAATAAAATTATTTTTGATTTTTATAACTTAGTTCAATCTTATTTATTCTCATATCTACATTTTCCGAGAGACGAGATAAATATAAATGACGTCTAATTTGTCCCGTTTGGTTTTTTGTCAAGATGTTTTACTTTTGTTAGATGGAGTTCCGAATCATTTTTTGAATTAGTTTTTGAATTGAGTTAAGTTTTTTTTAAAAAAAAAAAAAATAGTTCATGATACTACAATCATATGTTTTGTGGATGTAATAATCAATACTAAAAAATACAAAGCAAAAGAATTGGTTGGGTTTTATTAGGTAAGTATGCCATCTCTACGTTTTTGGTGAACAAAACGGGTGTAGCTATTCTAAACTTTCTTTGGTACAGCCTGGCTTGTAAAATCCCGTGTTTGTACAAAATAACTCGATCCCCACAAACGAAAAATTGTCCAATATTGAACTTAACTGAAAAATAAATCTTTCATTTTTTTAACCAAAGCAACGTAACTCACTATTGAATCAAAATGGAGTTATTACAATGGTGGAGCATGATATCAGAAATAAAAATAGGAGCATCGTAAAATACACAAAAACTATCATAAGAAATGGTCGCTCTAATGAGTTTATGAAAATCAAACTTTCAAGTAATTATTTGTGAAAAAATGGTGCAACATCGTGCAATAATTGTTCCAGATCTGAGATCTAATAATTTCCCAACATTTTGATAGATAGTTTTGCCAATGAGAATCATATATCGTTTCAAATTAAAATATTAATGATCGATTCCCGAAACTAACAAAGCAAAAGAAATGTATAATAAAATATGACAATATGTTGATATTGAACACATTTAATCCTCAAAGGTACCTACCTAATCATAAGATAAGATTTTTCCCTTTTTTTTTGGAAGGGATCATATGATAAGAATTTAATACATAATTAAAACGAAATAAAGGGTCACATATTAAATGCAATTTGCGACGGGAAAAACAGATCGCATGTGCAATGAATCATCACATTTTTTGACCTTCTTTTCTAGAAACTTACTCTATTATAAAGATAGAGAATGTGACGTAATTAATTTCTTTGCCCGAGATTGTGACTACTCACGATGTGGTGTTACAACTTACATGATTCAGATGTGAAAAATAATTCTGACTATTACATGACGTCGACTACATATTAATTTATATATATATATATATATATATATAGTCATAATCCACTGCACACCAGTGTGCAGGGATTTTGTATGCACCGCGGGATGTTCGCGCGAACATCTAAAAAAAAATCAGATGTTCACGTGAATATCATAAGGTGCACACAAAATTCCTGCACACTGGTGTGCAGGGAAACAAGATTATATATATTTATATATATATATATATATATATATATATATATATAATTTTTCTATCCTGCCCACTTATAGTGTCCACCTAATGTGCCCACCATGAGGTGACACTCAACTATTGAATGTGATGAATTGCGTGTTCAATAGTTGAGTGTCACCTCATGGTGGGCACATTATGTGTGCACGGTGAGTGGGCAAGATAGCAAAACTCTATATATATTTATATATATATATTAATTTGATATTCTGAGCGTATGTTATTTACACCTCATAGATACCACAAGATGTTCATGTAACATCTGAAAGTATTTAATTTATTTTAAAAGATGTTCGTGTGAACATTTTACAGTGTCTTACTATATTGTTTTATAACTTAATATACACATATTTTAAAAGATGTTCGTGTGAACATTTTACAGTGTCCGTGAAGTACCAAAAATAGAATCAGCATATCACAAATATGTGTATATTAAGTTATAAAACAATATAGTAAGTAGAGATTATTATTTTTTAATCATACTAAATGTTCATTGCTAAAGTTTTCGTTCTCCACAGTACTTAACCTTACAAGGAAGGTAACAAGAAAAATGCAAGCACAAATTTACATAAGGAAAATTAATGCTTCGTAATTAAATATTGAGTTATTTGTATTCATTTTTTCTATATTTTATGTATTTAACATTCACCTCTCTTATAATCAACTGCAAACATTATAATATGTCAACGAAGGTGAATGTTAATTACATAAAATGTTGGATAGGTAAATCAATATATAAAAATCTTTCTACATCTATATGTTTTAATTTTTATGTATGCATCGAAGACCAAATACTCCAACTATATTTAGCACACGAACTAGTTTTGTTCGGTTTATACACCTATATAGCTATGAGAAAAGTGGAGTGACAATTTTATTTATTTTTGGGTTATCTCAATTTTTGCTTTTTTTTTTTTTTTTTTTTTGGAATTTCGTTTGCCTACAACAGTTAAATCAAAATTGAAACGACCCTAACTCTCTAAATAATAAATAAATAAATATGCGGAAATTTTTTTTTATACTTACTAAGTAAAAATATGTACATACATGCTCATACATATATGCACAGAATAAGTAGATTTAAAAATAAATAACTTGAATAAAAATAATTCAACAAATCGAAAACTTAATATTTCATAAATTCAATATCTGAGTCATGCGTTTTAATAAAATACTGACAAAATAAAATAAATTAAAGTTTTGCATGCACTGAAAATATTTAAATAAAATATCCCATACTATCAACCACTGAAAATAAATAAAATGTATAATATGCTAAAATGTTCGAAACATTCAAAACAGACTCAGACGTCTATCACGGTCACGGGGTCACTGCAAGTCCGCTCATATGTCCTCGCCGCCGGTGGGTACCACATCCTCCTCTACGTACTCACCTGCACCATACCAGTGTAGTGAGCCTAGAGGCCCAACATGCTAACATAACAAGGGTTTAAAATAATTTAAATCACTTTAATACTAATACATAACATATACATGAATGAGCATGCTTAAAAATATCATGACATAACATAACTTAAATTAAACTTAAATATCATAATCATACATAATACATAAACATTGTTGAGAAAATTATTTTCTAACATCGCATGGTTGTATCCATAGTGTAACCTTAAATCATACATTAAATACTGATCAGCGTGGAAACCAACGTACGTGGCGGTGACGAATCACCTCTTAAATTGGCAGTAAACTGCCCTTCAATAGTTCACATATGGGGACGAATCCCCCTCAAATTGTCACACTACTTCAACTTCCAACATAAAAATTATTTTCTTTTGCTCAACCTTAAACATTAAATCATGCATAAAAATTATTTCATGAATGCATGTACTTAAATAAAATGTGTGTCCTTCATATATATTTTTAATTTAAATTTCATACTAACATATAATTATTAAAATAACTTCCATGCATAAAAATAATTAAATATATATTCAGGACACATGCAAATTTCTCATGGATTGTACTGGCTGCTGGCCCTAACACTCAAGCCCAATTACTTAAATCTGGCCCATTAACACTGAGACTGGCCCATTAACATACTTAAGCCCAACATTACATTTTTAAGCCCAATTAATTAATTAAAGCCATTAAAACATTCCTGGCCCAATAACAACCTGTTCAGACCCAATGAGCCCAAAAGCCCAAAGACTGGCCCAATAACTTCCATGAGCCCTAAAGCCCATAAAAATTAGTGGACTAACTTAAATTAATTTAATTAAGCCCAAATAATTAAATTCAATCCCAAAATATTTAAATGGAGCCCAAATAAATTTTGAGATTTAATTAGGCCCATTAAACCTTTAATTAAACTAAAAATTTAAAAATAAAAATACCCGAGCCCAACTAACTTAACCCGGACCCGGACCCAACTAACTTAACCCATGGCTTTCCAGACCCGACCCGGACCCAATCACCCGACCCGGATCCTTTCTAACCCTAAAACCCGATCCCCCCCTTCTCCATTCCTCTCGGCCGCGAGCAGCATCCTTTCTAGGGCTGCTGCCGCCCTGCTCCGGCCGCCCCTGGCCGGAGCTCCGCCGCCCAGACGTAGCCCACGTCTGGGCGGTTCGAACCCAGCACCTGGTCTGACCCCATGCACCCTGGACTTTAAAAGCCGAAGCCCCTTACTCGAGAACCCTAGCCTGCGCATCCTAAGGGCCGATCGCACCTTGACCTCTTCCTAGGCTCGTTTGGCTCGAACCACTTGAGCCATTTGAGTCTAGACCACCCTCCCACATCCTCGGGACCCTGGCCAGCAGTTTGCACGATCCATGCCAAACAAAAACGTGTGAACAAGATCAAACAAACGCATGAACATGACTCAAACATCCAACCAAATCGTTTTTCTGAAAATTCTTTGAAAGAACCCTATTGTTCACGCACACACACGCATAAACATTAATATGGCACATTAAAATTGAAAAGAAACATGCCTTGCACCGAAATTGAAGAGAAAAATACGTAGGCGACGAGTCCGGGACGACGGAACGACTATGATTCAACTTGAAAACCTCAAGAACCGTGGCTATGGAGGTCCGAGATCCTGCTGATCGATGAAGAAGGTGATGGAGGATGGGTGTGTCAGCTGAGTGAGGGTAATCGGGTGAGGGGTTGGGTAGATTAGGTTAAGTTTTTGTTTTTAAAATAATTAAAATTAGTTAGATCGATAATATAATTTAATTAGATTAGTAATATACATAAAATGTAAAATTTTAAACTCTTAAAAAATACAAAATAATCTACTATCAAACATAAATCCCGAAATTAAAAATTAAGGGAATTTTAAAAATACTAAAAAGTCAATATTTTGGCTTATTTTGAATAAAAATGGACTCCTAAAATTATATAAAATTAAATAATGATAATTTTGAGGAAATAAAACTCAAAATAATATTTTTGGGCTCTTAAAAGGCTCATGAAATAAATTGGATAGAAAGTTGTCATCTCGTCCGTCCACGGTCCCGTCTACGCGATAAAATAATTCAAATACCAATAATTCATAAAAATCACTAATTATGGGTTAAATGCTTGAAAATAATTTAAATCATGCACAAATAATTCACATAATAATTTAACCCATAATCTAAAATTTTAAATAAATAAATTTCCTAATTATGCATGCGAATTTACGTATTTAAAATACCGGGTGTTACAAAAATAGTTTCTCCCACCTTAAAATTTTCAAATTTATAAATATTTTATTTTAGGAAAATTTGTTTTCTTCTTCTTTCATGTTTTGGATTATTGTGATTTTGATATGCCATGTTATTGAAATTGAATTTGTCATGACGTGTCTTTTATCATTTGACAATTTTGGTTATTTGTTTTGAAATTTAATCATTTTTCTAAGAAAAATATTGATGTATCGTGACACTGTACACATCAATATCAACCCTAAATAAAAATTTCAAAATAGTTAGAATAGTCAACTTGACTATCATATAAAATAGTTGAGTTCAGCCAAAAATTTCTCGCCCCTTCAATCGGTGGGCCGAGTCACCCTAACCCACCAACCTACACATAAAATTGGATAAGCCCATAAGACATTCAGTCTCGCCATCTAACATAGGTAATTTATAAACCTATCAAAAAGGTGTGTCGGCGGATCCCATTAACTAATTTTGACATGTCTGGCTATCAACGCTACACACAACAAATTAGTAAATTTCCACAAAAATGAAAATTTATGTATTTTATTTACACATGTCTATCGATGTTTGCACACGTTTTATCATAATGATTAAAGTTGTCAAACGGGCCAACCCATAACGGGACGGTCCGGCCCAAAAAAAATTTCGAGGGTAGGCCGGCCACCATCTCGGCGGGCTGGAAATCCTCAACCCAATTCAATTCAAGGTGGGTTGCGGGTTAGGGGGCCGATCCGCGAGTTGGCTCACTATAAACAAAAATAAATCAAAATCATTATAATTAATTATAAATTTTATTTCATAAATAAATATTAATAAAAAATTTTAATTATTGATTGCATACATGTAAATTTTATATAAAGTAATTAATAAAAAAAATTCACAACTTTCATTAAAAAATATATATTTCACAATAAAATAAAAATAAATAATAATTCTCCAGACCCGCGACGAGCCAACACGAATGGGTCGTGGTCCTAGGTGGGTTGGCACACTAGGTCCACATTTAGTTTGATTGAAATTTTTTTAACCCAACTCATTTAAATTGTGAGGCGGGGCAAGCCGACCCAGTGAACCTAACCCAAATTGACGGCTCAATACTGATACGTATTTATGGATATCGACATTTATTTATTTAGAATACAAAATGAAATTATTTTTTCAAGAATTAACAATGAATTAATCGATGGATGAAGTTGAAAAGTCATAGGAGGAGGCAGAGGTCAGGGGACCTCATACGAATTTTGTCACGATACACGTCATTTGAAAAGGCAAAAATTAAACGCAATTGGTCCTCACTCTCAATTATTCCCGATGCTACCCAAGTCGTTTACTATTTAATGGTTCATATTTAACCACACATACATCTACTAAATACTCACTTTATCGCCAATTAATATATTATATATTTTATCTGCAAAAGTACAATTTATTATTGTTGTTGTTATTATTATTATTGTTATTTGAAAAGATTCGCTAGTGTAAGACAGTGTTTGGAATAGCTTTTAGGAAGCATTTTTTTAGCTTTTTTTCACAAAATTTTCAAAATTTTGTGAAGTTTTGTGAAGAAAAAGATGAGAAATACTTTCTAAAAGTTCTTCCAAACACTACTTAAATATGCAGGGCGTCAAAATATGTTTTATTTTTGTTATACGATTCATATTAATATAGGAGAACCGAGAACATCAACGTCATATTTAAATGATTTGGTAGCTTCGAGCGAAAAAATGACAAAAAAAACAATAAGAAAATCCAAGTTATTGAATACCATTTTTAAGTTACAAAACATGCCTACTTATGATAATTCCTATAAATTAATTATCACGTTTAATCAAATATCGGATTACTTATGAATATCCCAACTTAATAAATTTGATTAAGACGTCTAAGGGATGATAGGGTTAGTAGAGTCGTGACAAAATATGGACATAATGTGATGTTTTATGTATTTATTGTTGCAAAAAACTTTTAATATTAATCACGTACGAATCAATAAAATGACACTCGTGAGTTTTATGTACGTATATATATGGACACAATACGAAGATATTTTATAGTAGGGTTCTTGTTTGATTTTATTGGTATATATAATTTTTTATTAAAATCCATTAATATTCAAAGTTCTAATTCAGAACTTTATCTTTCGGTTGTTAGAGTTCAAACTTCAACCTACCCTAAAAGTATTATGCTAAATGTTTGTCTATATATATAATGACTCATAATTTATCATGTCAATTGCAAGTGCCACTATAACATTTTAATTATACTCGTGTTTTGAGATATCAACAGTCGGATTAGTGCTTTATCTTAGATACACTCTAATGATCATTTGTTTATAACATAAAGCGTATAAATTAAAATAATTAGAATATAAATAACATTAGTTTCATTGCACACATATATACATCTGTTATCTGAAAAAAATAAGACTTTGTTTTATTCTCTAAGCGAGATATTCTTGAAATATTCACGATAGTTTTATTTACAATAAAAATTTTTATCGTGTCAATACCTATTTATATATGATATATAATTTTATCGTGTCAAATAAATAAAAAAATATTAATAAACCCACATATTATTTTTACATTCATTTTAATTGAATTAATCGAATCAAATAAAGTATCATAACATATTAAATTTTAGATCGATAAAAAAATATTTAGAATGCTACTTCAAGTTATGTTTTATGTATTTCTCACATTTATTCGAAATGTCATTAGTTATTCTATTTTTGGCAAGCCTGTATCTCATTATATCAATCAAATTAACTCACATATATATTAATTTTAAAATGTAATATTATTACATTACACTTATTTAAAACTAGCAACTAAGCACACACGTTGTGTGTGAAACATAATATGTTTGTACATTTTTTTTTTGAAAATTTCAATTTAATTACCATATTGTACAAAAATAAATATGATATAAGATTTAGTAAGATATTTTTTTATATAAAATATGAGAAATTAAGCATCTCTACAAAATTAAATATGTTTAAAAGTTAATATATGAAAGGATAGGTTTGGAATTAAAAAAAAAAAAAAACTTCACCATAAAAACAGTTATTATTCACTCCTTTTGTTTTACTAATGATTAATGATATAGATATATATTAAAATTAATTTTAAGACAATTATAATTTATATATGACAGGACATGTGAGTTAATTATGCTGATATATGCCATTATATAATACATATACTGTATATATAATAATGATACACATATAATTAATAAGGGTAATGCTACATGTACAATGAGGGTTACACGTTGAGTTACACATTACTCTTGAAATTACATGATTATTCTATATGTATTTTTGAAAGATTTTTTCCAAATAAAGTGCATGAATAATCATGTAATTTCAAGTACAATGTGTAAGCCAACGTGTAACCCTCAGTGTACATGTAGCATTACCGATTTAATAATTAATGAAATTGCAACAGAGACGAAGGTCTTTAATGGGTATGGTCATATTTTTATTCATATTATAATTTTAATATAATTATAATTATAATAATTAAATATTATTATTATCATTAATGTTATTATGATTATTTTTTTTGATGTGGGAACCCGCAATCGCTATTTTCGATGTGTATTGGGTAAACCTTCGGACTAACGCAATAGCCTGCAAACTACGTTCTCCTAACCTCTGATCAAGAGTTCACCTACTCCACCAACTTGGACACAGCTATTATTATTATTATTATTATTATTATTATTATTATTGAGAAAGGAGAATAAATAAATAAAAAAAATAGATACAGAAATTGGGGAATTAAATGAAGATTCATGTAGAAGGTGGAAATGGAATATGTGTACTGTTCCACATTAATTACTGTAAACTCTCAAAACATGGGTGAAACAGAAGGCGATGAATTCACCAAATGGAGAATGCTGTTCCAGTAATTCTTGTTCTCTTCACCGTAATCTCCGCCGCCGTTCATGTCCGAATCTCCGCCGTCATCGGAGAAGCGTCTGTCGGAAGATGTGCTCAGCAAAAGGTTCGTGAAGTTCTCCACGAAACTCCCACGAGGTACTCGCTGATCTGCGGAGTGATCCATCCCTGGAAATGGCGGATCCTGCAATTCAGACGACGGGAACTGAGCCGGATTCAGTTTCCACTCCTCTCCGGTTTCTTCTTTCATGATTCCGGCGGCGTAATACGACTCCGAGCAGTTTCTTAGAGACTCCATGAAGGCGGCGGAGTGTTGCTGCCCAGTCCCGGCGGAGGAGCTGAGCGTTGAAGTTGGGGATTCCAGCTGATCTCTGCCGCCTATCCCCGTCGTGGAATTGCCGCCGCTGCCTCCTCCTACTTCTCTATCTTTACCCCAGAAGTCGCCTTTCCATGCTTTCAACACGTCGAGACATCGGAGCGTGCCTCCCGGATTCTGGTTCTGGCTCGACGTGGAGGCGAATTCCGAGTTCCTCGCCTGTGTTTTCAGTCAATCACAACCATAATTAACATGTTGCAAATTGTTAGAAACAAGATCACATTTTGAATTTATAACATTTTGTGTTGAGCATTACTAGACAACAATTTTTGATGTCACATCAACGAGTTTTTTATAGATGAGTCGTCTTTACAAAAAAGAAATAGGAGTTAGCTGTGATACGTTCACTAAAAAAAAATCCTTTTGTAGTCATGGGCGAACGACGGGAATTGAACCCGCGCATGGTGGATTCACAATCCACTGCCTTGATCCACTTGGCTACATCCGCCCCTCTACTATGATTTAGAATTAGGTGAAGCGAAAAAAAAAAATTTACTGTGTTGTGAACAAATTTGACTGTTTTGGTTACCAAAACATAATTAAAATGGACAACATATATATAGTACGTACGTACTACTTGTTATAAAAACTAATTAATTAAAAACAGTACCTGAAACGAAATGGCTGAGCGGAGTTTGGATTGGCGGGCAAGTCTTGATTCGGCTTCGAGACGGGCGCTCTCCCACTGAGCCATGTGGCTGAGATTGGCCGTATTCTTGGACTGGCCACCATCGCTGGACAACAAAGCATCGTTCTTGGTCTTATGGGTCACGGGGTCGATACCCATTTTAACCAATCTTTTCTTCAGATGAGTGTTCCAGTAATTCTTTATCTCGTTGTCTGTTCTTTTAGGCAAATGAGTGGCTATGGCAGACCACCTGATAGATCATCACAACAAGACAACAATCAAACACAAAAACGACACACTCTAATCAATCATCACTTTGATCAGAAGAAGACACAAATGGTTATAAATTCACCTAAATATGACAAACCAAACAGTTTAATTCTGCTATATATTCCACAAAGTTTGAGTTCAACTCCAAAGATTTATACACAAAATCGACCCATTCTTGCATGGCATATATATTAATAGAGTAAATGCTGCTGCAGGGGGCACATAGAAATTAAATTAAAATTAAAAAACCCATCACAACTGGGCAATAATTCGTCAGAAAATGGAAGTCGTAGCTTCTTTATTACAACAAATTTGGAAACATTTCTCACCAACATCTTAACTGGAAAGCTTGAATTATACTAACTGACAGTTCGGGAGTTGGAAAAAATTTCAAAAAGTTGAATTAATTATACATAACTAAACTTAATATTTAATTTCTACCTGTTTCCTAAAAGGGCATGGAGCTGAATGATACTTTGCTCTTCCTGTAAACTGAACTTGCCTCTTTTAATATCAGGCCTTAAATAATTCGTCCACCTCAATCTGCAACTCTTCCCGCATCTCTGCAACCCTGTTCATTAACATAAAAAAAAGGGACCCAATTCAAAAAACCCACATATATATTTACATGCAAAGTACTTCATTTGAATATATAGCTTAATTACCAGCTTTTGTGGGCAAAGCTCGCCAGCTTCCATGGCCATGTTGGTCGATATAAGCCAAGAGCTTCTGATCTTCTTCGGGAGTCCACGGCCCTTTCTTCAACCCGATTTTATCGCAGCACGGGGAGCGGCCCATTGCCGGAGTTTAATTTGTACCAGAGATCGATCAAGATTCAAGAAACAGCTAGCGGTGTATTTGTTTCTCGATGGTTACTGATTCTTGAAGTGAAGTGGATACATGGACATGAGAGAGCTACGAGTGTAGCAGTAAATAAGGGAGGGAGATGGGGTTGGGGTCAGCGACAAAGATGGGATGAAGGTATTTAATGATTTGATTATGACAACTTATCTATATATATATATATATACATCTATATGTTATATTATATTATATTTTTTTAAAAAAAATTAATTTAATTTGTTTAAGGAAAAATTTAAGAAAGCATTTTACACTCACTCACCGGCCGTATAGCATAAATAACATAATAATTTATTAACCCGTTTCGACTTCATTTATGGAACATGCATGTTTTTAATATATGCTGATTTCAAGGGTTTAATTTAATGCCTCAATTTTTATTTATTTATTTTATTATATATAAATATATTGGTGGTCCTTTTAAAAATTAAAATTATTAATTAATTTGACGTACTTTTTGTGTGTACTGTTAATTAATTAATATTAATATATATGGATACGCAAAATACGCTTCTACCTACTATTTCTATAAACTTTTTTCTATCTTGATCTGGTAGTTAGCTAGGTTACTTTCCTCGTTTTCGGACATATATGAACTCATGCATGAAATATAATTAAGTCTTCATATTTATTAATATAGGGCTTATTATATATTTGGAAGCTATAACAAGTTGAGTTTGTATTTTTTTAGAAAAATATAATCCATATGTGTTCACATGATTATTCGAATACATTTTTTTTTGTCAAATTAAGAAATTTTATCGACATGATTACGTTTATAGCATGCATGAACAATGATGAGTCAATCTCGATTCATCTTGATATTTATTCCTGAATGATGAATATTATTATAGTTGCATATATCAAGAAGCTACGAAATATATAGTCGATGGATATGATCACAAAGAAATCGAGCAGCTGTTTGGTATGTTTAGCATTTACTCTATCTCTAGTAAGGGTGGATCGTAAATTAGGTAAAATTACAATTTTGGAAATTAATTTGTATATATGTTTTTATTTCCTATTCGCATAAGTGGATCAATTTACAGTTTTAGAACATTAATTAATTTGCACTCTTTCCAACTTTTGTATTTATTTTAATGGAAAAGTTTACATGCATGACACTAAAAATTGATGACGTGACATTTCGATAAAAAAGAACTAAAATAGGAAAAATCATTGCAAATTAAGGATGCATTTTTCTAACATAACTGATCAATGATTATATAATATGAATCAGATACGTTAACAATACAAAAAACTTGTTTTATTCATGAAATAAAAGCATTGATGTCCCAATTAACAATTGCACCGATTCTGTATGTTTTGATTAGCAAATTACTTTTCTAACTAACCAAAGCCATAAAACTTGAGAAGATTGTAATTTTGATCCGAGATTTTTTTTAGTTTAGGTTTGTTTTCTTTTATTTTGTTTTCTATAGTATCAAATCTCAGTTAATCTGATATATTAAGGTATTTTTGATAATTTTAATTATTTTTTTATAATATTGACGTAACATTAGATATGTCAGTGTCACGCCGAGAAACGGACTCGGTCATACTAACAAAAAACCAAAAACAAATGATAGCGGAGTAAGACTTCAAACATAAAATAGCAAAATTATATAGAGACAACTACATGAGTACGAACGTATGCAGCCACACAATAAATAAATACACATAGATAGACAGTACACACTGATTAGTTAATTGATCAAGTAAAAAGATACGTTGCGCAACAACAGCGCCATCAATGATACATGCGTACTATTTAGTTCATCAATAATAGCCAATAAATCCATAGACCCATATTGTCTGTTTTTATAATGGGAAAAAACTATATATTATATTATATTCCGGGGATCCAACGCCCAATTTTAAAACACCTTTTTTCTTTTTGACCTTTTTCAATTTCACAATGTTGTATCAAACATTTTACCAAGTTGTCTATTAATGGAAAATTGTTTAAGCAATTAAGAATAATTATGATTTGGAACTACTCTATTTTATTTTTATTTTTTTAACACCGGGCCTAACATATTTTTTTATACAATTTTAATTTTGATGCGGAAGTGGTAAATCATAAACCAAGAATTAATTTGAAACAAAAGTTTATTATTTTTTAAAAATTTTGAACATTTTTTTAACTGGGTTTTTTTGGATCGATGAATTAATATGACTTTCTATTTTGTGAGGACATTCCAGAATGTAAATATAGATGTTTTGTAATTGAGTAGATACCGAACTTTCACCTTGGAGGAAACCCTTTTTAGTTTTCATAGTTTCACCTTGTGCGCCATCAAATTATAGTTTATATTTTATTAGGGTCTCTTTAAACAAATATTTATAAAAAGTTTTTATAAATATTCGTTTTAATAAAAATATTTGTTTGGATAACTCTTAAATGAAAATGTTTTTAAGATAAAAAATAATATATTTTGATTTTCATCATTGCCTTCAATTCTATAAACATAAAAAATACATCTCAAATATTTTTTAAAAACTATAATTGAAAAAAAATTAATAATTTTAAAAACCATTTGACAAAAATCTTGTTCAAACATATAATTAAGTTTACTTATAAAAACACTAAAAATATTTTTAAAGTACTTGTCCAATGAAACCCTAGAGTTTATAAGCAGATTTAAGAGTTCATAAGCTATATATAACTATTTTTAAAAAAGAGGTTATAAGCTATAAGGTCTTATGGTTTAAGAATAGGTTGTTTTGATTGTTTGGATAAAATAAGATAAAGAATCTAAAGATATTGATGTGTTTGGTTTAATAAGATCTTTTAATAATTAAGACAATTACTAAAAAAGATTAATACAATAATTTTATCATATTAGATTAAATAATAATTATAACTACAACTATAATAATCATAATTAATAATATTACCACTACTTATTACATTTATAATATTTCAATGATAAGTATATATTTATTATAATTATTTAATTTGTGTGTGTATTTATATACACACATACACGTAGGGCTGGAAAAAAATATCGAAATGCCGTCATACCGCCTATATCATACCGAAAAAAACCGTATATATCGAAAATGTCGGTATACGCGGTATCATACGATATCGTACCGAATTTTGGTATACCGAAATTTTTTGGTAAGAACGGTATGGATTTATGTCATGCCAAAATTTAGGTATCGAAAATTTCGGTACCGAAAACTTCGGTACGATATGTGGTATTCGTTGAATACCGCGATATACATACCGAACCACCCCTACATACACGGACCATTACGTATGATAATTGTAAGTACAATTATACTTGTATTGATAATAAATAACTAGTGACGCAGCACACGCATTGCATGTACAACATAACATATATATACATAATTTTTTTAAAGGTGGTTGAGTTTTTTTAGTGTGAAAGTTCTGTATAAATTTACATCAGAGAATGGCTAAATAAAAAAGAAATTTTGATGTGTTCATGCCACACCAAAAAAATAATTTTTCTAATGCTCTCAACTTTTATATTATAACATAGATTATTATAACTAAATATTAATAATGTTATTAATTTGATACTAATAACAATAATAAGTAAATAAAGTTATCAAATAAGTTGGGATAAGCGAATGTTTATCAGAACAACTTATAATTTTGATTGTTTAACCAAATTATTACGAAACATATTTATTCAAAGTTCGATTATTGCCGTCCCCATTTACCAAATTTGCCCACGTACACGCACACACACTAGGGTCCCAACACTCATTTCGCTTTGAGAGATAAAAATGCGGCCGATATAACTTTTTTCAAATTATTAATCTTCAATTTGGGGGGTCGTTTTCTATACTTTGTGTCAAAAGGTGAGTTCATTTCATTTTTTTTAATTTATTTTTTAATTTTGAAATGATCATTTTTAACGACTCGGAAACAAGAAATCACTATCAATAGACGGAGCCCTTTGGGACATAACTAAGGCATACAGTTTTGGTATGACTAGCTAGCTTGATGTAGTTTAAAAAGGTTTTTCGATATACTTTCCATATTTTTTTGATTACGTATTTTATAATGTACTTCATATTGGAGGTACTTCGAATATCACCATAGCTCATCAATTTGATGGCTTGTTTGCCTACGTGTTTTAAGTTTTTTGTTCTGTTGTCTTTCTTCGATTGTATACTATGATGACTAATTTATGTAGTATTTAAGATTGTTTCTAGAAAACAATTTTCAAATTTTCATTTGTTAATGTCGAATATCGGCAAAATGAAGTTACATATTCTTCAACTACTCGTGACTCGTGGTTTTTATCTTCAACAATCTCACGAATTTAAGGATTTTTGTCTTTCGATTTGAGTTCAGTTGTAAACTATGACTTGGGTTTTAATCTATAAAATTCTATTTATGGACAAATTAAAAAAAATACCATGCCTTAACGGAGGGCATTTTCGGAAGTTCGACCCGGCAAAGGGACCATTTAATTTTGTGGGCCTCGCAACTTATGTGCGTCATGATTGATATGGTGTTAGATAAGACAAAATAGGCCCACAAGATAAAAAAATAAAAAATATTGATGGGAGGGGGGTAAAATATTGGGCTTGAAGCCCAAATGGTTTATTAGCAGCCGACAAATGGGCCCTCATTAATAAATTGCATGGCAATGATGCCAGCTTCCACCCATTCGTATGGTCCAACTTAAACTCAATAAATTACTGACACCACGTGAAAACTATTCATTCCTAATTTAACGATATGATTCCCTTGTGGAGTTTGAATAAATGAGTTTGATGCACAATTTTTTTTTTTTTTAAATACATCATATCCGTGTATAAAAAATTAAAAATCAGATACATTTATGATTCACCGTCATTTACAAGGAGTTTTACATTTAAAAATTAGTGAAAAAAATTAAAATATAGTTTTTAGAAAAATAATGAAATAATATTCATAACATGGGATGTACACTGGTTCCCATAAAATTTTGAACTCCATTGTTATCTTTGCAGTTTTGTTTTTCTTTTTTCTTTTATCATATGGAAACTTGCGAGCACTAATAATTACATGGATTAATGTGATAGTTTGTAAATTATATACGTTAGTTAAATAAATTGTATTGGATAAATTGTGTACAACAAACTCATTTGAAAAATTGTCATTATGGAAAATCGAACTGTTGATAATCTACCAAAACTCACCTTTTTCACTAACTCGAAAAAAAAAATCCATTTTTGTTCATCGGATTCGAATTAAGTGGGATGACGTACACCGTTGTGGGAATTCAAGCGTATACGTATATATAATATAAATATTTGTGCATACAATGGCTTACGGTGACTTAATTGCATTTAAGTGCCCATTATTGAAATGTCTCTGGCACGTGGAATGCTTCAAGTAACATCTTAAAGCACAGTGGAATCGACTTCACATTAACGATGTTGTCTCTTTATTTGTTTATTTATTTATTTTATTTCGTCTCATTGTTTTCTTATTTTTCTTTAGCATTTTTGGTAACGTTTTTACACGTATTCATATTGTTTTTAATTACAATTTTTTAAAAATTACAAATTTCAATTTTAATTCTTCGGATAAAACCTTTTTATAAGACCAGCGCTTAGAAAGGTTGATGTTTTTCTCCTGAAAAAAGTTACAGACAAAATTTCAAAAACAAAAGAAATATGAAATAAAATAAAACATATATATAGGTGATTATTCATAAATATTCATTTTTTTCATTTAAAAAAGGTACTTTATTATACAAAATATATATGCATCTAAATTACTCCTCAATTATTTTGAAATATGGTTTCGACCCATATTGCTCTTTACTTCTTTTGAGAGGACATCAGAGCAAGTGTTGATTGCAGAGTAGACCCAATAATTCAAGATTATTAACCTTCATAAAATAAAAATAAAAATAAAATAAAAATAAAAATTTACATAATTATAATTTTGCATATAATAATATATATCAGCGTCTATGCACACGTAAGACATGATATAAATTACAAATTTTAAAGATATTATTGTTTGTATTTTAAAACATTGTATTTTGTAATTGTATTGATTAGAGAAGATCATGAGCTTGCTAGATGGAAAATTGATTGAATTTACAATTTTTTTGTGACTAAAATTCAGGGTATTTTGAATTGTTATGAGGTGCGAAAATCCCATGTTTACAGGGAAGCGAATTCAGCGACGTGTGATAGAAAGCTTGTTCGAGAAGCTACTCTCCTAAGAACATGCACGATAGAATAGAGGAAGGAATTCAGAGAAAATGGGAGAATTGAGAATTTTATTTATGATCAAAACTAACTCCTTTGTACACGATTTATGTATTTATATACCTTGCTATGTCCACACGTTTATGCCTACTTCTCTATTGCTTTTACTTTCTCTATTGACTTATTTATTTATTTATTTTGACTATTTTGAATTGATAGTCTAATAACTTTCGAGGAATACTTGTCAACCTTGTGCTCTTAGTCTTCTCTTCCCCATCCGTAATCGTATCATTACCTTCCCCTCCGAAGCACCTTGCCCTCAAGGTGAATTTGAAAAAAAAAACTTTCGGAAACAACCAGTCCGTCCCAAGAAGTTTCGGCCCGAACGATGCCCCCAAATCAAATGGATTTATTGCTTTCTGGCCACTATACCGATTAATTAACTCCATGTTAAACCGTCGCAAACTCACATCAGAAACTTTCTGTCTAGTTTCAGCATGTTGGCCGGCCCTTGGTAGCCATCTCCTTGAGGTTGTATCCTCCCACACCGGTGGATCCATGTGACTAGCATAATTCTTCTTTGCAAGCATTATTGAATATACCCCGAAACCCTCTTCGTCTTTCCCGATTTCACTTAGTAATTCACTTGCTAGTAATCTGTCACCATTATCGACTACATCCATATACAAGTCAAGCAAGGGAGAAAGCCCCTCCATGTTAGGAACAACCTGAGTCATTGGTTTTGGAAAAGCTGCAACAAAGAGCAATTGAAAGCATGCTGAAATACCATCAACCGTGACCAACTTACGAGCTTGATGTAGTTGAACTTGATCACACTGTGATAAAGGCTCACCCTGTAGCCGAACCAATCTATGCTCCCACATAAATTCCATATAAAGTTGCTGGTAATCAACAAGGATGCGACCCAACAACTTCAACCATTGCACTCCGAGAACGATATCAGCTCCTTGAATATTTAGGACATAAAAATCGATACGAAAGAACTCGGAACCCAATTGAATGCTCACTTGCGGACAGTAGCCGTCACAATTCAAAGCTTGACCATTACCAACCAAAACTTGAAAATGTGGTGAAGGACAAATCGAAGCCTCAAAAAATTTGCAACACGTTCCTAGATGAAATTATGGGTACTTCCACTATCAATCAAAGTCTGAAGTTTGACCCCAGCAATAATCGCTTGAATTCTCAAAGTTTGAGGTGATACGTGCCCTTCCATTGCATGAAGACTAATTTCTCGAACATTGAATACATCCCTCGGACTCTCTAATAGAGGCAGGGGCTCCGCTTACGAAATGTCTTCCTCCTCCATGACGAAGAACGAAAGGCGTCCTTTGCATTTGTGACCCATCGAAAACTTTTCGTCACAGTTATAACAAAGACCTTTCCCCCGTCGTGCGGCCATTTCCATGGGAGACAATTTCCTGATGATACCAGGGAAGGTTTGAAACGACCCTAACTCTATAATAAATAAATATGCGGAAATTTTTTTTTTTTTTTTTATACTACTAAATAAAATATGTACATATATGCCCATACATATATGCACAGAATAAAATATTTAAAATAAATACATGACTAAATAAATAAATAATTAAATACTTAAGAAAAATGCAATCCTTAAAATAATTAAACATTTGAGTCAACCCTAGAATTAAAAATATACTGCATAAATAAAATAATAAAATGTGTCATGCACTAAAAATATTTAATAAAATATTCCAATAAACCTCAACCAATAAAAATATTAAAATGTATCATGACACTCAAACATGGTGACTCAGAAGCTGTCACGGTCACGGGGCTACTGCAGCGCTGCTCATACGTCCTCACCACCGGTAGGAGTAACCTGTTCCTCTACGTACTCAGCTGCACCATATCAGTGTAGTGAGCCTAGAGGCCCAACATGCATACTAACAAGGGTTTAAAATAATTTAAATCAATTTAATACTAATACATACATATACATGAATGAGCATGCTTAAAAATTACATAACATAAATTACATAAATAAACATACATAACATACATAATATCATACATACATAAGTTGTTGAGCATTTATTTTCTGAACATCGAATGGTCCTATCCGTAAGTGTGACCCATAGTGCGACTGATCAGTCTAAGAAACCATCGTACGAGGCTGGTGGCGAACCACCCATACATAAATGGCAGAAAACTGCCCATACATAAATGGCAGAAACTGCCCATACATAAATGGCCACACTACTTCAATTTCCACCTAAAATATTTTATTTGCTCAAACATAGAAATTAAATCATATCATAAAAATTGATTTCATGAATGCATGTACTTAAATAAATTGTGTGTCCTTCATATATATTTAATTTAATTTTTCTTACTAACATATAAATATTAAAATAACTTAAATGCATAAAAATAATTAAATATATAATCAGGACACATGCAATTTTTCTCATGGATGGTTCTGGACTGCTGGCCCTACACTCAAGCCCATTAACGTAAATCTGGCCCGTTAACATACTTAAGCCCAATAACTTAAACTTTAAGCCCAATTAATTAATCTAAGCCCAATTACATTAATTAAGCCCATTAAATTAATTAAGCCCATTAAAATACCCGAAGCCCCATAACACTTAAACTGGCCCATTGGGCCCAAAAACCCAAAGACTGACCCATTAACTTTTATGGGCCCAAAAGCCCATAAAATTAATGGACTAACTTAATTAAAATTTTAAAAGTCCAAATAAAATTATTTGGGAGTCCAAATAATTTTATTTCAATTAAATTGCCTTAAAAACCCATTAATTCATAAAATATTTTAAAAATAAAAAGACTCGAGCCCGGCCCACCAACCCGGACTTGAACCCACCCGACTTGACCCACTACTTCCTAGACCCGACCCAGGCCCTTGACCCGACCCGGATAAGCCCCCCAAAGCCCCAACTCGATCACCCTCTTCCCTGCACTGCTGCGGCCACGAGCAGTTGCAAAGAACGCCGGCGGCCGCCATGCTCCGGCCACCCACCGGCCGGAGAACCACCCCTAGGACCTAGCCCACATCTAGACCTTTCTAACAAGCCAAGAATCAGCCCAAACCGTCGACTATGGAGTGAGAACGAAGCCCTGCAACCCGGCCCTTCTGCACTGTCGCGCAGACCCGAGCAGCTGCGGGAAAACCCTTCGTCCTCGAAGCTCCGACCACGAAAGCCCATGCAACCTTCTGCAAAAACTTAGAAGACTCAAATGGGGTTCTAACCCAACCGACCTTACCCTAAATAGTGGCCTGAGGAAAAAGATCTCAGCCTTCTCCCCCAGAACCCTAAACTGCTCGACAGAAGCTTCAGAAAGGAAAGGCTTCGTTTCCTTTCTTCCTTAGCCTCCAGCCCCAACCTGACTCGACCCAAGGGACCTCAAGAGACCCCTCTAACCGTGGACCAGCAGCCCACCTAGCCATGGACATGAAAACGTGAGCATGCAAACACCAAAGTCCAAACCAAGAGCAATTTAGGAGGAAAAATCGAAAAGCTTGTTGTCAAATATATCGATTCTGATGTTACACACCCACACGCATACATATACTGATATAGGTTTGAAAAGTGGAGAAAAACATGCCTTAACACCGTAGGTAAGGATTTAACACGCGTAGGACGAACTTCGGGACGCCGGGACGACGATGGCTTGTTTGGAACCTTCGAAAATGGCTATGGAGTCTCCCTTGGAGGTTGGTTCGGTCGAAGAAGAAGGTGATGGGGGTGAATGACGGCTGATAGGAGGAAACAAATGATCGGCTAGTTTGGTTTGGTAGATTAGGTTTAAATTTTAGGTTAATTAGAATATAGGTTAAATAATTAAATAAAAAGGTTTTAAATAATTAATATACAACTTAAACTCTTAATTAAACTTTAGAAATCTGTTAATATAAAATAAATCTCGAAATAATAATTTAGGGGAATTTTAAAAATACTAAAAAGTCAATATTTTGACTAATTTTGGATAAAAATGACCCCTAAAATTAAATAAAATTAAATACTTAAAATTTTGAGATAATAAAACTCAAAATAATATATATATATTTTTTGGGCTCTAAAAAGGCTCATAAAATAATTTGAGTGGAAAGTCGTCATCTCGTCCGTCCACGGTCCCGTCTACGCGATTAAAAAATAAAAATACTACAAATCATAAAAATCACTAATTATGGGTTAAATGCTTAAAAAAAAAAATAAATTAAATCATGCATAACTAATTCACATAATTATTTAACCCATAAATCATAAATTTAAATAATTAAATATCCTAATTATGCAGGCGGCTTTATGTAATTAAAAATAACGGGTGTTACAATTCTCCCCCCCTTAAATTGAATTTCGTCCTCGAAATTAAAGTACTTACCCGAACAACTCCGGGTAGCGAGTCCTCATATCCTCCTCGGTCTCCCAAGTAGCTTCCTCCTCCGAGTGATTCAGCCACTGGACTCTGACCATCGGTATGACCCGCGTCCTAAGCCTCCGCTCCTCTCTAGCCAAGATCCGCACTGGTCTCTCCTCGTAAACAAGATCTGGTGGCAACTGTAAGGGCTCAAAATCCAATACATGCGACGGGTTGGAGACATATCTCCGAAGCATGGATACATGGAACACGTTGTGCACTGCCGCTAGCCCTGGAGGTAGAGCTAAACGATAGGCCAACGTGCCAACTCGCTCCAAGATCTCGAATGGCCCTATATATCTCGGATTAAGCTTGCCTCTCCGTCCAAAACGCGCTACTCCCTTCATAGGTGACACCTTCAAGAATACATGATCACCTACCGCGAACTCCAAATCGCGTCGTCTGGCATCCGCATAACTCTTCTGCCGACTCTGCGCTGTCCTCATCCGATCTCGAATCTGAGTCACTATGTCAGCTGTCTGCTGCACAATCTCAGGACCCAGCAAAATCCGCTCACCAACCTCATCCCAATGCACAGGAGATCTACATCTCCTCCCATACAATGCTGCATAAGGAGCCATACCTATAGACGACTGAAAACTGTTGTTATAGGTAAACTCCACTAATGACAGTCTAGTCTCCCAAGAGCCCCGAAAATCAATGACACAAGCTCTCAGAAGATCCTCGAGCACCTGGATCACTCTCTCAGACTGACCATCTGTCTGGGGATGAAATGCTGTACTGAACAGTAGCCTAGTCCCCATAGCCGTGTGCAGACTCTTCCAAAACGCAGATGTGAATCTCGGATCTCTGTCTGACACGATAGACACTGGTATGCCATGCAGTCTAACAATCTCTCTGATGTAAAGCTCTGCATACTGTGTCAAAGTGTAAGTAGTCCTTACCGGCAAGAAATGAGCTGACTTGGTGAGTCTATCCACAATCACCCAAATCGCTGTACACCCTCTGGTACTTCTCGGTAAGCCAACCACAAAGTCCATCGTAATATTCTCCCACTTCCATTCCAGAATAGGGAGAGGTCTAAGAAGTCCTGCTGGACGCTGATGCTCTGCTTTGACTTGCTGACAAGTCAAGCACTCTGACACCACTCTCCCGATGTCACTCTTCATCCCAGGCCACCAATACAATAACTGCAAGTCTCGGTACATCTTCGTACTTCCGGGGTGAATGGAGTACGGAGATGCATGAGCCTCTGCTAGAATCTCGGCTCTCAACTGATCAACGTTCGGTACCCACATCCTCCCACGGTACTGAACGATGCCATCCTCCACTGTATATAAGAGATTACCTCTGGCCTCATCTCTCTGTCTCCATCGCTGTAGCTCCTCATCAGTGGACTGTCCCTCTCTAATCCGATCTCGCAGAACTGGCTGCACCGTCAACACTGACAAGCTCGGTGCATAGCCTCTCGGATAGCACTCCAAACCAAACCTCTGAATCTCGGTCTGTAGTGGTAACTGTACAGTCAAACATGATACCACTGACGACTTTCGACTCAAAGCATCTGCTACTACATTATCCTTACCCGGATGGTAGCTAATGTCACAATCATAGTCCTTCACAAGCTCAAGCCATCTGCGCTGCCTCATGTTCAACTCCTTCTGGGTGAAGAAGTACTTGAGGCTCTTGTGATCGGTGAAAATCTTGCACTTCTCGCCGTAAAGATAGTGCCTCCAGATTTTCAACGCAAATACCACTGCTGCAAGCTCCAAATCATGCGTCGGATAGTTCTGCTCATGAATCTTCAACTGTCGCGACGCATATGCGATAACTCTGCCACCCTGCATAAGTACTGCGCCCAACCCAAGCTTGGACGCGTCGGTGTACACCACTAACTCCTCATGTGGCACTGTCATAGCTAACACCGGTGCTGAAGTAAGTGCATCCTTCAGCTGATCAAAGCTCCTCTGACAATCTGGACTCCAACTATACTTCACGTTCTTCTTGGTCAAGGAAGTCAAGGGTACTGCAATAGAGGAAAAACCCTTGATGAACTTCCTATAGTATCCTGCTAAACCCAAGAAGCTACGAATCTCCGAATCATTCTTTGGAATCCCCCAATCCCTCACTGCCTGCACCTTGGACTGATCCACTGCAATCCCGTCTCTAGAAATAATGTGGCCTAGAAACGCCACCTGCTCCAACCAGAACTCACACTTACTGAACTTTGCAAACAGTCGATGCTTCCTCAAAGTCTGCAAGGCTGTATGCAAATGCTGTGTATGCTCCTCAATGCTCCTCGAGTAGATCAATATGTCATCAATAAATACAATGACAAACTGATCTAGATACGGCTGGAAGACACGATGCATAAGGTCCATAAACACTGCTGGAGCATTGGTTAACCCAAAGGGCATCACCAAGAACTCATAGTGTCCATATCGTGTCCTAAAGGCAGTCTTAGACACGTCTGAATCTCTGACCCTCAGCTGATGGTAACCAGATCGCAGATCGATCTTGGAGAATACCGAAGCTCCCTGCAACTGATCGAATAAATCCTCTATCCTCGGTAGCGGATACTTATTCTTCACTGTGACTCTGTTGAGCTCTCGGTAGTCAATGCACAATCTCATGCTGCCGTCCTTCTTCTTCACAAACAACACTGGAGCTCCCCATGGAGAAAAGCTAGGGCGAACAAAGCCCTTCTCCAACAGCTCCTGTATCTGCTCTTTCAACTCTCTCATCTCTGTAGGAGCAAGTCGATACGGTGCCTTAGAGATAGGCACAGTATCCGGCAACAACTCAATACTAAACTCCACCTCCCTCACTGGTGGAACTCCTGCAACATCGTCAGGAAAAACATCTGGATAGTCACGTACCACTTCTATATCTGATAAAGATCTGCTAGAAACATCTGAGGTAGTGACCACACTAGCCAGAAAACCCTGACATCCACTGCGCAACAGTTTCCTCGCACGAACAAGTGATATCATCTGAGGAATACTGCTAGACTGAGATGCAAAGAAAGTAAACATCTCACCTCCTGCTGGCTTCACTGATACTGTCCTACGTCGGAAATCAATCGAAGCTCCATTAACTGATAGCCAGTCCATACCCAAAATCAAGTCAAACCCAGTCAATGGAAGAACCACTAGATCTGCTCGAATGGAGTGTCCCTGCAACTCCAATGCCAGATCCCTGATGACACTAGTGGTAGTGATAATCTGTCCGGATGGCATGGTAACATCGTAACCACTGTCTACAACCTCTGGTGTAATGCCTATCCATCTGATAAAATCTCGGGAGATAAACGAATGCGTGGCTCCTGAATCTAGCAACGCAAACGTGGAGTTGCCTCCAACTAGAATTCTCCCTGCACGCAGAAGATTCCCAACAATTCATACCACTATGCTCCCAAGGTTAAAACACTACAATACCTTAATTCTCATCACAAAGAAACAAAATTCTTATTCTAGCATGCTGATAATTAAACTCATGCAACAGGCATTCAGATATAATCGTAATAACCAAAAGCAAAGTATTGAAAAAGTTCTAGGGGTTAGGTATACCGGTGATCAAGGAGGTATCTGGATCTGCCTCCTCAGCCTGCATCACATATACTCGCCCACTGACATTCTGCCTCTGCGGGCAGTTGGCAATCTGATGCCCTGGCTCCCTGCAGCGATAACAGACTCCTGCTCCCAAAAGACACTGCCCGGAATGCATCTTCTGGCACTTCGGACACACTGGATATCTCCCTGGAGTAGGGGCCCCGCCCCTAGTCTGCTACTGTGGCTTCCCCTGAGACCTCTGCTGATTCGGGCCCTTAGATGGCCCTGTAGACTGCTTCTTCGCAGGTGGCTGCGAAGCTGGTCGCTGATACCCTGTCTGCGGAAACTGCCTCTTACCCTGCTGCTCTTTCTGTATCTCTCTCCGACCCTCCTCGGAACGCAAGGCCCTGCTGACTGCAGACTCATATGTAAAGACGTCTGCCATACGCACGTCATGCCTGATCTCAGCCTTCAGGCCCTCCACAAACTGTCGCAGCTTCTCCTGCGGACTATCAGCAATCATGGGCACAAAATGACAGCCCCTCTCAAACTGGCTCACATACTCCACAACCGACCTGTCCCCCTGACGGAGACTCATGAACTCACGGATCATGCGACTGCGCACGTCCTCAGTGAAATACTTGGCGTAGAAGATACGCCTGAACTCAGCCCATGTCAGTGTAGGTAGATGGACTCCTCTGACTGCACCCTCCCACCATAGGGCTGCATCGCCTCGCATCATGTAAGTAGCACAGCTCACCCTGTCGGCGTCTGTGATCCCCATATAGTCGAAGATGGACTCCAAAGAGCGAATCCATCCCTCCGCCACCAACGGATCGGTGGTCCCCAAGAACTCCTTAGGCCCCTTCTTCTGGAACCTCTCTGCGACGTCCTCCTCGTGGGACAGTCTGGGACGGGCTGCTTGCTGCTCCAGCAAGGCAGTAATACCCGCCATCATCGTGGCACTGGCCTGCTCCAGTGCTGTCATGGGGTGCTGCTGAGGTGGCGGTGGAGGTGGATGTGGAGGTCTCCCACGTCGATTCACCTGTCTGGGAGGCATTCTGCACCACCACATATTTATTTACGTAAATCGCCTTGCATAACTAAGTGTTTAAAATTTAAGGCTAACTTAAATTATAGAAATTAAATCATACTATAAACATTTAAAACTTACAGACCGGTAGCGTGGATTTCTGAGCTCGCAAAGCAGTAGTGACCCCTCCAAGGACCGTGCTCTGATACCAACTGAAACGACCCTAACTCTATAATAAATAAATATGCGGAAATTTTTTTTTTTTTTTTATACTACTAAATAAAATATGTACATATATGCCCATACATATATGCACAGAATAAAATATTTAAAATAAATACATGACTAAATAAATAAATAATTAAATACTTAAGAAAAATGCAATCCTTAAAATAATTAAACATTTGAGTCAACCCTAGAATTAAAAATATACTGCATAAATAAAATAATAAAATGTGTCATGCACTAAAAATATTTAATAAAATATTCCAATAAACCTCAACCAATAAAAATATTAAAATGTATCATGACACTCAAACATGGTGACTCAGAAGCTGTCACGGTCACGGGGCTACTGCAGCGCTGCTCATACGTCCTCACCACCGGTAGGAGTAACCTGTTCCTCTACGTACTCACCTGCACCATATCAGTGTAGTGAGCCTAGAGGCCCAACATGCATACTAACAAGGGTTTAAAATAATTTAAATCAATTTAATACTAATACATACATATACATGAATGAGCATGCTTAAAAATTACATAACATAAATTACATAAATAAACATACATAACATACATAATATCATACATACATAAGTTGTTGAGCATTTATTTTCTGAACATCGAATGGTCCTATCCGTAAGTGTGACCCATAGTGCGACTGATCAGTCTAAGAAACCATCGTACGAGGCTGGTGGCGAACCACCCATACATAAATGGCAGAAAACTGCCCATACATAAATGGCAGAAACTGCCCATACATAAATGGCCACACTACTTCAATTTCCACCTAAAATATTTTATTTGCTCAAACATAGAAATTAAATCATATCATAAAAATTGATTTCATGAATGCATGTACTTAAATAAATTGTGTGTCCTTCATATATATTTAATTTAATTTTTCTTACTAACATATAAATATTAAAATAACTTAAATGCATAAAAATAATTAAATATATAATCAGGACACATGCAATTTTTCTCATGGATGGTTCTGGACTGCTGGCCCTACACTCAAGCCCATTAACGTAAATCTGGCCCGTTAACATACTTAAGCCCAATAACTTAAACTTTAAGCCCAATTAATTAATCTAAGCCCAATTACATTAATTAAGCCCATTAAATTAATTAAGCCCATTAAAATACCCGAAGCCCCATAACACTTAAACTGGCCCATTGGGCCCAAAAACCCAAAGACTAGCCCAATAACTTTTATTGGCCCAAAAGCCCATAAAATTAATGGACTAACTTAATTAAAATTTTAAAAGTTCAAATAAAATTATTTGGGAGTCCAAATAATTTTATTTCAATTAAATTGCCTTAAAAACCCATTAATTCATAAAATATTTTAAAAATAAAAAGACTCGAGCCCGGCCCACCAACCCGGACTTGAACCCACCCGACTTGACCCACTACTTCCTAGACCCGACCCAGGCCCTTGACCCGACCCGGATAAGCCCCCCAAAGCCCCAACTCGATCACCCTCTTCCCTGCACTGCTGCGGCCACGAGCAGTTGCAAAGAATGCCGGCGGCCGCCATGCTCCGGCCACCCACCGGCCGGAGAACCACCCCTAGGACCTAGCCCACATCTAGACCTTTCTAACAAGCCAAGAATCAGCCCAAACCGTCGACTATGGAGTGAGAACGAAGCCCTGCAACCCGGCCCTTCTGCACTGTCGCGCAGACCCGAGCAGCTGCGGGAAAACCCTTCGTCCTCGAAGCTCCGACCACGAAAGCCCATGCAACCTTCTGCAAAAACTTAGAAGACTCAAATGGGGTTCTAACCCAACCGACCTTACCCTAAATAGTGGCCTGAGGAAAAAGATCTCAGCCTTCTCCCCCAGAACCCTAAACTGCTCGACAGAAGCTTCAGAAAGGAAAGGCTTCGTTTCCTTTCTTCCTTAGCCTCCAGCCCCGACCTGACTCGACCCAAGGGACCTCAAGGGACCCCTCTAACCGTGGACCAGCAGCCCACCTAGCCATGGACATGAAAACGTGAGCATGCAAACACCAAAGTCCAAACCAAGAGCAATTTAGGAGGAAAAATCGAAAAGCTTGTTGTCAAATATATCGATTCTGATGTTACACACCCACACGCATACATATACTGATATAGGTTTGAAAAGTGGAGAAAAACATGCCTTAACACCGTAGGTAAGGATTTAACACGCGTAGGACGAACTTCGGGACGCCGGGACGACGATGGCTTGTTTGGAACCTTCGAAAATGGCTATGGAGTCTCCCTTGGAGGTTGGTTCGGTCGAAGAAGAAGGTGATGGGGGTGAATGACGGCTGATAGGAGGAAACAAATGATCGGCTAGTTTGGTTTGGTAGATTAGGTTTAAATTTTAGGTTAATTAGAATATAGGTTAAATAATTAAATAAAAAGGTTTTAAATAATTAATATACAACTTAAACTCTTAATTAAACTTTAGAAATCTGTTAATATAAAATAAATCTCGAAATAATAATTTAGGGGAATTTTAAAAATACTAAAAAGTCAATATTTTGACTAATTTTGGATAAAAATGACCCCTAAAATTAAATAAAATTAAATACTTAAAATTTTGAGATAATAAAACTCAAAATAATATATATATATTTTTTGGGCTCTAAAAAGGCTCATAAAATAATTTGAGTGGAAAGTCGTCATCTCGTCCGTCCACGGTCCCGTCTACGCGATTAAAAAATAAAAATACTACAAATCATAAAAATCACTAATTATGGGTTAAATGCTTAAAAAAAAAAAATAAATTAAATCATGCATAACTAATTCACATAATTATTTAACCCATAAATCATAAATTTAAATAATTAAATATCCTAATTATGCAGGCGGCTTTATGTAATTAAAAATACCGGGTGTTACAAGGTTGGTTTCGGAGCTGAAGGTAATAGTGAAGAACTCGGAGTCGGTAATAATGGTGGTAGAGGTGGAACCCGAGAAAACCCAGTGGAAGGATCCGATCTAGCCATCTCGCCCCACAGGTTGGGACTCCATTTCATATCCAAGGACTTATCGTCAAACAGTTTAGCAAGTCCCATAGCCTGAACAAGTGATTGAGGTTTATAAACCTGGATTTCTTTCCGTAACTCGGTTCGAAGCCCGGACACAAAACAACTAACCAACGCATGCTCTGGAACTCCTGGAATCTTATTGGCAAGTTGTTCGAACAGATGTTGATACGTTGCTAATGTTCCTGTTTGCACCAATTTAGTCAATTTGCCGAATGAATCCTCATACTCCGATGGACCAAAATGCTTTTCAACCGCAATCAAAAAATCGCTCCAACTATCGCACAACTTATTTTTACTCATCCAATCGAACCAATCCAAGGCTGCGCCATCGAGATGAAAGGATGCAATCAATAGACGCTGCGGATCCAGTGTGTTATAAAAATCAAAGTACCTCTGTATCCTGGAGATCCATGCTAATACATTTTCACCCGAGAATCGAGGAACCTCCAATCGCATTGTGCGGAGTTGATTGCCGCTGTCGATAATTGTGTTGTTGCCCGGTGATCTCAGATTTGAGTTATCAGATCCGAAATTGACTAGATCATCAGATACTGTCGCCGATTTGCGAAGATGTTGCTCTACCTTCGCATCCAAAGTCTGTAAGCCGATCGCGAGATCCTTCAATGAATTCGAAAGAATTTCCATATTGTTGTTTTGTTTATCCTGGGTTGCTGTAATTTTGGACAAAATTTCTTCAAATTTAGCAAGTCTCGTGCCTTCGGCCATCGAAGAATCGACGAGAACGAGAGCACCAAAATTATAGAAAGCTTGTTCGAGAAGCTACTCTCCTAAGAACACGATAGAATAGAGGAAGGAATTCAGAGAAAATGGGAGAATTGAGAATTTTATTTATGATCAAAACTAACTCCTTTGTGCACGATTTATGTATTTATATACCTTGCTATGTCCACACGTTTATGCCTACTTCTCTATTGCTTCTACTTTCTCTATTGACTTATTTATTTATTTATTTTGACTATTTTGAATTGATAGTCTAATAACTTCCGAGGAATACTTGTCAACCTTGTGCTCTTAGTCTTCTCTTCCCCATCCGTAATCGTATCAACGTGTGAGTTAGCTAATCTTGGTTGTGCTTTGGGTTCAGATTTATTAAAATCTCACGGCATCACAGGAAAACTTAAAGGGATTTGTATATTAGATAAGTCTGGTCTTCCTTATATTAGAGTTAAGACAGTTATTTTATAATTTTGATGGTTATTGCTTGAATCTTGTAATTTCTTGAGAGGTCTTGGTATGGTCTCCATCTCTTGTATTTATTGTTCTTTTAGTCTTATAAACAGGTATAGGGGTCTGTCAAACCCCCGCCACAACGGGAGGTGTTTTTTTTTTTTAAAAAAATGATTTGAATTTGAAAAAAAGGATTTTGGAATGGATTTCGAACACCATTTTGTGGGAATTTGAAATCTCTTGCATTAATTATAAATAAACAATTTAAAAAATGTAAAGGGATAAATGTCAAGAGCACCCATAAGATGCATCTTTGTTATTGTTATTGTTGTTATCATCGTCATCTATAACTATATTATATATCTCTTACTATTTATTAAACTTAAGAACCATATAAAAATTGTTTGGTGTCATTGTTTATTTTTCTATTTGTCGGAAATAACCCTCTATCACTTCCTTTTAATTTTTCTCACATTCCTATATATCTTTGCAAACATACAAGTTTCTCGATAAGAAAATGTTTCTTCTTCTTCAACCTTCAAAATAAACAAATATAATAAATATTAATTAGAACAAACGTGTTACGTGTACCAGGTTGCTAGTTATATATAAAGGTCGAGATCCTTTGTGGTACGACTTTGTTACATCCATTGATTTTTGTGACGCCCGGGGCTGAAGCGGCAGGGAGTGATCGTCGGTGCCAAGAGGTTTCACGGACAATGAGCGGCTCCTGGTAGGCTTCTAGGCGGAGGGAGACATGAATGAACCGATCCCGTGCCGGAATGGGAGGGATTTTGAGACTGTGTAAGTATGGAACTACATGGTTGAGGAGGGCTTAAAAGATTTGATATGTACTATTCATATCAAGAAGGTGCATCTTCTTTTCGGGAGCTCATCACATAAGAACTCCAAAGTTAAGCATGCTTGAATTGAGGCAATTATAGGATGGGTGACCCCCTGGAAAGTTTTCCAGGGTGCATGTGAGTGAGGACATAAGCACGCTAAAAAGATACGTCTTGATACAGTGGGGTGTCACAAATGGTATCAGAGACGACCTCCCTTAGTACTGTATGGTTCGGGGACGAACCAAGCGGAAGCTGGTGGGCATGTGACGCCCGGGGCTGAAGAGGCAGGGAGTGATCGCCGGTGCCAAGAGGTTGTACGGACAATGAGCGGCTCCTGGTAGGCTTCTAGGCGGAGGGAGACATGGATGAACCGATCCCGTTCCGAAATGAGAGGGATTCTGAGACTGTATAGGTATGCAACTACATGGTTGAGGAGGGCTTAAAATATTTCATATGTACTATTCATATCAAGAAGGTGCATCTTCTTTTCGGTAGATCATCACATACGAACTGAAACATCCTAATCTTATAAATTTCTAAAATGCGGAAAATTTAAAAATTTTTCTTTTTATTTTAATTTTAAAATAAATACTAAGAAAAATATTTATATATATATATATACATATATGCCCATACATATATGTACAACCATAAAAAAAAATTTAAAATTTAATAAATAATTATGCAACATAAAAATAATTACTAAAACGTCTGAATCATGCGATACTTAAAATAATTCAAAACAATTTAATCAACAGTGCATACACTAAAAAGTTGCGTGAAAATAATACTTAAATCTCAACTCTGGAATAAAATCTTCAAATAAAATAGTGTTTAAAATATTCATGCATAGAACACTAGCACGATGCAGACTACGGTCACGGGGCCACTGCAGCTCCGCTCATACGTCCTCACCACCGGTAGGGGTAACCTGCTCCTCTACGTACTCACCTGCACCATATCAGTGTAGTGAGCCTAGAGGCCCAACATGCATACTAACAAGGGTTTAAAATAATTTAATACACTTTCATACATAATACTTAACCTATAAATGCATGAGCATGCTTCAAAAATAATAATAACATAAATGTTGCTTAAAGAAATCACTGAATTGAACATAACATACATAATAACATACATACTTGAGTTGTTGAGCACTTATTTTCTTAACATCGAATGGTCCTATCCGTAAGTGTGACCCATACTTATAGTGCGACTGATCAGTCTAAAGAAACCATCGTACGAGCCTGGTGGCGAACCACCCGTACATAAATGGCAGAAACTGCCCATACATAAATGGTCACACTACTTCAATTTCCACCTAAAATATTTTATTTGCTCAACCATAGAACTTCAATCATAGCATAAAAATTGATTTCATGAATGCATGTACTTTAAATAAATTGTGTGTCCTTCATTTATATTTAATTTATTTTCTAATATCATATAAATATTCAAATAACTTTTCATGCATAAAATAATTAAATATAAACTCAGGACACATGAATTTTCTCATGGTTTGATTCAACTGCTGACCCTAGACATACAAGCCCATTAACTTAAGACTTGGCCCATTAGTGTACTTAAGCCCATTAACACTTTTCTAGGCCCAATAAATCAACCAAAGCCCATTAAGACTAACTTAGGCCCAATAACACTGTCCCTGGCCCAATGGGCCCAAAAGCCCAATAACAGGCCCAATAACTTTCATGGGCTCCCAAGCCCATAAAAATTTCTGGCCAACTTAAAAATTTAAATAAAAATTAATAAAAGCCCAAAAATAATTATATTAACCCAAAATAATTTAATGGAGCCCAAATAGATTAAATGGTACTAATTAAATTTTTGGGAATTTAATTAGCCCATTTAACTAAATTTTTTTTTATGGTTGTACATATATGTATGGGCATATATGTATATATATATATATATATATAAATATTTTTCTTAGTATTTATTTTAAAATTAAAAGAAAAAGAAATTTTTTTAAATTTTCCGCATTTTAGAAATTTATAAGATTAGGATGTTTCAGTTGGTATCAAAGCACGGTCCTTGGAGGGGTCATTACTGCTATGCTAACTCAGAAATCCACGCTACCGGTCTGTAAGTTTTAAGTGTTTATAGCATGATTTAATTCTTTGAATTTAAGTTAGCATTACTTTTAAACCACTTAGTTATGCATGGCGATTTACGTAAAGTAATATGTGGTGGTGCAGAATGCCTCCCAGGCCAGTGAACCGACGTGGGGGACCTCCACCTCCGCCTCCACCGCCACCTCTGCAGAATCCTTTATCAGCATTGGAGCAGGCCAATGCTAATATGATGGCGGGTATTACTGCTCTGTTGGAGCAGCAGGCTGCACGTCCCAGACTGTCCCATGAGGAGGACGTTGCTGAGAGGTTCCAGAAGAAGGGGCCCAAGGAGTTTGTTGGTACCACCGATCCTTTGGTGGCTGAGGGATGGATTCGCTCTCTTGAGTCCATCTTTGATTATATGGAGATCACAGACACCGACAGGGTGAGCTGTGCGACGTACATGATGAGAGGAGATGCAGCCCTTTGGTGGGAGGGTGCAGTTAGAGGAGTCCATCTACCTACACTGACGTGGACCGAGTTCAGGCGTATCTTCTACGCCAAGTACTTCACTGAGGATGTGCGCAGTCGCATGATCCGGGAGTTTATGAGTCTCCGTCAGGGGGACAAGACAGTGGTAGAGTATGTGAGACAGTTCGAGAGGGGCTGTCGCTTTGTGCCTATGATTTCTGATAGTCCACCAGAGAAGTTGAGGCAGTTTGTGGAAGGTTTGAAGGCGGATATCAAGCATGATATTCGCATGGCAGACGTACTTACTTATGAGTCTGCAGTCAGTAGGGCCTTGCGTTCCGAGGAGGGTCGGAGAGAGATCCAGAGAGAGCAGCAGGGTAAGAGGCAGTCTCAGCAGACGGGGTATCAGCGACCATCTTCGCAGCCTCATGCGAAAAAGCAGTTTACAGGGCCATCTAAGGGCCCGAATCAGCAGAGGCCTCAGGGGAAGCCACAGCAGCAGACTAGGGGCGGGGCCCCTACTCCAGGGAGATATCCAATATGTCCGAAGTGTCAGAAGATGCATTCCGGGCAGTGTCTTATGGGAGCAGGAGTCTGCTATCGTTGCAAAGAGCCGGGGCATCAGATTGCCAACTGCCCGCAGAGGCAGAACGTCAGTGGGCGAGTATATGTGATGCAGGTAGAGGAGGCTGACCCAGATACCTCCTTGATCACCGGGAGAATTCTAGTTGGAGGCAACTCCACGTTTGCGTTGCTAGATTCAGGAGCCACGCATTCGTTTATCTCCCGAGATTTTATCAGACGGATAGGCATTACACCGGAGGTTGTCGACTGTGGTTACGATGTTACCATGCCATCCGGACAGACTATCACTACCACTAGTGTCATCAGGGATCTGGAATTGGAGTTGCAGGGACACTCCATTCGAGCAGATCTAGTGGTTCTTCCATTGACCGGGTTTGACTTGATTGTGGGTATGGACTGGCTATCAGTTAATGGAGCTTCGATTGATTTCCGACGTAGGACAGTGTCAGTGAAGCCAGCAGGAGGTGAGATGTTTACTTTCTTTGCATCTCAGTCTAGCAGTATTCCTCAGATGATATCACTTGTTCGTGCGAGGAAACTATTGCGCCATGGATGTCAGGGCTTTCTTGCTAGTGTGGTAACTACCTCAGACGTTTCTAGCAGATCTTTATCAGATATAGAGGTGGTACGTGACTATCCAGATGTTTTTCCTGACGATGTTGCAGGAGTTCCACCAGTGAGAGAGGTGGAGTTCAGTATTGAGTTGTTGCCGGATACTGTGCCTATCTCTAAGGCACCGTATCGACTTGCTCCTACAGAGATGAGAGAGTTGAAGGAGCAGATTCAGGAGCTGTTAGAGAAGGGCTTTGTTTGTCCTAGCTTTTCTCCATGGGGAGCTCCAGTGTTGTTTGTGAAGAAGAAGGACGGCAGCATGAGATTGTGCATCGACTACCGAGAGCTCAACAGAGTCATAGTGAAGAATAAGTATCCACTACCGAGGATAGAGGATTTATTCGATCAGTTGCAGGGAGCTTCGGTATTCTCCAAGATCGATCTGCGATCTGGTTACCATCAGCTGAGAGTCAGAGATTCAGACGTGTCTAAGACTGCCTTTAGGACACGATACGGGCACTATGAGTTCTTGGTGATGCCCTTTGGGTTGACCAATGCTCCAGCAGTTTTTATGGATCTCATGCATCGTGTATTCCAGCCGTATCTAGATCAGTTTGTCATTGTATTCATTGATGACATATTGATCTACTCGAGGAGCATTGAGGAGCATACACAACATTTGCATACAGCCTTGCAGACTTTGAGGGAGCATCGACTGTTTGCAAAGTTCAGTAAGTGTGAGTTTTGGTTGGAGCAGGTGGCGTTTCTAGGCCACATTATTTCTAGGGATGGGATTGCAGTGGATCAGTCCAAGGTGCAGGCAGTGAGGGATTGGGGAATTCCAAAGAATGCTTCGGAGATTCGCAGCTTCTTGGGTTTAGCAGGATACTATAGGAAGTTCATCAAGAGTTTTTCCTCTATTGCAGTACCCTTGACTTCCTTGACCAAGAAGAATGCGAAGTTTGTTTGGAGTTCAAAATGTCAGAGGAGCTTCGATCAGCTGAAGGAAGCACTCACTACTGCATCAGTGTTAGCGATGACAGTACCACACGAGGAGTTAGTGGTGTACACCGACGCGTCTAAACTGGGTTTAGGCGCAGTGCTTATGCAGTGTGGTAAGGTTATTGCGTATGCGTCGAGGCAGCTGAAGATTCACGAGCAGAATTATCCGATGCATGACTTGGAGTTAGCAGCAGTGGTCTTCGCTTTGAAAATCTGGAGGCACTATCTGTATGGCGAGATGTGCAAGATTTTCACAGACCACAAGAGTCTCAAGTACTTCTTCACACAGAAGGAGTTGAACATGAGACAGCGCAGATGGTTGGAGTTGGTGAAGGACTATGATTGTGACATTAGCTACCATCCGGGTAAAGCTAATGTAGTGGCCGATGCTTTGAGTCGGAAGTCGTCAGTGGTATCGTGTTTGACAGTACAGTTACCACTACAGAGCGAGATTCAGAGATTTGGTTTGGAGTGTTATCCGAGTGGTCGCGCACCGAGCTTGTCAGTGTTGACGGTGCAGCCAGTTCTGCGAGATCGGATTAGGGAGGGACAGTCCACTGATGAGGAGTTACAGCGATGGAGACAGAGATATGAGGCTAGAGGTAATCTCTTGTATACAGTGGAGGATGGTATCGTTCAGTACCGTGGGAGGATGTGGGTACCGAACGTCGATCAGTTGAGAGCTGAGATTTTAGCAGAGGCTCACACATCTCTGTACTCCATTCACCCCGGAAGTACGAAGATGTACAAAGACTTGCAGCTATTGTATTGGTGGCCCGGGATGAAGAGTGACATCGGGAGAGTGGTGTCAGAGTGCTTGACTTGTCAGCAAGTCAAGGCAGAGCATCAGCGTCCAGCAGGACTTCTTAGACCTCTTCCTATTCCGGAATGGAAATGGGAGAATATTACGATGGATTTTGTGGTTGGCTTACCGAGGAGTGCCAGAGGTTGCACAGCGATTTGGGTGATTGTGGATAGACTCACCAAGTCAGCTCATTTCTTGCCGGTGAAGACTACTTATACTTTGACACAGTATGCAGAGCTTTACATCCGAGAGATTTTTAGACTGCATGACATACCAGTGTCTATTGTGTCAGACAGAGATCCGAGATTCACATCTGCGTTTTGGAAGAGTCTGCACACAGCTTTGGGGACGAGGCTTTTGTTCAGTACAGCATTTCATCCCCAGACAGATGGTCAGTCTGAGAGAGTGATCCAGGTTCTCGAGGATCTTCTGAGAGCATGTGTCATTGATTTTCGGGGCTCTTGGGAGACTAGACTGCCACTAGTGGAGTTTACCTATAACAATAGTTCTCGAGGATCTTCTGAGAGCATGTGTCATTGATCTCCTTATGCAGCCTTGTATGGGAGGAGATGTAGATCTCCTGTGCATTGGGATGAGGTTGGTGAGCGGATTTTACTGGGTCCTGAGATTGTGCAGCAGACAGCTGACATTGTGACTCAGATTCGAGATAGGATGCGGACTGCTCAGAGTCGGCAGAAGAGTTATGCAGATGCCAGACGACGAGATTTGGAGTTCGCTGTAGGTGATCCCGTGTTCCTGAAGGTGTCACCTATGAAGGGAGTAGTGCGCTTTGGCCGGAGAGGCAAGCTTAATCTGAGGTATATAGGGCCATTCGAGATTTTGGAGAGAGTTGGCACGTTGGCCTATCGGTTAGCTCTACCACCGGGGCTAGCGGCAGTGCACAACATTTTCCATGTATCCATGCTTCGGAGATACGTCTCCAACCCGTTGCATGTGTTGGATTTCGAGCCCTTACAGTTGCCACCGGATCTAGTGTATGAGGAGAGACCAGTACGGATCTTGGCTAGGGAGGAGCGAAGGCTTAGGACGCGGGTCATACCGATGGTCAGAGTCCAGTGGCTGAATCACTCAGAGGAGGAAGCTACTTGGGAGATCGAGGCAGACATGAGGACTCGCTACCCGGAGTTGTTCGGGTAAGTACTTTAATTTCGAGGACGAAATTCAATTTAAGGGGGGGAGAATTGTAACACCCGGTATTTTTAATTACGTAAATCCGCATGCATAATTAGGATATTTAATTATTTAAATTTTAGATTTATGGGTTAAATAATTATGTGAATTATTTGTGCATGATTTAATTTATTTTTAAGCATTTAACCCATAATTAGTGATTTTTATGATTTTTAGTATTTTAATTAATTGTTTTGATCGCGTAGACGGGAACGTGGACGGACGAGATACCAAAATATTTTTAGCCAAAAATATTTTATGAGTTTTAAGAGCCTCAAAATAATATTTTAAGGTGTTTTGTCAAGAAAATTATAGTATTTAATTATATATTTATTTAGGAGTTTATTTTTAGCCAAAATAAGTCATTTTAATGACTTTTATTAATGTTTAAAAATCCCTTAAATTTATATTTCGGGATTTATCTTTTATATCAGATTATTTTGTATTTTTAAAAGTTTAAAATCTTATATTTATGTTATATTATCTACCTAATTATTTTATGTTAGTTATTATCCTAGATTATTCCTAATTATCAAAATTTAAAACAAAAACCTATCCTACTCTAACTCCATCAGCCGACACCTTCTCCTTCCACCCCATTCTCACGTTTTCAGCAGAAACCTTCAAGCTTCCATAGCAAACTTTCGAACGTTTTGTCAAGTTTTCGTCCAATCGTCGTCTCGAAAACGTCCTACGCACTTAGCTCTTTATTTGCATCGGTGAAAGGCATGTTTTCTTCCACTTTTTAAGACCATATTAGTGGGTATATGTGTGAGTGTGTATGCATCAGATTATGTACTGTCTTGTTCGATTTTTGTAAGAAACTTTGGATTTTGAATGAACTATTCACGTTTTTCTGCATGTGTTGGCTTGTTCATGATGCATACTCATGTTTTTAAGGAAGGGGCCGATCCAGGGCTGCTGGCCACGTCTGGGGTGATGTCTTAGGGTCCCTAGGATTGGATGGCTTGCCTGGTTCAAGCCATGCATGGCCAGGAGAGGAGCTGGTTTAGAACAGGTCCTAGGGTGCGCAGGTTGAGCGATGTTGGGAGATTGGGTCGTTCTCGGTCCATAAGGCGTGTTTTAGACTGATTCCAGTTGGGTTAGAACCACAAGACATAGGGGAAGGTAATCCAAGTTGTGCTCCGGCCAGTGGTGGCCGGAGCTGGGCGGCCGAACGGTCGGAACTCTGCTGTCGCGCGCAGGAGGCGAGCAGAATAAGGGCTAGTTTGTTTTGGTTCGTTCTCCTTCGTTAGGGCTCGGATTGGGCTGGTTTTTAGCTTGTTGGAAACGTCTTGAAGAGATCTAGGGGTAGGTGGTGGTGCTCCGGCCAGGGGATGGCCGGAGCATGGCGGAAGCAGCCCCGGAAAGCTGCTGCTTGCGGCCGAGGAGAAGGATAAGAGAGAGGTTTGGGTTCTAGGGTTTCTAGCTGGTCCGGGTCGGGCTGTGGGTTCCGGGTCGGGTCAGTGGGTCATGGGTTATGTTAGTTGGGTCCGGGTCTGGGTTAAGTGAGTCGGGCTCGGGTATTTTTATTTTTAAGTTTTAAGTTTAATTAAGTATTTAATGGGCCTAATTAAATCCCAAAATTTAATTGGGCTCCATTTAATTATTTTGAGTCAAATTTATTTATTTTGGACTTAATTAATTTAATTAAGTAAGTCCATTAATTTTATGGGCCTTGGGGGCCCATGAAAATTATTGGGCCAGTCTTTGGGCTTTTGGGCCCATTGGGCCAGAATAGAGTGTTAATGGGCTTAAATTAATTATTTGGGCTTAGAATTGTATTTTTGGGCTTAAGTATGTTATTGGGCCATTCTCAGTGTTAATGGGCCAGATTTAAGAAAAATGGGTTTGAGTGTTAGGGCCAGCAGTTCAGGACAACCCATGAGAAATTGCATGTGTCCTGAATATATATTTAATTATTTTTTTTATGCATGGAAGTTATTTTTATATTTATATGATAGTATGAAATTTAAATTAAATATATATGAAGGACACACATTTTATTCAAGTACATGCATTCATGAAATAATATTTTATGCATGATTTAATGTTTAAGGTTGAACAAAAAAATATTTTATGTTGAAAGTTGAAGTAGTGTGACAATTTAAGGGGGATTCGTCCCCATATGATTGAAGGGCAGTTTACTGCCAATTTAAGAGGTGATTCGTCACCGGCCACGTACGTTGGTTTCCACGCTGATCAGTATTTAATGTATGATTTAAGGTTACACTACGGATACAACCATGCGATGTTAAAAAATTAATTGCTCAACAATGTTATGTATTATGTTATTTAAGTTTATTTAAGTTAAGTTATGTTATGTAATTTTTAAGCATGCTCATTCATGTATATGTATGTATTAGTATTTAATTGTTTTAAATTATTTTAAACCCTTGTTATGTTAGCATGTTGGGCCTCTAGGCTCACTACACTGGTATGGTGCAGGTGAGTACGTTGAGGAGGATGTTGTACCCACCGGAGGCGAGGATGTATGAGCGGACATGCAGTGACCCCGTGACCGTGATAGATGTCTGAGTCACGTGCATGTTTATTTATGTCAGCATGCTACATTTTATATTATTTTTCAGTGGTTGGAAATTTTGAATATTTTTATGGAATATTGTTAGTGCATGCAAATTTTAATCATTTTATTTATGCAGTATTTTTAATTAAATATTTGACTCAGATATTTATTTTATTTTAAAGAATGCATTTTTATTTAAGTGTTTAATTGTTTGTTTATTTATTTATTTATTTTAAAACTTTTTATTCTGTGCATATATGTATGGGCATATATGTACATATTTTAATTAGAAAAAAAAAATTCCGCATATTTATTTATTAATTATAGAGTTAGGGTCGTTTCACGAACTCCAAAGTTAAGCGTGTTTGAATTGAGACAATTATAGGATGGGTGACCCTCTGGAAAATTTTTCAGGGTGCGTGTGAGTGAGGACATAAGCACGCTGAAAAGACACGTCTTGATATAGTTGGGCGTTACAATTTTTACACTTACATAATTTTTTATGTAGTTTTGATGGCGTGAGCTTATTAGTAACCTACATACATCTTTCTCTAGTTTTTCTTTGCTATATATCAAAGCTCACGTTCTCTATATTTCTCATATTGATGTAGCAAAAAATCTATTTCACCCAATTGGAGAGAATCTGGGTAATCTGTGAAAATCCGGGTGGCTGGATTAATACTCGAATGGTTCCGGAGAACGAACTTCGTGATTTGTTACATGCATCACAAAATAAAGTGAGTGGCGTCGAAGGTTGCCCGACGAAGACACTTCGGCGCTCAAGTCAGTATTTGCCCAATAAAAGTTCTAGAGAACCAGAACATGTGATTATAGAGTGTGTACCTTAATAATAAGAGAACTTGAGCTATTTATAGATAGTCGAAGAGTTTCGTGGCTTGAGCCTCTTATGGGCTTTTAGGAATTTATGGGTCTTGATAAAGTATCCAAATAAATAAAATGAGATCCAAATAGATTGAGTCATTGAGCTTGAACCGGGAGAAAAGCAAATTGAGTCATAACACATCACATATATATGTTAAAAATATATATCTTTCTTCAAATAATTATATTATGTGAACACGTAAAAAAATGTACAATTTCCAATTATACCCATTTATTATCATAGATTTGAAGTCCTTTAACTCAAAATCCATCGATCAAATTACATCTTTACAAATTCAAAATATCCCATGATATGACGTATGGTTTGAATATCAATAACGTCAAAAAATTGTTGATATTCGATTCAGTTTCTCAACTTTCTTTGTATGGACTAGACCAAATAAAATTAGTTCACCATAACGCGTCTCCTCTCGACAAAACCATCACATTACTCAAATTTGGCCAAAATTTCCATTCTTGATGACGCTCAATTATTTTATTTTTAAATTTTTTTTGAATATGCCTTCTACAACTCTCATATTATGTCGTGTTAATATTCCAATATGAGATCATAAATTTGTTAATACATTAGACATACGCTACCCAATTTCTTGATTATTCCTTCATTATATTGTACCCAACATAAATTCCCCGACAAATAGATTTGATTTAGCACATGACCTTAATTGGATATACATTTCATTGGGATATATAATATATATCACACAAGCTTCGATGGATTTTTCCATGTTACGTGAGATAATGCGAGCTATGTGTTCAAAGATTATCGTTAGATTTTTTGAATATGATATATGTCTCATATAATATATGAGATCCATATAAAATGATGCGAAAAGTTACATGCACTAGATATAAAATAGACCAGACTCTTCGATCCTTAGCTGGTTTTCGTACCACATGATCGTGATTAATTTGCCAAATCAAGAGTTTTAATTATCTTAAATTATATATGTAAAATTGGCTTATATATATATAAATTAAATTGAATGTTACTAAGTCGCCAATATTTGTCTTCTTTATCAATGTACAAAACAGGCGTAATTTTGACTATATGGATTATGTTTCATTGTTTTTGTAACTAGTTGTAATTTGTAAATAATAATAGATTTTGTCTCATGTGGCTTGTGAGTTCGAACTTATATCATTTTTTTTCGTAGGTTTTTTTTACTTCAGCGTCATATGGACTTAATCGTTGTCTAGTTAATAGTAATAATAATGACATAAATATTAAATATCTTATATAAAAATAATTAAATATATTAATTATTCAAAAAACTCCAACAAAACTGTATCACAGTTCAATTTTATGACATGAACCTCTAATTTTGTGACACGAAACTTTTGTTCATTTTTACAATGCATATTCACAGAGGTTACCTGTCTCGCAGCTACGAGGTACCTAATAATTATTTTTACCCCTAAATTATTTTAAGTAATGAGCACGTGGAAACGCGTTTGATGGGTAAGATTGCAAGAAATGACGGCGGGTCAACCTACGAAAACGAAAAGCGAAGCTGGTTGTTACTAGTGGGCTTATTTGTCGTATAGTTGATCCGAGATATGGGCCGTGGGCCCAATATGACGAGCTTGGATAATTGAGTGAAGAAACCAAATCCAGTGGGGCCCCTGCTTTATCTGCTAGCGGCCCAGCTCCGTTCTTCCATGATAGACCGATTCACCACTCACCACCAGGGAGCATTATGAAAAAGAAAACTTATTTAAGTCTAGATATATTTCATTTTCTAAAACAATTTTTGCATAAATTAGAGATTTTTATTTCCAATGAAAACCCACCTAAATTAAATAAATTTAAACAGGGTACATGGACGAAATTACCTATTCTTAGGGGGAACCAAAGCAATTTCAAAATTATTTATCAGCAAAATACTTCAAAATATAATTAGAATGTTTTAGCATTTGCTCTCAAAATAATTATATTATTTTCATTAACGAATTCTAACAATATGAACTCCACATGTTTGAAGCAATGACCACCAATAAATGCACAGAGAGTGAAGACAATTTATCGACCAAAAGATCTAATTTTTGTTTTTAAAAAAAATTGACCCCTTGGAAACTTTGCAACCTTAACCTCGGCACTGAACAAAATGAAAAGGACGGAATTTATTAGAGGGACTTCAAATCTTTACTTTGAATCTATATTTCTTCCAAAAGGTATCTCACATTTCACATACAAGTTTTTGTGCCACGAGACTTGGTTGGTTACCTAACATATAATAAATATAACTCGTAGTTCATCAGTCGATTAACGAATCAATCTACAAATGAGAACAACTAAATTATTTCCAAAAATCGAATCATTATAGAAGAAAAATTACTCTGTTTGAGAGGGAACTAAGGGTTGGGATTTGATGTACTTTTGTCACATAATCGGATTCAGAAACAAGTTAAAATAATATTTTCTAGTAATACAATTTCATAAAGTTTCTACTTGTAGACTTAATAATGGTTCCACAAGCAATCAAAGTCTATGGAACAAGTTGAGATATCTGCGAATTCTTGATCCTCAAAAGGCTTGAATCCAACCTCAAGATTTCCACTTTCCTGTAAGAATCCCGGCTTAGCATTTTCCTTCATGCTCTGTCCATTATTCTCCAGCAAAATCTTTAGTATGGACTGATCTTGAACAACCATGGCCGAATCGGGGTAATGCATATTGTGATGAAATTGAGACGAGACGTAAGAATTTGGAGTTGATACTTGGGAGAAGTGAGATGCAAGTGGCGAAAAGTTCCGATGATCCTCTGTCTGAGCCGAGAAGCAACGCAAGTCCGGCCCTTCGGCTTGAGCGAATCTTCTCGTGTGGTTCTCATCATAAGATATCTCCATCAATGAAGGTAAAGCTGAGGACTGTGAGTCTGCACCGTAATCGTGACCGGATACGTGCATCTTCTTCCCACTGGAACCCTTCTCGAAGATTCTACATATCACCCATTCATTCTGCAAATCCAAGTAGAGAAGAAAAGATTAGACATATAATTTAAATAAGCAAGAATCATAAGAAAAAAACAGGGGAAAACAGGGGAAGCTTGGACCTTAGCACTTTTAGGGAGATTGCACAAGGAATTCTTGCCCTCCAGTCTATATTCATGCATAACCCAGTCACTCTTTTCACCTCTTGGAGCCCTTCCCCTGTAGAAAACCAGTGTCTTCTTCATCCCCACCAACGTCTCCGCTCGAAAGATCTCCTTATCCTTTCCGGTGGCCTTCCAGTATCCGGCATCAGTGGCTCTATTCGTCCTCAACCCCGTCGGGTACTTCCTGTCCTTCAAACAGAAGAAATACCACTCCTTTTCTCCCATCTTCGCCTTCCCTTTAATACAAAGATTAAAAGAAACATAATCAACACGACGCGTAAAGAAACAAACATCGAAACGTCGACTATCACAAACACTTACATGGCAAATCCCAAGGCTCCACTTTGTTCAAATCAACCTGCCCAATGGCTATGGCACTGAAGCTAAAATCAAGAACTTTAGCAGACAGATAGTGAGTTATAAGCTCTTCGTCCGTCGGGTGGAAGCGAAAACCCGGTGGCAGTTCAATCTGCTCATCAGAACCACACATGTCTTCCATTCTTGTTACCTTTTTAAGATCAAATGATTCTTTTTTCTTACAAGAATAAAGATGGAATGCTTTAAAATGGCGCACTTATATAGACATTTTAAATGATTATATGGGTGTTTGGGTGTGTATGAGAGAGGATATGGGAGGAAAGAAAGAAGGATAGGTATCTTAACAGAAAGATTGAGAGGTTTTGTGGAATACAACTCCTAAAATAGTTGTTTTTTGAGGAGATATAAAACGTGGGAATCATGCAAGCAAAACTTTTCTTATGTAATATTGATTGTTGTTTTCTTGGATTTATTTTATATATATTCAGCAATTTGTTCCGTTATTTCACTTTAAAACATAGATACATTAAACAATAAACTCTTTGTTTTTATTTTTTATTTTTGGGTTTTCCGAAAAGTAATTTAAAAAGTCTTGTTAGTTACAATTTGTTTAACCATATTTATCTACTTGTAAAGTTGCTATATGCCAAGAACCCCCCAGTTCAGTTCAATCTAATTTGATAATAAATCGAGCAGGTAGTGATGAAAAATAATATTATTAATGTAAAAAATAATATTTTTTAATAATTTAGGCCGGAACGAATATCTGTATCAAAATATTGACCAGCGAGATAATCTAACAAGAGTTTTGCATAATTTAAATTAGCATTATTTTTATTTTATGAATACGATTAATCAAATAAATCGCAGCAAGAAATTCTAGATTATAAGTATCAAAATTTTTATTTTATGATATTTTTATAGTGTGGATGCTAAATTGTTAATTCACAAAATCAAACTTGTATTGGGCCATGGTACATACTACGTAGAGTTTTGATTTGTCTTCCAACTTGGAAGGACCACAACAAAAAGGTAGTTTCTGTTAGGGCTTGGTTGGTGCATTATTCTCGTGATTTAGGTTCGCATGATGCAATTGTTAGAATAATAATATTTATTATTATTATTATTATTATTATTATTATTATTATTATTATTATTATTATTATTTCATTTTAGGTTGTAAGGGTAAATTTTTTTTAAAAAAAACCTTAGACGTATATAACTTGTTTTTCTTTACTAGCTTGTAATATTGATCGATTATTGATATGAGATTGTTGATTTTTCAAACCCTAGATTGTTCATCTTTTCTACATATTATTTTCTTGTTTCTTGATCACTATAACTTTGTTCTTGTATTATGCATTCTAACAGCAATAACATGTTCTTTCCTTTTATTTCTCGTTGTTAAAAGATTTATATTGATTCCACAAATAATTTTTGACATATATAATTAAAGTTGGATGATTCCGAAATTTATTAATTCAAAAACAACAAAAAATATCATGTTTAGATAATTTATTTAAATTGTATAAACACGAAAGACTCAACACTTGGAAAAAAAAACCACTAATAAGTAATATCTATATACAAACAAGTGCTCCTTAACATAATTTGATGTAACTATGACACAATTGATTTTTATGAAAATACTCGTATCAATGAAAAAGAGCTCTTAGGCTTTCCCACCACAAGTTGTACTTGTACTTGAGAGAAATAAATAATTAATAAACATAGTCAGCAATGCAAATATTTCATTAATATCAAGGCGACAAATTTTCGGGAAAAAAAATATGAATAGGGTACGTGCCCACAAGAAGTAGAATAAGAGTATTAATTTTCGAATTTGCTCTCACATTTAACCAACCAATATACGGCAAGCGTAAATAACCAAATCAAATCAATTGAAGCAATTTTTACTAGGATGTGTCCGCAGCTAGATAAAAGATAAAGCATTCCGAGTTTTTAGGTGTTATCTTAAATTTTCAAACAAATTAATGACAATGAATACGAACCATAAAATCGTCTTGAATGCATTTGTACTTTTATAGCATCGCGTTCATGACCAAATACATAATATATTATTATCTTATCCCGCACATTAAATATATACCATGAAGCCACCACTTGCATAAATACTGGGTAGGTTTCATGGGACAGTTTCATGAGACGATCTGGTTTATATGTAGAGTAAAAACTAATATTTTAACACAAAATAATACTTTTTCTTGTGTTAGATGAAATAAAAGATATGTTTCATAAAGTTAATCCAAAAAACGATACTACAAGAATTTTTTGTGATAACTCTAACATCACATATTATACATATATGTAATGTGACATAGTCCAAACATATGTTCTTAATGTGTAGTGACCCTTACCCGGATCACCTACTAAACAAAATTTAGGCATGCAATTAACTTAATTGAAATAGATATCAGAATAAAACTGCGGAAACCATAAACATTTTACAATCCCAAGTAAAGGAATCTGTAATTTATCCAAATAATATACAACCAAATCGAATAGCTGTATCAACCCAAACAACAGTAATAAAACCTAGACAAAGCTCCAGCTGGCCAACCACTGACTAGCCCCTCCTGGATCCACCCTCCTCGTCCAATCGCAAACCTGCCCCATGGAATAGGGTGTCCAGAAACACAGAGTACGAGACGTGAGCATAAAACGCTTAGTACGAGAGTATGAGTATACATGCATGCAAAGTGAACTCCCTATAGACTCGAGGTCAAGGATCAGATAACAGAGACAGACCGGGCCCTGGTATGTAGCACGCTGTGCCGTCGCTTCAGGAGGTGGCTCCCATACCGAGATAACCGTGGATACGCCGGACCCAAATCGATGGAAGTCCATCCACTAACAGGATAGGGTACAACCCTACTAACAGACATCTCGAAAGAGATACAGCAAGATGCAAATGAATGCAACATAATATCATGGCATATAAATCATGCAGTCACATAATACATGCATACTCAGTCAGGATATCTCGAACAGTACTTCCGTACCTCAAAACAGTGCAAGCTCTACCAACTCTAGGTTCACGCCTATAGTCTGCTCTACACTGCCAAATGATACTACCATCATTAAAGCGCTCTAAAAGCCTTAACTAAGATATTGCATACTCCTAAATATTTATAGGAAGCAAAAGCTATACCTTCTTCCGTTGTTAGCCCTTTGATGTCGATGCCTCCAGAACTTGGGCACAACTCTGCTACGACTACCGAACGCCTCGACGACCGCCGGGTCAAGCCTAGGAAGGCTAGAACAACTCGAATAGATTAGAAAGGAGAGGGAAACACTCGGAATTGGCAATTGGAAATGAAGCCTCGGCCCTCTATTTATAGACAACGATCGGAACTTCCGATCCTCGATCGGAACGTCCGAACCTCGATCGGAACGTCCGATCCTGCCATCGGAGCTTCCGAAGATCCTGATCTGCCACGTGTCAAAATATCACTTGTTGACTCCGGATAGGGGTGATCGGAGCTTCCGATCCTGATCGGAGCTTCCGATCCAACCACACGTCATGCCTGACGTAATAATATCGGTGCCTCCGATCGCTCATCGGAGCTTCCGATCCTGTTCGGAGCTTCCGATCGTGCCTTCGGAGCTTCCGATCCGTCCGATACCCAATTTATTTAATTAGCATTAATCCTTTAATTACTCAATTAGGATACGGGCTACTACATTCTCCCCCACTTAAGATATTTCGTCCTCGAAATCAGATCTTAAGTACCGAATGCAATACAGAAATCAAAAATATTCTTTATTCAAATCAAACGTTTACAGAGTTTGCAACTGAATACAACTTAAGAATGAAATCAAAACAACTCAGGATGGTCTTCACGCATCCTGTCCTCAAGCTCCCAAGTAGCTTTCTCAGTGCCTCGACGCTGCAACTGAACTAAAACAAAAGGAATAACTTTGTTCCGTAAAACCTTATCCTTATAATCCAGGATACGAATAGGTTTCTCAACATATGTCAAATCCTTGTTCACTTGAACCTCATACCGCTGCAGAATATAAGATTCATCCGCCACATACCGTCGCCACAGAGATACGTGGAATACGTCGTGAATACTAGATAGATGTGGTGGCAAAGCTAGTCGATAAGCCAAATCGCCAATGCTCTCCAAGATCTCAAACGGACCGATAAACCTGGGAGACAACTTGCACTTAAGGCCAAATCTGAGAATCTTGCGGAAAGGTGACACTCTCAGAAACACTTTCTCCCCGACATCGAACTGTAAAGGCCTACGCTTGATATTAGCATAGCTGGCCTGACGATCCTGTGCAGTCTTAATCCGTTTCTTGATCTGATCAACACTGTCTACCGCCTGATGGATAAACTCCGGTCCCTCAGCCTGTCTCTCCCCCACTTCTTCCCAGAAGAGTGGAGTACGACAACGTCGCCCGTACAACGCCTCAAAAGGTGCCATCCCAATACTAGTATGATAGCTATTGTTGTACGCGAACTCAATCAATGGCAAATGATCCTGCCAGGCTGAACCAAAATCCATGGCGCACGCTCTAAGAATATCCTCCAAAGTATGGATAGTGCGCTCTGATTGACCATCAGTCTCTGGATGATAGGCAGTACTCAAACTGAGAGTAGTACCCATCGCACGCTGAACACTCCCCCAGAATCTAGAAGTGAACCTGGGGTCCCGATCGCTGACAATGCTCACAGGCACTCCATGAAGTCGAACGATCTCCTGAATGTACAACCGAGCCATACGATCCACATTGTACTCCCGGCTATAGGCAATGAAATGCGCTGACTTGGTGAGTCGATCCACCACAACCCAGATAGCATCACATTTTCTCGGGGATAACGGCAAATGGGTCACAAAGTCCATTGTGATAAACTCCCATTTCCATTCAGGAATAGGCAGACTGTGAAGCAATCCTCCAGGTCTTCGGTGTTCTGCCTTGACCTGTTGACATACCAAACATCTCGAAACAAACTGATAAACACTGTGTTTCATTTCTTTCCACCAGAAACGAGTACGTAGATCCTTGTACATCTTGTTGCTCCCAGGATGAATACTCAACTTAGTGCGATGTGCCTGAAACAAAATCTCCTCTCGCAACTCTTCATCCTGCGGAATCACAAGCCTACCAGACAAACACAGAAAACCATATGACTGATAATGAAATCCAGATGAGCTACCCTCGTTAGCTAGACGAGCTAAACGCTGGGTCTTTGAATCAGTCATCTGAGCATCTCGGATCCGCGAATACAAAGCTGGCTCAGATAATATCGCAAACATCTGGATACTCTGCATACCTTTCTTATGCTTGAAGGTATAACTTGAAGTACAACAGTCACCGATCGCATTAGACATCGAACAAGTCTGAAGTGCGGATAGTCGCACCTTGCGACTCAAGGCATCAGCGGTGAGATTAGCAGCTCTCGGATGGTACTTTATCTCGCAATCATAGTTCTTAAGCAAGTCCATCCAACGTCTCTGCCTCATGTTCAACTCCGCCTGAGTGAACAAATACTTGAGACTCTTATGGTCGGTGAAGATCTCAAATTTCTCGCCATACAGATAATGACGCCAGATCTTCAAAGCGAACACAATGGCTGCTAATTCCAAATCGTGGACTGGATAATTGTCCTCGTGAAGTTTCAGCTGTCTAGAAGCGTATGCGATCACATGCCCATTTTGACTCAGGACACAACCTAACCCCTGAAGAGAAGCATCCATGTAAACCACATACCCTCCAGATCCTGACGGTAATGCAAACACCGGCGCAGAAGTCAACCGCCGTCGAAGCTCACAGAAATTCTCCTCACACTCGGAGGACTACTCGAAGTCCACACCCTTGCGGGTAAGCTGCGTCAAAGGTCGAGCTAGTTGAGAGAAGTTCAGAATGAAGCGACGATAATACCCTGCTAGACCCAGAAAACTACGGATCTCAGCTACTGTCGTCGGACGCGACCAATTAAGTACCGCTTCGATCTTGCTTGGATCAACAGAAATCCCCTCCCTGGATATGATATGGTCAAGAAAGACCACTCTATCCATCCAGAACTCACACTTGCTCAGCTTGGCGTACAACTGCTCATCCCGAAGAGTCTGCAGTACCAACCGTAAGTGAGAAACATGTTCTTCCGTATTACGTGAATACACCAAGATGTCGTCAATGAAGACCACGACAAACTTGTCCAAATACTCCCTGAAAACACGATTCATCAGATCCATGAATATAGCCGGCGCATTAGTCAAACCAAATGGCATTACTAGAAACTCGTAATGCCCATAACGAGTACGGAATGCAGTCTTGGCTACGTCCTGATCACGGACTCTCAACTGATGATACCTAGATCTCAAGTCAATCTTGAAGTAAACTGATGTGCCCTGCAGCTGATCAAACAAGTCATCAATACGAGGCAACGGATACTTGTTCTTCAAAGTGACTCGATTCAGCTGCCGATAGTCAATGCACAGCCGCATCAACCCATCCTTTTTCTTTACAAAAAGAACAGGAGCTCCCCAAGGAGATAAACTAGGACGAATGTACCCCTTGTCCAAAAAATCATGTAGCTGATTCTTCAACTCACGCATTTCTGACGGAGCCAGACGATACGGTGCTCGAGAAATAGGTGAAGTACCCGGCATCAACTCTATGCCAAACTCGACTTCCCTAACAGGAGGAAAACCCGGAATCTCATCAGGAAATACATCTGAAAATTCATCCACAACAGGAATGCTCTCTATCCCAATGCTCTCAGTGGATAAATCTACTGCATAGATAAGGTAGCCTTCCCCACCAGACTCTAGAGCTCGACAGGCTCTCAAAGCTGATACCAAAGGCATCGGGGGTCGCGCTCTCTCACCATAGAAAAACCAGCTCTCACTCCCCTCCGGATGAAAGCGTACTAATCTCTGGTAGCAGTCCACTGAAGCTCGATAGGTAGTCAACATATCTATTCCCAGAATGCAATCAAATTCGTCCATCGCCAGGACCATGAGATTCGCTAACAGAATGTTCCCTTCGAACTCTAAAGGGCAACTCATCACTAGACGCTTAGCCAAAGTAGATTGGCCCATCGGAGTAGAAACAGACATCACTACGTCTAGTGCAATGCATGGTAACTTATGCCTCTTAACAAAACGTGCAGAAATGAAAGAATGAGATGCACCAGTATCAATAAGTACAAGAGCAGGTATACCATAAAGCAGAAATGTACCTGCGATGATTTTCTCATTCTCCTCCACTGCCTGATCATATCTCAGGGCAAACACCTGGCCAGAAGCTCGTGGCCTCAAATGAGAACTCCCAGCAGACTGTCCCTGCGACCTCTGCTGTACGGTGGCCTGAGAACCAGATCCAGAACCGCCTCCCCCAGATAGTGGACAATCTCTCCGGATATGACCAGTCTCTCCACAATGGAAACAAGCTCCAGAAGCTCTACGACACTTGTCGGATGGATGGTTCTTCCCACAGTGATCACACTTGTCCTTCTTACCGAAACGGACAACACCTCCAGAACCCGAGGAAGAAGTATATCCAGACTTCTTGAAAGATTGGGCACGGGGACCCAATGAACTAGCAGGCCTCGACTGAGGAAAAGACCTGTTCCGCCGAATGCTGTCCTCCGCCTGGTGACAACGGCTCACCAAACCTTCATAAGACATGTCATCGCCAACCGCCACACGGTCATGGATCTCAGGGTTAAGGCCCTGAAGGAACAGATTATACTTCATCTCTGAGCTATCAGCAATCTCGGGGCAATAGGATAGCAGATCAAAGAACCTCTGCTGATACTCATCGATAGACATGGCTCCCTGTTGCAGACTCAGTAGCTCGTCTGCCTTCGATTGACGGAGTGCAGGAGGAAAATACCGCTTTTGGAAAGCTTTGCAGAACTCGGCACAGGTGGCTACTTCTCTCGCCGCAATAAAGGGTGCGGAAGTAAGTCTCCACCATCTACGCGCACGTCCATCCAGAAGATAGCCAAGGGTCTCCATCTTCTGCTCCTCGGTGCAGTGGAAAGTCTGAAAAGTCGTCTCCATACGGTCTAACCAGTTCTCCGCATCCTCCGGAGACTCACCTCCAACTAAGGGCTTAGGACCCATAGCTAAGAATCGACGCACAGTAAATCGCTCGTCGTCATGATGACGATGACGCCGTTCTCGACGAGGCTCCCGGTCGGAATCACCCCAACGCCCACCAATACTGTCATGAGAACTCCGATCGTCACGATTTGTCATCTACAAAAATGCCTCATGATGAGACTAAATCCCAAGAATTCTTTTGCATGCTCTGATACCATAAATGTAGTGACCCTTACCCGGATCACCTACTAAACAGAACTTAGGCATGCAATTAACTTAATTGAAACAGATATCAGAATAAAACTGCGAAAACCATAAACATTTTACAATCCCAAGTAAAGGAATCTGTAATTTATCCAAATAATATACAACCAAATCGAATAGCTGTATCAACCCAAACAACAGTAATAAAACCTAGACGAAGCTCCAGCTGGCCAACCACTAACTAGCCCCTCTTGGATCCACCCTCCTCGTCCAATCGCAAACCTACCCCATGGAATAGGGTGTCCAGAAACACAGAGTACGAGACGTGAGCATAAAACGCTCAGTACGAGAGTATGAGTATACATGCATGCAAAGTGAACTCCCTATAGACTCGAGGTCAAGGATCAGATAACAGAGACAGACCGGGCCCTGTTATGTAGCACGCTGTGCCATCGCTTCAGGAGGTGGCTCCCATACCGAGATAACCGTGGATACGTCGGACCCAAATCGATGGAAGTCCATCCACTAACAGGATAGGGTACAACCCTACTAACAGACATCTCGAAAGAGATACAGCAAGATGCAAATGAATGCAGCATAATATCATGGCATATAAATCATGCAGTCACATAATACATGCAAACTCAGTCAGGATATCTCGAACAGTACTTCCGTACCTCAAAACAGTGCAAGCTCTACCAACTCTAGGTTCACGCCTATAGTCTGCTCTACACTGCCAAATGATACTATCATCATTAAAGCGCTCTAAAAGCCTTAACTAAGCTATTGCATACTCCTAAATATTTATAGGAAGCAAAAGCTATGCATTCGTCCGTTGTTAGCCCTTTGATGTCAATGCCTCCAGAACTTGGGCACAACTCTGCTACGACTACCGAACGCCTCGACGATCGCCGGATCAAGCCTAGGAAGGCTAGAACAACTCGAATAGAGTAGAAAGGAGAGGGAAACACTCGGAATTGGCAATTGGAAATGAAGCCTCGGCCCTCTATTTATAGACAACGATCGGAACTTCCGATCCTCGATCGGAACGTCCGAACCTCGATCGGAACGTCCGATCCTGCCATCGGAGCTTCCGAAGATCCTGATCTGCCACGTGTCAAAATATCACTTGTTTACTCCGGATAGGGGTGATCGGAGCTTCCGATCCTGATCGGAGCTTCCGATCCAACCACACGTCATGCCTGACGTAATAATATCGGTGCCTTCGATCGCTCATCGGAGCTTCCGATCCTGTTCGGAGCTTCCGATCGTGCCTTCGGAGCTTCCGATCCGTCCGATACCCAATTTATTTAATTAGCATTAATCTTTTAATTACTCAATTAGGGTACGGGCTACTACATTCTCCCCCACTTAAGATATTTCGTCCTCGAAATCAGATCTTAAGTACCGAATGCAATACAAAAATCAAAAACATTCTTTATTCAAATCAAACGTTTACAGAGTTTGCAACTGAATACAACTTTAGAATGAAATCAAAACAACTCAGGATGGTCTTCACGCATCCTGTCCTCAAGCTCCCAAGTAGCTTCCTCAGTGCCTCGGCGCTGCCACTGAACTAAAACCAAAGGAATGACTTTGTTCCGTAAAACCTTATCCTTATAATCCAGGATACGAATAGGTTTCTCAACATATGTCAAATCCTTGTTCACTTGAACATCAGACCGCTGCAGAATATGAGATTCATCCGCCACATACCGTCGCAACAGAGATACGTTGAACACGTCGTGAATACTAGATAGATGCGGTGGCAAAGCTAGTCGATAATCCAAATCGCCAATGCTCTCCAAGATCTCAAACGGACCGATAAACCTGGGAGAAAACTTGCCCTTAAGGCCAAATCTGAGAATATTGCGGAAAGGTGACACTCTTAGAAACACTTTCTCCCCGACATCGAACTGCAAAGGCCTACGCTTGATATTAGCATAGCTGGCCTGACGATCCTATGCAGTCTTAATCTTTTTCTTGATCTGATCAACACTGTCTACCGCCTGCTGGATAAACTCCGGTCCCTCAGCCTGTCTCTCCCCCACTTCTTCTCAGAAGAGTGGAGTACGACAATGTCGCCCGTACAATGCCTCAAAAGGTGCCATCCCAATACTAGTATGATAGCTATTGTTGTACGCGAACTCAATCAATGGCAAATGATCCTGTCAGGCTGAACCAAAATCCATGACGCACGCTCTAAGCATATCCTCCAAAGTACGGATAGTGCGCTCTGATTGACCATCAGTCTCCGGATGATAGGCAGTACTCAAACTGAGAGTAGTACTCATCGCACGCTGAACACTCCCCCAGAATCTAGAAGTGAACCTGGGGTCCCGATCGCTGACAATGCTCACAGGCATTCCATGAAGTCGAACGATCTCCTGAATGTACAACCGAGCCATACGATCCACATTGTACTCCCGGCTATAGACAATGAAATGCGCTGACTTGGTGAGTCGATCCACCACAACCCAGATAGCATCACAGTTTCTCGGGGATAACGGCAAATGGGTCACAAAGTCCATTGTGATAAACTCCCATTTTCATTCAGGAATAGGCAGACTGTGAAGCAATCCTCCAGGTTTTCGGTGTTCTGCCTTGACCTGTTGACACACCAAACATCTCGAAACAAACTGATAAACACTGCGTTTCATTCCTTTCCACCAGAAACGAGTACGTAGATCCTTGTACATCTTGTTGCTCCCAGGATGAATACTCAACTTAGTGCGATGTGCCTGAGACAAAATCTCCTCTCGCAACTCTTCATCCTGCGGAATCACAAGCCTACCAGACAAACACAGAAAACCATCTGACTGATAATGAAATCCAGATGAGCTACCCTCGTTAGCTAGACGAGCTAAACGCTGGGTCTTCGAATCAGTCATCTGAGCATCTCGGATCCGCGAATACAAAGCTGGCTCAGATAATATCGCAAACATCTGGATACTCTGCATACCTTTCTTATGCTTGAAGGTATAACCTGAAGTACAACAGTCACCGATCGCACTAGACATCGAACAAGTCTGAAGTGCGGATAGTCGCACCTTGCGACTCAAGGCATCAGCGGTGAGATTAGCAGCTCCCAGATGGTACTTTATCTCGCAATAATAGTCCTTAAGCAAGTCCATCCAACTTCTCTGCCTCATGTTCAACTCCGCCTGAGTGAACAAATACTTGAGACTCTTATGGTCGGTGAAGATCTCAAATTTCTCGCCATACAGATAATGACGCCAGATCTTCAAAGCGAACACAATGGCTGCTAATTCCAAATCGTGGACTGGATAGTTGTCCTCGTGAAGTTTCAGCTGTCTAGAAGCGTATGCGATAACATGCCCATTTTGACTCAGGACACAACCTAACCCCTGAAGAGAAGCATCCGTGTAAACCACATACCCTCCAGATCCTGACGGTAATGCCAACACCGGCGCAGAAGTCAACCGCCGTCGAAGCTCACAGAAATTCTCCTCATACTCGGAGGACCACTCGAAGTCCACACCCTTGCGGGTAAGCTGCGTCAAAGGTCGAGCTAGTTGAGAGAAGTTCAGAATGAAGCGACGATAATACCCTGCTAGACCCAAAAAACTACGGATCTCAGCTACTGTCGTCAGACGCGACCAATTAAGTACCGCTTCGATCTTGCTTGGATCAATAGAAATCCCCTCCCTGGATATGATATGGCCAAGAAAGACCACTCTATCTATCCAAAACTCACACTTGCTCAGCTTGGCGTACAACTGCTCATCCCGAAGAGTCTGCAGTACCAACCGCAAGTGAGAAATATGCTCTTCCATATTACGCGAATACACCAAGATGTCGTCAATGAAGACCACGACAAACTTGTCCAAAAACTCCCTGAAGACACGGTTCATCAGGTTCATGAATATAGCCGGCGCATTAGTCAAACCAAATGGCATCACTAGAAACTCGTAATGCCCATAGCGAGTACGAAATGCAGTCTTGGCTACGTCTTGATCTCGGACTCTCAACTGATGATACCCAGATCTCAAGTCAATATTGGAGTAAACTGAAGTTCCCTGCAGCTGATCAAACAAGTCATCAATACGAGGCAACGGATACTTGTTCTTCACAGTGACTCGATTCAGCTGCCGATAGTCAATGCATAGCCGCATAGACTCATCCTTCTTCTTTACAAAAAGAACAGAAGCTCCCCAAGGAGATACACTAGGACGAATGTACCCCTTGTCCAAAAGATCCTGTAGCTGATTCTTCAACTCACGCATCTCTGATGGAGCCAGACGATACGGTGCTCGAGAAATTGGTGAAGTACCCGGCATCAACTCTATGCCAAACTCGACTTCCCTAACAGGAGGAAAACCCGGAATCTCATGAGGAAATACATCTTGAAATTCATCCACGACTGGAATACTCTCTATCCCAACGCTCTCAGCGGAAAAATCAACTGCATAGATAAGGTAGCCTCTCAAATAAAATGACTGTTCGTTTTTCTTGGATTGAGTATGCATACATTGTAGTAACCCAGAACTCATTTTAAGATAATAATATGTTAGACATGATTAAGGGTTGGTAATTAACCAATTCCGGAATTTAATCGAACTTCAGAAGCAAGAAACAAAATTTCATTGTCTGAGCCAGTTCGGACGATCCGAAGAGGACTTTGGACGGCCCGAACTTGATCACCGGGGGCTCCGAAGGTAAGCTTGTTGACTTCGGAGTTAAGGCACGTTCGGACTATCCAAAAAGGACTTCGGACGGCCCGAACTCCCTTGTGCCAAGAAAGCAGGATTACTCAGCATGGTGTTTTGACAAGTGTCGGATTTAGGTTACTTCGGACGACCCGAAGAGACGTTCGGACGGTCCGAACTCGACGTGTCTCGCATGCAGACAGTGAGTTGGAACGGACGATCCGAACTTAGCTTCAGAGGATCCGAACTTGTCCGGAAATTTTCTTATAAATAGGGCTCGTTCGATTTTATTTTGAAATGCGAATTCCCGAGTTTCTTTCTTCAGTTATATAGTGTGAGATATACACTTGAGGGCCCTATCGGTTTTAATAGAGGTTTTGGAATAACCAAGGTGTGGTTATAGTCATCCGGGACTAGCGACTCCAAAGGGCTAACTACGGACGAAGGTATGGTCCGGGAATCTATTTAAGTTTTGGGAGTACTTATTAGCTTAGTTAAGGCTTATAGAAGTTATGTAGTGATACGGTGAACTTTTGAATATAGGCTTGGAACCTAGGATCCTATTATAGTTGAACTAGCCTAGAGGTACGTGCACATTGACTGAGATTATCAGCGAGTATACATGTTTATATGTTGCATTTATTTGGCATTATTATATGGCATGATATATGATTTACCGCTTTCTATATTCATATGTCATGTGCATATACACGTTGAGCCTATACCTTGTTATACCTGACTATAGACCCGCTCAGCTCTATACTCGATAGTCTGTCACTGAGAGTACCGCGACGGCGGGGGCATTTATGTCTGTCTACTCTGGTGTACTAGACGAGTGTGGTTGCACCCAGAGGTTGATCCGTGCGGTGGCAGCACTCATGTGGCGCCGGTTCTGAGCATGATTTTTCAGATGACCCTGTACCAGTCATCATGTTGCATGCATTATATACATATGTTTACTCATGTTTATGTACTGGGCGTTAGCGCTCACGTCTTAGTTGTTATCTTGGACACCCTATTCCATGGGGCAGGTCGCAGGATGGACGGAGCTGGTAGTTCAAGGCAGGACTAGAGAGCAGGAGCCTTGAGGATTTTATTATACAGCAGGATTCGATATAGCTGTATAATGTTTATGGTTTCGATTTGGTTGTATCACTACAGATTTAAGCCTGGATTATGTTACTAAGCTGATATGTAAATTATGGTTTTGTTTTCGCATGTTTTACTCTGTTACGTTATTTTGCTGTATTAAGTTTAATGCATGCTATTAGTTGCCAGTTAGTAGGTGATACCATGTAGGGTCACTACATACATCACTTGAGAAATGATTATTTTTCCATAGATTTCGATTATTTAATTGTTTGATAGAGTTGAGAATTTTTTTAAAAACTTGTAAAAAATAAGTAAATATCTGAGGGTAGAAGTAGCTCACAACCACAAATATATAGATTGCTTTTAATTTTTACATTCATCAAATTTGCAAAAAAAAAAAAAAAAAAAAAAGGTACTCGACTACGGGTACTCGACCTTACCCGAAAAAATCGATTTTTTCGGATCGGGATCGGGTAGTCAAAATGACTACCCAACATGTCGGGTACCGACCCGAAAAAACCCGACCCGCGCCCACCCTTACCCGTGAAACAATTTCACAGGAGTTTTGTGAAAAATATGATGATAATAATAATAATTAAAAAAATAAAATAAATAGATCTATTGGTTTTCTTAACGTAACATGGTCCACAATCCACATTATTAGCGCTATATATTAATCGTTTGCTAGAGTTAGAAAAATCAAACGAAACTAAGACATTGTTTGGAAGAGCTTCTATGAAGCATTTTTCAACTTTTCATATACAAAATTCTCTCAAACATTACCTAACAAATGCAAGTCAATGAAAGAACGCGTTATTACATGTAATTAATAACTGCGGACTTTACGAAGTTTTACTTAGTTTCATTTCTTTTACTGGGAGTAAAAATCCACATTGTCAACATGGTAGAGAAATTGGTTTTGGAAATTTGCTATTTTCATACACTCAATAAATGTTTTTAATTTAACTTTATTTTTTAAAAAAATTAATTTATTCAATCAACTTCCAACTTTTTGTTAATGACTTGGCAACTCCACATCCATTATCATTCTATGAACTTCCAACTTAATTAGTTTGATACCGTCATAAAACAAAACATAATTTGATACTAACAGGTCGCGACTATGTGACCCATACCAAACATGGAGAAGGGACTAATTATTATTATTATTTTAATAAAACCATTAAAATGAAAACCATCAGTTTTGTGATTGAAATAGTAGGAAGAAGATCGGAAGTCTAATAGGTATAATTTGTCATTTAATCGAATAATAAAATATGCCGAATGCTTAATTAATATATGAATGTAATTTAAAACATTAATATAATATGAAAAGGTGACAACCAAAAATTTTAAATAGTAAAAATACAGAAGTCTAATCATACTGCTGCCGAAAGGAGGAAGCAACAAGATAGTCTTAGTTTCTGATTGGTTAATGATTAAAGCGTTTAAGGTAAAATCGGCCTAACTTAATTTTGACTAATGACTTTTATAATTTCAGGATAATCACCACTAACAGTGGGCCATGTTTCATCTGTTCCGACAGGGTGCCACGACAGGAGACATCCACGTGGCGCATTGTGTCTCGTAGGATGTCTCCATGTGTGCATCCGTATCAATTTGGCAACCAATCAAGTTCATCTATTCTATTATTGATTCATTCACTAATGTCTTATTAATGGAATGCGTTTATTAAGAGTTGGTCCAATTCAAAACTCCCACAATTTTGGGAATATAGAGTGTTGAAAAATTGAGTGAAATTAATTGTTTTCTCAAGTCTTTCAGTTGTTTTGAGATTGCTCGGTAATGACTGAGGTTGTGTTTTTGACAGGAAAAAATGAACGATATGAGAAATGAATTTTATTCAAACGACAACAATCTTGAACGGATTTGAAATACATCGCACTTATTATCGAAATTGTTTATTCCTGAAATTCACTTGAATTCGGTACATACAAAATCAATCAAACATTAAAATCTATTGATCCAGGTATTATGGAACGAAAATATTTACCATATGTTTGAAATTGCTAATCATGTAAACTATCAATATATTTACCATATGTTTGGAATTACTAATCCAGTAAACTATCAAATCCCTGTTGTTTCATGAACGATTGTAATTTATGATAATGCTATATATTAACATTTTTGAACCATATGATTAAATTCTGATGGTTTTTTTTTAGGAAAAACTGTCATTTTGGTCATTTATATTTGTCACTTTACGATCGGTTCTCTATATTTTCATATTTCATTTTTAGTCCTGTATGTTTCGATTTTTGGCAATTTCAGTCATTTTTATTCAAAAATGTTTACGTGGCACTATACACGTCAGCTTCACATCAACACTGAATTAGTGTCACATCAGCACCACATCAGAAAAAAGACTAAAATTTCCAAAAAAATAAAGATAGCGAACTAAAACTGAAAACATAAAGAACCAAAATCGTAAATTGACAAACGTACAGGACTAAAAAAAACAATTTTCTCTTTTTCTTATAAAAACGAAGAATATTATTCTTCTTCACTCTTCAGCAATCATACTCTTAACAGTTATACCAACACGGGATTAATAAACTTTCGAACTTGTGACATTCACTCTCGTATTAATAGTTGGATTGCTTGCTTGTCGTTTTTAAAATCCTTTAAAATAGCAAAAATAATTATCGCTCCTTTGTTTGCCAAACCAATTAATTAGAATTAAGTTCCGTAAACTTCGAACGCGGGTATTGTAGATATATAGGATTCCAAAAAATAAGCAAATTTTACACACAAATATATTGGGCATTCAAATTTTAATACCCTTCCCGTATAATATAATTGAAAAATTGCATTTCATTTATGTTATCAAAATTTAATTTTAGTTATGTATTTTTCGGTTTTTGGTAATTTTAGTTTTTTCATTAAGATCGTTGATGTGACACTACACACATCAATGTCACATTAGACAATATTGACGATTAAAATCATCAAAAGACAAATATAAAAGGCCAGAAGTATAATTTTTCTTAATTTATTAATTTATAAACTATTGGCTTGTAAGTGAACTCTATAGTCTATAGACTCCTAGAATATAGGGCTCCTCTTTTCCACTGTTCCCACACAAAAAGCGATATTAGCTAGTTTACTTTATATTGTTCCAATAATTCACATATGTGAAAGTAAAATGAACCAACATTTAGGTATACAACTCACAATAATTATATGCTACGGATTCAGTGAACACAAATTGATCTTGACACAAAATAGATATTTGGATTAGATACATTTAACTGAAACCATTCAAAGAATGGCTTACTAAAAAAAACCAGTGAAGGGGACAGCCCATTATTGTCTTGCCAAAATTAGAAATATTGTTCTTGATTTTGACCATATATATAATGCGACAAGGTTGCGATATATATCAAGAATTAGCATTAATCGATGTAAAATAAATATTTGACCTCTCATTCAGTTTCACTTATTATTTAAAATTACTTTCTGAAAGCTCTTGATTACAATTTTACATGTTTTATATACAGGTTTGTTAAGAAACATCAAGAAAATCTTGATAAAACCATATTATTCCTGTTAATGCAACACGTAAAAACTAACAAAAATAGGTATATATGTCTGTTTAAGTTATATATATATTCATCTCATGTATCTTTAAAGTTGTCACATATCTCCTGATCTAATGGCATCATATGTCTCAAAAATGGAACATGTCTCGAGTTCGAAATCCTACAAACCTCATCTAATACATGTAAGGTTGAGGTTCTGAGACCAGTAGGTCTCATGTTCAATTTTCGTTGGTTGCGGATAGTTTTTTAAATTTATTTAGATATATTTAAAAGTTTTTTTTGTAATTATTCTGCTCGAGATGAGCATGTCTGGAGTTGACGTTCAAGTATCATCTGTAGTTCGGACAGTTACTTCATATTTTTATAATCTAGATCAAGATTGTACTTGTACTCTAAAAAAAATTGTTCCCTTTTATTTTCCATTAAACTTTGATTGACTTTAGGTTTCAGTTTCATAACAAATGCAAACAGTACTCAACAATACTTTCTCTATATTGATCATCCTTCTCATTTCCATAATTCCCGGAAACCTTATTTTATTTTATTTATTTTTGAATCATCCGGTCACAAAAAATTTTAAGTTCATGATATATATCTATGAAATCTTAAAATTAAGTAAATATTCCTGCAGGTATAAAATATATAGGCAAATAAATTTTATTTCCTTTTCTCTCATTTTACTAAAATTTTATCATGGCTCCAATTTTCCGATCTAGCTTAAACTTCGCAGAAATTTCACATGGGGAAAATCCCGGAATCTCTCCGAATTTGTTTGTCTTAGGTTAATATGTCTAGCTGCCAGAAAGCCACTGAAGCAAAGTTGGTCGTGTGTCTGTTATTAGAAAATTATCACATATATCATTAGGAACTACAAATATAGAAACCTGGCTTCATAAAATACAATTCAATGTTAATTTAATTATAAATCATAACGTAATGTTTGTTTGGTTTTAAAAAAACCAAAACCTTGTAATTCGTTAGCCACCCTAGCTAATTGTGGTGAAGTGATATAAACTTTTCACAGGGATCTGGATTCGATTCGGATTTTTTAAAAAAAAAAAAAACATGTAAAAAAAGGGGGGAAAAACCTACTAAAATAAATGGTGGGGAATTAAGTTGAAAAAAAAGTCACAAAATATTATCCGTAAGCTTATTTCCACTTTGACGCAGAGCAAAAGTCCTCTTGATCACATGCTTCCTTTACCCCATACAGTAACTACAATTAATGCGGCTTGTGATTCAACAGAGTTCAAATTCAAACTACAATTTGAAACAAAAATACATTTAGGTATAGAGTGTCTCTTATAGCTTTTAGGAATCACTTCTCATTTTTTCGTTAATAAAATTTCAAATTTTGTTAAAAAAAAGTTGAAAAGTGCTTTCTAAAAGCTTTCTCAAACACTACCTTAATAAAAGAGAACAAGCTTATATAAATTTTATGAAATTTTATTTTACAACCATAATATATTAATTCGTCGATCAGGGATAGTCTGGAATCGGTCACAACTTCATGTTATTTTCCAAATACTTTACTGCTGTGCCATAAAGTGTTTAGGTATGTCTATTTTGCACTTGGTAAACTACCACTTATATTATTATATAATAATCACTGGATCATATATCATATATGATATATGTGGCCAGGTCTCGTACAAAAATTAAATATTGATATAAGTTATGTAAAATGAATTTGAACTTTGTGAGCATGACGTATTGACATTAATTGGTCCTTATCCTTCATTGTGATTACGATCCCTCGGACTTCGATGGTTAATTAAGAGCCAATATAACTTTATTTTTTTATTTTTTTATTTTTTTTTGTTGACGATGGAACCTGAATGCCATAATCACTATGCACGATAGGAAAACATCCGGAGTGTTATAACATGTGAACCATGCCCAGTTAGGTTGCACGAGGACACATCCTATACAACATACTCTCCCAATAAAATGTTGATAGAAAAAAAAATCGAACTTATTACCATATACCCAAACGTTCACCTATTATCAATATAACTTATTTCGTTGAAATTACACGAGTATATTATACAATTATAGGTAGCAAAATTGTGGGCTTCGGTTTTGAAATTATGGCAAATTCGATGCAAATAATTAATAAATAAATTTCTATACAGTGCGCACCCGACGGAAAGAGGGACTAATTCTCCCAATGGGCCTATGTTTGAAATGTGGTAGATTACTCTTGCTTGGGTTGGGCTGCCAAAAGTTGATACTCTAACCCAGTTATGATAATTGAAAAATAGCCCATCAAGATAGAGGCTTACCAAAGGCTGACCCAACAGGGGTGTTGTAAAAAGTATTGGTTTAGGATACCACAACATAGCTCCATGAGTTTGGGTGTGTGAAAATGAAATTAGACTTTTTCTCGAAAAAAAATATACCTAAATTTCTAAATTTGTTTGCCCTTTGAAAGGAAGTGATTTTCTGCAGGTTTTTTTTTATATTTAATTTTTTTAAAAAAATTAAATTACAAAAGTAATTTAAAGTAGGGGTGTTTGCAAATATGGACGCTGGAATTTAAAAACATAAGCAGCGTCCGCTGCTGTGAGCAGCGGCCGCTTCTCAAACATGGGGGACTTGCAAGTCCCCATGTGCATTCCTTTTTTTTTTTTTAAATTAATTATATTTTTTCCCAAAAATATAAATTTTAATTTTAATTTTTGAATTTGATGACTACTTTAAAAAAATTTTAAAAAACAAAAAACAAAAAAATTATAGTTAAAAAAATTAAATTGATTAAATAAATTTATTTGATCAGCTATATTTATAAAATCATTAGTTAACAATTTTTTAAAAAAATTTTTTGAGAGGAAATTTTTTTAAAAATTAATTATGTAATTAATAATATTTTATAAAAGTATTATTTATTTAGTATTAGTATGATAATTTTTTCTCAAAAATCTAAATTTTAATTTTAATTTTCAAATTTGATGACCACGTTGAAAAATTTTAAAAAAACCAAAAAAATTTATAGTTAAAAAAATTAGATTGATTAAATAAATTTATTTTGATCAGATATATTTAAAAAAATATTAATTATATATAGATAGTATTCAAGGACGAAAACCTAGCATTTTTGCATCAATTCGGCCCGAATAGATCTGAATTAACTCTTCTAGGTTTATCCAGAGAACCGAGGAACCTTCACAAATCCAAACGAATTAAAATAAATATATGACTATGCTAACTAAAATTTAAATTAAAAATAAAATTTATATTTAAAAAATATAATATAAAATAAATTTTATGAAAATATGTTATTTAAGTTAACTAATGTTTTTATAAATATATTTGATCAAAATAAATTTATTTGATCAATCTAATTTTTTTAACTGTATATTTTTTGTTTTGCTTTTTTTTTTTTTTTTTAAATTATTCAATGTAGTCATCAAATTCAAAAATTAAAATTAAACTTTATATTTTTGGAAAAAAATTATTATACTAATACTAAATAAATACTATTTTTATAAAATATTATTAATTAAATAATTAATTTTTTTTAAACGCTGGAATTTTAAATTTCAGCGTCCGCTGTTAGCAAGGGCGTTTTGCAGTATATTTTCAAACGCCCCTGATTCAAATTACTTTTGTAATTTAATTTTTTAAAAAATTAAATATAAAAAAACCCGATTTTCTGCCGTTTCTACTTGGTGAGCTCCATTTTCTCTTGATTCACGCGGGTCAACATATTGTATACACATTACATGAAAGTCCTCTCTTGTTTTGATATTAAAAACGTTGATTCATTCATTCTTCGATGAAGTTCGTTTATATCTTTGGAGGAAGATTTCATTCCTTTTTTACCGAGGTGGATAGAAATTGGAGATGACTCAAAACTCATAGCCAATAAGAGGCGCTAGCAACAACAAATATCATGTACAACAATATTTACAACAGTTATATATTGTGAGATTTTGTTATTATGTCGCGATGTTTTGTATACAATGTATCATAGATTTTGATAAATGAAATTTTTGTGTTGAATTTTTTGTGTTGTACAAATTAATGATGTATAAATTTCGTTATACATGTAAAATTGCTCAAATAAATTTAAATGGAAAAATTAAAGATTGGGCTAGTTTTATGTGGCCCCCCCCTCCCCCTCCCACTCCCCCTCCCTTACTATTGGGAAATTATTTGCAACTATTTTATCAGAGACTGAGTAATACGAGAAAAATAAATATATTTATGGAATAATTTGAAATACTTATAAGCAATTAACTCGAACAATTTATCATAAATTGACCTTTGAGTACTGACAATGAAACATATGCTATTTAGCTTAAATCAACATAAAAAGAAAAGGACATCTACCTAAAGAAAATGTAGAAGAAATTGCTAGAATTGTAAACACTCTAGAGATCAATAACCCAAAATTATTTGGCATGTAGTATACTTCAACGTCTAACCTAACTTATATATCTCTTTACAATAAGACATGTTTAAATTTAACTTGTACTAGGATGACCATAGATATATAATCATATATTTGTCTAAATTATAATTATTATTTAACTCCTGTTAAGGTTTCAAATTATATATAATTTACTTTTATATCATACATAAAAGAGTGAGTCTTTTTTATAACAGCCTCACAGATCTTTATATTTGAAATGAATCGATCTGATTTATATCTGTAGTGAAAAGTCAAGTTTTTAGTTGTTAACATAAAATGTAATGTTTTTTGTTCAAATCAGCATAAATTACACGATACTGTTTCGTAACATAATTAACCAAAAAAATGATACTTTTGTATTGAATTATAATATATTGGACATAAAAAGCAGCTTTTTCATGTCTATAATCGGAAATCCATCTAATAAAATTGATTCGTAAACGGTTTCTGAGGAGTTTATGTGTACATAAAAATATATTTTGACTTCTTTTGCTCCAATATGGCACAATATAAAAAAAATTGAATTATTGGTGAAGTGACCTACAAAATTAAATAAAACCAGTTGTTCCCAATGGTCGTCGTAATCATCAGTGTTATTTTATCCCTTCTTATGAACTAGTAGAATTATAAAATGAATTTTAAGTATTTAATGTGACTTGTTAGGATACAAAAAATGACGAAAATCATTTTTGGAAAAAAAAAAAAAAAAAAAAGAGACAAAATCAACGCACAATGTTTGGAGAAATTTTTTGTTTTGAATCAATAGTGGTTGGAGATTGAGAATATAGAGATGACGAAAAATATTTGTGGCGTGTTTGGTGGCTTGGGTCAATTCAAAAGCAAGAATATTATGTGGACAAAATCTTTTGACAGTTCGACCTAGGGTGATCACATTTTTTCACAAAATCGTCCGAATCGACCATCCCGCACCGTCGTATTTCATTTTTTGAAATAACCGCGGTTTTAAAAAAAATTAAAACCGCCCCGCCGCCATGGGTTGGTTATAATTTTTCGCCCAAACCGTCCCGCACCGCACCGCCGTGTATAGTGATATTTAGCTAGAGTTATATTTATAACACATTGTATATACATTATACACAATAGATTCGATCCTATGCCGCCTCCACTCTCTTCTCTCCCAACACTTCTTCAAAAAAATTTCCCCTTTTTCTCTCTTCATAATCTATTTACTACTTCTTTATATAAATATTATAATTGATTAACTTTATTTTGTCGCTTGATTGTTATTTTATTTAGTTTTATTTTGTTTATTATAGTTTTTATTCATTATTCTAATAATTTGAATAGTTTTTTTTTCATTTTACCTATCATTAAAAAAAAATCGTGAACCGACCGCAACCGCTTAAAACCGCCGAAAACGATTTTACATATAAAACCGCAACAAAAAAAATAAAATATAATCGAACCGCAATTGGCAATTCAGTTTGAATTTTTTATGAAAAATCGTCAAACCGTACCGTGATCACCCCTAGTTCAACCTTTTTTCTTTTTATCTATTAATTTCTTTTTTTCCTTTTTTTATTCTGTATATTTAAGAAATGAAAACCAAATGTGCTAATGATATTATCATCTAATTTTTTATCATTCCACTCACAAGCACCTTTTTGTAAAATCGATGTGATTCAACATTCACACGTCGTTTCGTGTTTGATTCAAATTTACAGTAATATGAGTTTAAACTCTTTAACATCTTTCGTTTCAATGATATGATAAATAATACATAGACAATTAATATAATATAATTAAAAATAAATAAAAAATAATAGTTAATATATTATTTGATTTGATGAATAGATCATAGTTTATTTTATTTGATTGATATATAATTAATAATTAATAAATAGATAAATAACATGAGGAGAATAACACGAGATTGATTGAGATAACTATGCATAATAGATGGATTAATAATTAACTATCTTTCGACTTATCATCTAATTTTTTTTTATCATTCCACTCACAAGCACAACACTAAAAATCAATTATCGGGACCAAGATCATCTCATAATTATAATCTATGTTATAAATTTTTATAAAAAATATCATGGAAAAATTAGTTTTAAAATATCATAGAAATCTTTAATCTTCATACGGTTTTACGAGTTAAAATAAAATATGGACCATAGTCATTCAAAATAAATCCTTTTCTGTTTTTTTTTAAAAAAAAATTACATTTACACTTTGTTCTTGATTTCGGAGCATAATTAATCATGTATATTTTTTTAGCCATAATGAATTATGCATTTATGTGGTTCAGTGTTTTTGTGTATCCTACCTTCCCCTTATTGCCTAACATTTTATAATATATTTTTTCATTGTAGCTCAACCGAAATTGCTTTCATCCTTCAATCATGGAACTGCACCAAAGAGGCAAAGAGTCTTTGTTTTGTAATCTGTACTCTTATAACAAATTTATTCTTTCTCATGTGTAAGGTCCACAAGTGACGATTGGCTCATCTGGGAATCTTTGGAATATTCCGGCGGCTTTCAGCCACCCACCAGGGCCAGGCGTAACCGGGAATCTTGGAATATTCCGGCCATCAGCTCCCACCTAAAGTTTCATATGGAGAAGGAGCCGCTCCTCCCTTATCTCGACCAAAGAAGATTAATCCTACAACCACCGCCTCCGCCACCGCCAATCACACTCTGCCCTTTACCGGAAGACAGTGAGATTACTATTCCACCTGTGTCCCTTACACCTTCGACCAAAGAACTCAAAGATATGCTCATTTTTGGCTCCCCCTCATCTTCATTGCCTTATCTCAACGATTGTTCATCTTCAAATCTTCTTGATGCCTTAACCTTGTCCCTCGCCTCCCCAAAACCTTCACTGTCCAATCCTGATTGTGCAAGATCAGCTTTTGATGGGGAAAGGTCAAATCTTGACGCAGATAACCAACAAGCTTGGCTGATTGATCCCGATTACCCGTTTTCCAAGAGCAATCTTCATAGGTCCAAGACTGCACCGGCCATGGCTACTATTAATGAAATCGATCATTCTTCGGGTTCCAAGCCACCCCAGTTTGGTAAATCATCAATTGTGAGGCAAGGTTTTGTTCTTTTGATTATATACTTGAGTCTTGGTGTGATTATATACTCTTTAAGCAAGGACAAGTTCAAGGGGACTGAGACTCACCCTGTTGTTGATGCTCTGTACTTTTGCATTGTGACTATGTGTACGATTGGTTATGGTGATATAACTCCTGATAGTACAGCAACTAAGTTGTTCTCTATCACATTTGTGCTTGTGGGATTTGGATTCGTAGATATTTTGTTAACCGGGCTGCTTAGTTTTGTGCTTGATTTGCAAGAGAATTATCTTTTGAAGACTATTAAGAGTAGAGGAGCTCATGACCCTGGGTCTTACATAATAGATGTAAAAAAGGGGAGGATGAGGATTCGAATGAAGGTTGGATTGGCCTTAGGCGTTGTGGTTCTTTGTATTGGAACTGGCGTCGCCTTTATGCATTTTGTTGAGAGGCTGGATTGGGTGGATTCGTTTTATTTGTCGGTTATGTCAGTCACAACTGTTGGGTACGGTGACAGGGCATTTAACTCTTTATGTGGTCGAGTTTTTGCATCCATTTGGTTGCTATTGTCAACACTTGCAGTTGCTAGAGCTTTTCTGTACTTGGCTGAGGCAAGAGTTGATAAACGAAATAGAAGTATGGCAAAGTGGGTGCTTGGACAAGATATGACTGTAGCTCAGTTTCTGGCTGCTGACATTGATAACCATGGTTTCGTGACGTAAGCTTTCTTCAACTTCGCTCATTTGGAAGTTATTTTTCTATCTAAACTTAATACAGTTGTTGAAGTTAGATCAGCTTTCATGGGACACTATTGATTGTGTTTTATAGAAGTTGGAATATCAATAATAGTATGGCTAAGTGGTTTTTTAACTAAAATTTTTGCAGCTTCATGCCTTTTTTAGGTAATATTTGGGAAAGTTTCTAGAAAGTACTACTCAGCATTTCATTAATAAAATTTTGAAATTTTGTGAAATTTTGTTAACGAGAAGCTGAGAAGTGCTTCTTAAAATCTCTCACAAACACTATCTTAATGTTCTTGAGTGCATGCAGATTGGAAAGAATTCACTCTCTTTATTTAACGAAAATGGAAGTAAATACTATATAACTTTCTTCTCTTGAAATGTGAAATTTATGATATATATTGAAGCTTCCATATTTACATTTATGCCAGCATGCTATTATTTCAGCTACATGCATCTTCAAGTTTTAATATATCTTTCATTACATCTTGAGCATGATAAAATCTTCATCAGTTGACAACTTTAGTGTCACTCACTATGCTGCTTGACTGAAAATTCTTCCATGTTGTTCCTTAAAGAGTATAAAGGGAATTATGCTGGACTGCAAGTTTGCAACATATGTGAGATTCTATTAGAAAGTTGATTATTATCATCTTTGCTTCTAGTATGGCCTGCCCTAACAAACACACAAACACTTACAATCTGGGCAACTTTTCAACCATTGTTAGGATTTTACGATCGTATGATAGTTCTCGTGCCTGACTTGTACTCTTTTGGAACTGTTTGAATGAGATATTTTTTCCCTTCCCTAATGGTGGTTCTGTCTGCTACTGTATAAATTAATCTTTCAGCTGCCTTTCAAATTGGATGTGGAACATGCTTTTTATAATTCCCTCCACTTTCAGCATGTGAGCTTATGTTTTACGAGTGCAACCGCCTGTATATTTTCTCCTTTCATTAAATCTCGAAGAAAATGTACCACATTACATATTTCACATGTTATCTGGCAGTAAATCAGAGTTCATAGTATACAAACTCAAAGAGTTGGGCAAAGTCTCGGAGAAGGACATTTTGCAGATTTCTAAACAGTTTGAACGGCTGGACTCTGGTAACTGTGGGAAGATAACTCTCGCTGATCTCATGGAAAGCCATCACTGATTCAAAAGCATGGGAACTGTCCATGGATCTCTACATAAAGGACTTCCTAACCAAGATGAAAGTCGTCTTCGGCATTGAAGTTGTACGAGACATTTCTTGGAACAAAGATGACAAGCGACACTTCAATCCTCAAAGTTCTGTACAAACGCACTTCCACTTGCACGACATTGACTTATAAGCATACATGGCTTCTTTACATCAGGCACGTTCTTGCTGGTAACTCGTCTCTGATAGCTTTAGGCCACAAAAAAATTCGTGGAAAAGATATTAAGATGCTATACTATTCTTTACCGGTTTAGCCCCATGAGAATCGTGAACTGGGTTTATTCACTACTGCACGAGAAGTGGCTACTATATTTGCATTTTACATGTACATTGCTTTGGTATTGTATCGAAAGAGAAGTACACCGCTCTTCTTGTGTATCGTTCGAAAGTGGCGAATTAATGGAGTTTTGTATGAAATCTTGATGTTGGATGGATAATTATATGGTTAGATATGTTCAATAGTTACAGCATGCGTTTAGAGTTTTTTCTTGCTTGAAATCCATGTCTTACAAATTAAGGGTCTGTTTGGTTCATACAGGCCTTTCTTTCTGAAGTATCCATCAATGAAAATGTAAGAGGAATAACCTTTATGGATATAGTTTCTTGGTAAAAATAAAATTGTTTCTTTGCTTCATTGAGATTTATAAATTTTGAACAAGTGTGTGTGTGTGTGTGTTTTTAACCTTCAAAACTCGCAGCATTTTAAAATATTTTCTAAATATGGAAAATGATTTTTTTTCCATTAACTTGTTCGTTTTTTTTTATTTTGGTCCATTAATTTTTTTTTAAATTTAGTTTTGTGCACTAAATTTTAATTTTTCGTTATTTTGGTTCAATTGATAATGTGACAGCTTGACATGTCAGCATTTTTCGATTTCATGTCAATATTTTCTGATGTCGCGTCATCCGACATTGGATCACGAATCATGCATCGTCAAATTGATGATTAACTTTTTTTACATGATCTAAATTTTGTTCTTGAAAAATTTATTAAAATATCAACAAATTATATTTTTGAGTTGAATATATATACCGTACGTAATATTTTTCGCATCAATTTATATTATACTTTAATTATATCGACTCATTAGATACCTGTTCTATCTACTATATATGAGAGAAGATATATTATTTTTTTTTTGAGGAAGAGAGAAGATATATTATATATATGTAAAAATTCTTGAATAGACTGGGGATACGTACATACACCAATTTGTCCCAGATAAGATATCACAACGAAAATATATAAATGCATGTATACAACTTAATTAGCAAATACAGCTTAAAGACCTCAGAATATTCATTCCTCTCTTCGTCTGGGGTTTTTAATACAAAGTAAAAATATTAAACCATATTATATGATAATACTTCACAAACAACAAACATGCAATATTCTTGAAAACAGTACTGAATTGAAACAACATACAATATACAAATTAAATCGCACGCCCCGTCCCCGGATCGAATCAATGCCTCGAGAGAGCAGAAGCGGACAGCAAGATGAGGAGTATGAGGACTACCATGGCTGCAAAGGATCCGATCAGCGACCCCGAAATTCGCTCGCAGAAGGAGTTGAACTGCTGGCAAATGGCGAACCAATTTGTCCTTGTGTTCCCCTTGTGTGCCAAGTATACTATTGCTGCTGCTGCTGATGCCCCAGCACTCAGAAGTGCCAACATTCCCTTCACAACGTTCATACTTATTATTGTACATATATAAGAATTATATATATGTAATGGCATTAAAACAAAAGGGATATATATATATATAGAAGTTTTCAGCTGCCCAACCATTACTGCCCAACTCGTCTCCGACCACCAAAACCCGATACCGGGTTTTAGTGGTCGAAGACGATGTGGACATCATTGATTGGGCGGCTGAAAATTTTTCACATATATATATATATATATATATATCTTACTGCGTCGAAGAAAATCAAGACAACTCTGCTGTTTTGTGCACCACTCCTTAGAATGTGGAAGATGGACAGTGCCAAAGAGAGAACAAGATAAGCACTTACGATAGAATTCGCCACCACGAAAAACCTGCGGAAACCGCGATTCATTTTTCATTAAAACTATGATCAAGAAATCAAGATTTTATGCATGCATGCATGCATGCATGCATTCACAAAAAAGTTCTTGTCTTCCAAATGAATCGATGACTAACGTGAACATGGGAAGATCGTTGTATTTAGCGCGGAAACGGATGAACTGAGTGAAAAACGGAAGCGTTTCGTCGGTTGTCCCCATGGCAATGGCACTTGCTAAGGTTGCAATGAGAGCAACAATTCTCAGGATGAAATCTATAACAGCCACTCCACGATTCACCCCAGCTCTTGCAACCGAAGACTCCTTCAAACCGAGTTCGACCACGCCTCCCTTCATCTTTCTTGAGTGTAAAACGTTACTAGTTGTTGGGGGAAAAAAGAGGGGTACGTACGTTCTTTTTAGTCTACAAAAAGAATTGCTGTAATAATATTCAATTGCGGTGATGAATACCTTGCCATGATATGGGAATTTATATGCGTCGAAAAGTGATAAGAACTGCGTAGCAGGTTGGTGATTGTGCAGAATCTGGCAACAAAATGTGAATTAGTGGATAATTTACTTGCTAAAGCTGATACATAACCATATAAATTATTAAGTCTACCTGCTGTACTTTTCCAACTCCATTACAAATTTCAAGTCATGGAAAAAGAAAAAGGAGAAGGTTTGGTTCAATACCTAAAATGGAAATAATTGCTTCTACACTTCTACTTCTACATATTTGTTACATGCATGTACAGATATATAATCTTTAAATTTTTAGTTGTTCAACCAATGATGTTCAACTTGTCCCCGATCATTAAAACCCGGTACCGTGTTTTAGTTATGCGAAAAATAAAAAAAAAACCACTAAAAGTCGGGGACGAGGTGGAAAAATATTGTTGGGCAGCTGAAAAGTCCTCGTGTATATATATAAAATATATATATATATATCTTATATATACTTATTTGATGCATATATTATAAGTATTTATTCAGAGTTTACAATATATAAGGAAGGAAATTAAGAAATTAATGCTATATATACAAAAAAAAAAATGAAAATGATGGATAAGACATGCGTAAACTGGTGATAAACTAATCCATAATTATACATATATTTGTTCTCTTTGATAAGGATTATGCGTGTGTGAACCGCGTATCACTTTTTCTATTATTTTATTGTCGACAATTTGTACTTAAACCATTATATATTTCTTGCCAATCACGAGACGGGGTTGGTATGTATCAATCTGGAGTGGAGATAAAATTTGTTTTTCGAAATTTTGCTAATTATAAATTCGTATCTTTAGCTTTCTGAATATCAAAATTAGTATTGTGCATTCATATAATCATATTTACCTTGCTTTTCTGTTAGAGTATTGAGGCATTGGTGATTAATTCTAATTTTATAGTTCTTGCAAAGATGGATTTCTTGGAATAATTAAAAATACACATTGAAAAAAAAATATACATTTTTCATCGATTGTAATAATTCAATTAAATATCTTCACTCAATAAAAGGAAACGTATATTCTTAAATCATATAGCACATACATTTACGGAAAATGAACAGAACAAAATCTGAGCATAACCGGAGTAAGCTTATTGCATATATAAAACAAAATCATATATTGTATTACCAAACGCATCATTGTGTTAATATTGGAATATCATCACATCGTTTTAACATCATGCGACATCGTATTTTGTCTTGGGAATATAACGACTCTAAATCAACTAATCTACAGAGATATGAAATTCATCTTATGTAACATAAAAAAATCCGTTGAGATGTTAACATCGATCTAAATGCATCGGATTTTTTTAAAAAAATCATTCACGGTATCAGAATATATACCACGATCTTCATTAACCATTTTCGATTTTACCACAAGTAGTATCACGACACCAATCCAAATCCTACTTAAATTAATATGACCTTATATTCAAACCCTTCGCCTGAACCAAATATTAAACTTCTAATTTCATTACATTGGGTTATGAATCTTATGATAGTGAAATATAATGGAGGAAGATAATATTTCCCTGTATAGAAGAAAAGTCAACTGTGCAAGGAGAAAACAGTCATTTACCCCAAACCAACCCAAACCCATCGAATGGACTAAGTTGAAGATTCATGGCTCCCAAAGAGTTGACTTTCACACAAGTTTTTCAAGTCCCAATTCTTCATCTTCCACCAATTCTCCTCTCTTCTGCTTCTGATCTTGATAGTTATATATCCAGGGAAATGGATCAAAACAAAAGCGCGTTTGTGATCGGAATCGTAGGTGCGGTGATCACGCTTTCTGCTTATTCTCAGACCTACATGTCTCCCACACAGTGTATCACGGTTGGGTTAGTAGTTCTCGTCTTTGGCCTTCTTGTTCGAGAAGGTATTCTCCCTGTTTGATCAGCTTCTAGTTCAAGGATTTTCTTGTTTTCCAAATTAGAAAATAATGTTGTTTTTACTGCGTTTGTTCTACGTTTTATTTTATGCCTGTGATTTCATGTGCTCGATCTTGGGATTTTTGGACTTTGATCCTTTACGACCAAATGTTGTTCAAGTTTTTTGTTACAGCTTGGTATTGACTTATGGTGTATTTGGTTCGAAGTAATATGCATGTCGCAAGTCGAATGCTTCGATGTTATCATTTGGGTAACCCTTAATTTTACAAGGTGAAATGTATCTTATCACATGAGCTCACATATTATATTATATATTAAATGTAAAGGTATGTAGTGATTTGTGTTTTAGAATATAAACAAGATTTAGGTAGTGCTCGAAATCGCTAAAAAGATAATTTTGTGCATTTCCATTTCAAAATTTCAAAAAGATAGCTTCATTTGCTACTATTAATACTTCAAAATTTGAAGGATTTCAAGCATGCTCGTGCTCACATTTTTTACAAGGAAACGGTCTATAATTTATATCTATAGGTGCTCACATGATCAAGCAACGATCACAATTATATACACCAAAATTGATGGTCATTGTTTGAAAAAACTACTTGGAAGTTTTGAACCATAAGAAAGATGACTCTTTTATGCTTTTCTAAGTTCTAATCAATCAACTCTCATTTAGAAAAATTATGGAATATCCGAAGTCACAGAAACATCACCTTTTAAACGTAAAAGATATTGATCTCTCATTCTTTCAGAACTATTTAAAAAAATAGGATACAATGACCCACCGATCAACACCTCGCGAAAAAATAAATTAAAGAACGTAAACTGCCATTTGAGTATGGCCGAGCAACTTCAAGGATGATTTGATCCGAGAACAAATGTCCGTCGATCGTCTCAGGTTGCAAGCACTCCCACATCATCAGTAACATTTTTTTTCAGCTGCATTGTTCTTGCATTAACTGGATACCCACAACGGGGATATTCACCGTGAATCTCGTATAAGTATACAAGGTAAACATCCTCAGTGTGGCAGCCGATGTACGCAAGTTAATGCCGGATATGTACAACCACCTTCACACGAATATCATATGCGCACACACTCTTGCGTAATATACAAGATAAATACAAGGAAGATAAACATCCTCCTAGTGGCAGCCGATGTATGCCATTTGATGCCGAACACATACAACCACCTCCGCATGATTATCATGTGCACACATAAGCATGTAATATATACAAGATAAATATAAGGAAGATAAGGTCATGCATGCATATATCCACAGCTTTAGACATGCAGGAATGGTACCACAACCCCATCTGGTGGGAGTCGGGGTTGTTAACTTACCAGGCCTATGGTGGAAACAAGAAGAGACAAAACTGTGATGGGCAAGACGCATGCCTGAAAATATTGAGGCAAGTTTACCTGCTGACATCACAACCGGTCTCTAAAGTCCATTAAACCTAAAATGCAGAGATATATATTGAGTAATCAGAAAACGGGTAACAATTTGTTCATTGACAAAACCGAATGCTGACAAGAGATCCTCAGCCAATCGTAGTCCAATTCCTTCTCAAATCATTAGCTTGGAAATTGTTTTTTAACAAAACAAGAATTACCTTGATGCTCAAATAGGACAGACAAAAAACTTCCCAAGAATAAACAACAATAACGATTAGTTTCAAATCGAAATATTCAAAGAAACTGCAAAACAGTTCAAGATATAAATCATATAAGCCAACACATGACGTGAGAAATAACTAGTATTGACTCTACAGGAAACCAACAAGCATATATCACCCTAAACATACAGCTGAGAAGAATGAAGTCATCTGATACATCAGTAGGAAAACATAAAATAGAGAGTGGCAGCAGGTTCTTGGGAGCACTACAGATAAAGCTTGGTGATGTATGGTGCCAAAACGTGACATTTTCAAGGGGTGAGTCTTCAGATATTGGTCCTCATATAGAAAAGCATCAAGGTGGGCCATCAGTTAATCGAAACCCTCTTATCAACTGTTCTTTGGGTTAAGGCGGGTGGCTTCATCAATATAGGCAAGTGGCTGACTTCAGGCTTCAGATATCTCAGCTGTTATATTGTGAAGGGAAATGAAACAAAGGTAAAAGAATAGCATCAGTCAACTGGGTCAGGGTTGTGTCAATCTGAGGCAACTTGTCAAAACGCTTCACTGCAGTGTTACTTCAAATACAGATAAGCAGCAAAGGAAGCAAGTAGAGACATAATACATAGTGATATCATGGTCTACCTGTAATTTTACTACAGAGCTCTAGTAGTCATAGGTTCTCCCACGTGAAACAGGACTACGTGCAGAAAACCTGGTTACGGAAATGGAAAATCAGGGATTGGGAACAAATAAACGTTTCAAGTGACAGATAAGGTAGTAGTGCATTTTAAGATAATTGGGAAAGGTCAACTTCCCCAGTAATAAAAAAACCTCCAGAGCCCACACCAATAGAGAAGACGAAAGAATCAGGTCATTAGGTAATCTAGCACAAACTCAAGGACAGAAACTCTTGAAAAATTCAATGCTAGTGAAAAATTCAACAAATCTTACCCAGAACCAACAGATCGCCCTGAGGAATAGCTTCCATATGCACCATATGCATTGCCGCCACTACCACTCTGCAGATGGCGGGAAAATGTGATAACAATGCAGAACAACAAAATATATGGAGAAGGCCGTATACTTATGCTTTGGTTTTATTTATGAGGACAAAAATAATTTACCCGAGGACCACCATAACTACCATAATTATCTGCAGGTGCTAAGTCAGCAGAACGACCATACACACCAGAATAAGAGTACCCTCGCTCACGGTTCTTGGCATCCCTGTTTCCATATTTCAAGCTGTCTGAACCATCTGCTGATATGGGAAGATATGGGACAAAAGGCATAAATGCAGACACAGCGCCCTCCTTCTCAAAAACATTAGCCCTCAAGCGTGACATTACTTGTATAAGAGCATCCTTGGCAACATCAGGATCTCCAGAAATCTGCCAATGGTAAAGCACATCAGCAGCTACATTCAATTATTTCTGTTACAGTCCTAAATAACCCATTGGTCGTGCCTCCTCTTCGTCATTTACGTGGCTTATTTTTAGTTCACACTAGTTCTGCCAAGGATGGGGAGAGACCAGAAACATTAAAGGCATACACCGAATTTATATTCTCATAATTACTCTAGCAGTTGAGATAATCTTAAGAAATTTAAAATAGAGTAATGCAATAGTGATCACACGCACTCCAAATAACATATCATCATATCAGTAACTTAACAAGTAGAAGGGGTACATGCTGACACCAGTTATGCTTAACCTAGAAAGTGCACTTAAATGCTACTATTAAAAACCACAAACATTGCCTATTGATGTTCACCTGCACCATTTCATCATCTTCAGAAGCAACCTTAGGCAGGTTTTCTTTTGACAGTATGCGAATATTAGCCTTGGTCACTTTCCTCATCTCCGAAATTATGGATCCTCCTTTTCCAATAAGACAGCCAATTCGAGAGGTAGGAACAAGTAACCTGGTCATAAAAGAAACGAGACCAGAGTCTCTTTCGACTTTTTCACTGCACCTGGGCTGCAATCTTAAAGCAGCATCGATTGCAGGAGAAAATGTATCTTCGAAAATCTGAACCAACACAGTCCAAGAATAAGTGGATATAAGCTAACACGCCAAAACCTCAATCTAGATAATTAAACTAAACAGTACCTCTTTTGCGGAGATAGATATCAAGCAATCATCTCCCTCAGCAGCAGAGCTATCAACTTTAACAGTTGCCCCAGAGTCTTGCCTTACTTGGTTGATTACCGCGCCTCCCTTGCCAATGACACCCCCTATATTAGCAGTTGGACACACCAAGCGAATTGAGAATTCTCTTGAAGATGTTTCATTCCTAGGAGCTGAGTAAAGAGACTGAGGCCACTCGGACCTTTCACCCTTGTATCCCCCATAGAGCCCAACAAGTGGAGTTAATCCCATGATTGGAGCACCGGCACCAGAACCCAAGACTGAACCACCAGAAGGATACCCAGTACGAGCAGAAGAAGAAAGTAAATGCTGAGATCGAGATGGATTATCATGTAGGCGAGATGCAATCTCATACAGAGCTTTCTTCACCACAGAAGCATCTCCTGATATCTAACATAGCAAGGAAAGAGGAAGGATCATTGGACATTTGGACTCAAAAACAATTCGAGTTGAACTGCAAGCATTTATCATGAAAGAAAAGGAATGACAATGAGTAGTACACTGGAACCAATTGAAATACAATTGCAACTCAGAACATCTTCGATCTAAAATCTAAAAATTACCATTGCAACATGGCGCCAACAAAAGACCAACTAAATTAAATCACTTAAATCGCTCTGACATAGTAATTTACTAGAATATGAAAAGTGCTACTGCGCATGGCTCTGAACTACAAAAGGGTATTTACCAAGATGGCAAGATACGCACAAAAAATAAATGTGGCTTTACATAGGCAACCACATTCCGCAGTACCTGCACAAGTTCATCTGAACGCAATGCACATGCCGGCAAATGATCATCCTTTACAATTCGAATCTGAGCCCCAGTGTCACTGCGAATATTTTGAACTATCTGTCCACCCTTCCCAATTATGCAACCAATCTGATCAGAAGGTACCAAAAGTCGAACCGTAACTTGTTGGTACTCTTCTGAGTCCTCAATCATCGTATCCTCAGCAATGATCCTATCATGTACCCTAAAAAGGGCATCTTGGGCAGGACATAGATGACTATCAAATCCATCAGAATCATTACTCTCCTTGCTAGCACTGTATATGGTAATGACACGTTCCTCGCATCCTGCAACAGACTCACCGATTTGGATCTTTGATTTCGTGTCAATTCTCAATTGTTTAACAATTTCTCCTCCCCTTCCAATAATACTTCCAATTTTCTTCCCTGGGCACAAATAGCGATATACCGTGTCATCGGACCCAATATGAAACGGATCTTTATCACTTCCGGATTTTCTTCTTTTATTCCCATCGTTTTCAGCATAATCAGACTGGGAATGAGACCGTTTGCCATAGTTATTCCTCTGACTGGTCATCCTGATATTAGATATTAATAAAATTCAAAATATTAGATATTAATAAAATTCAAATAAGCACATGATTAACAGAGAAGAAAAATGACTGAATGTAAACATTAAAGCATTGAGAATTTGTAGAATGGTTAAAAAATCAGCACTCTTTTCTCTCAACTAAAAAAAACGATCGTTGCCCAAATTCCGGAAATCCCGAATAGATTCCGCACCCTCTAATGGTAGTACCCAAAACTCGTGAGCGATGACCCACGAAAATACAAAGAAGAATAATAAAGAAGAAGCACAATTGTGGACATCTCAGAAAGATTACAATTCAAGAATTCTGGGATGAAAAGATCCAAGAATCACATGATTATGTCAATGAAGCATCCAAAAAAAAAAAAGAAAGAAAGCAGCAATAACAGCGTAGAATCGATGCATACGCGTAATACATGTAAATTGAAACAATTGCAACATTATACCTCTGGATCGCACACAAATTCTGGAGGGTTGAATTCGAGAGCGAGATGGGGATTACAGCGAGTTCAGCAATGCGGCGAGAAAGAACCTAGGGTTTTGACCGGACCAGACACCAACGAGATTATGCTTATTAAAATAACAAAATAATATAAATATCTTTTTTTTTTTTAAAACATATTTATTTTTAAAAAATATATAAAAATATCTATTATATATACATTATATTATACCATATAATAGAACAAAAAAACTCCCTACAGCTCCACCGTTGATATTTTGAAACATTCCAAATATTTTTCCCCAAAATATCCTTTACCAAACAATTTTATTATTATTTTGAATAAAACAAAATACAATTTAATAAAATAAAACCTCAAATATTAGCTTTAAAATTTATTTTTACAAAAAAAATAGTAATTAATTAGAATGAAATTAAATTTGCATAGTTCTTTATTATAAAATTCTTACAATTTCATAATAAAATTCTAAATTAGAGATGTTATAATATTTTATGAATGTCATGATAACATGGTTTTATTTTAAGTTCCTCCTTATTATAGATTCAACCATGGGCTTTTATAGAAACCATCTCGTTTTGTGATTTTTATTTAAAAATTAGAAATGAAATATTTTATTTTTTTTAACAACTTGGATCATCGGTTGTATATCTAATACTATATTGTAAAAACAAGTGGATGAAATAAAAAATATTTTAATATTTTAATTGTTTTTTTTTTCATTTTTTGCCCTTTAAATTACAAATGAAAGTTAACATCCACTTATATCATAAAATGAAAATTCTTCTACCAAAAAAATAATAAAAACTGCTCGTATTTTCTTTAAACTTATTTTCACAAAATCGTAAGAAAGTTTTTATAGTCAAAAATATTTTCTATAATAACATATTATATCTTGTGCGCCTATTGTGTATGCATAGTCATTACTAAAGGTAAAATAAAGAAGAATTGGTCATACCAATATATCAACCTCTCAACTTAATGAAATAAAATTTAATAGAATAGATAGTTATGAATCGAAGTTTAAAATTTTTTAGTATTTTATGAGTGAGATGCATTTTCCATATGCAAGATAAATAAAATGAAATCAACTGTGCCAGACAGTTTTATAGTTTGCATCTACAAAAATGGGCTGGAGATATTTTTTAAAAAAATCTTAATCAACAAAAATGGGCTGGCCCAATAGTAAAAAAAACAAATCATAGACCCAGAATAATGAAGAAGTCACGAAGAACGTCCCGACCCGTGCCCGAAGTTGACGGATCATTTATTTTTCGGCATTTTTAAACAATTAATTAATTAATTAAATTAAATTTATACTAAAACTCAAACAAAATAGTTCATTTACAAATATTCAGATTAACTAGTCAATATATTCTTTATAAAATAATTTTCCTCGTCAGATGTTATGTTATTCTCTTTCAAACGAAGAATGAGAATTAAAATTTTTTATGATATAATATAATTTAAGAATTAAAATTATGATATAATATTTTTATGCTATTAAATTCACAAATTTTATGATATAATATAATTTAATAAATTTAATTTAAAGTCGATTAAAATATTTTATCTTAAAAAAATATGTATTATTGCCTCCTCTTGAAAAGAGTATCTCATTTTTTTTAATATTAAGATCATATTTATAAAATTATGGTAATTTTTTTTATTTTTGATGAAATTCATTTTGAAAAATAAATATTTAATAAAAATATGTTGGAAATTTTGATTGTGCTTAATAAATTAAAATTAAGCAACGCAAAGTTTGCGAAGTTCGGAAAAGAAAAAAAGATTGAGAAGATAAAATTAAAAAAAATGGAAAATTGAGGTTGCATGGCGGCTGAAAATTGAGCCCCTGCACTGTTCATGCTGCCTGGGGCACAATATACACTAGAGCTTCTACCTTGGAATTTTTCAAGGCACCTGGAGTGGTGCAAGAGCGCAATATATTTCGCCCCTGCACCGGTGCTTCTGGCCACATGAAAAGTTGTATCACAAGTTTGTTGTTGTTTTATCTTGGGTGCCAAATTCCGTCGGCACCAAGAGCAGAGAAAAACTTTTTAAAGATATCGTGTTCAATATGAACCTCAACAAATCCAATTCCGTTTATGTTTAGTACCATCTTCAAATCAATCCCAACATTATACACTCTATATATCTACAAAATATGGATATTCTTCTTGTGTATAAAATTACTTTTTATTCTAATATTTGGATGAACGCGAAATGTATACTTACATACATACGATAAATGACTATTATATGTATACATACAAACATACATAAAATCATTTTATTATTCTAAAATTATTGTATTTCAAAATTTATTATTTAAAAAAAACAGTTTTTCTTTTGATAGTTTTTTAATTTATTTCAGTGGTTAATAATTTCCTCTGTTAAATATCTTAAATTTCTGGGGTTGTAGAAAGAGTACTATAGCCTATAGGCCACCTTTAAACGGGAGGTTTATAGATTGAAGTTCAAATTATAAACCATGTTTATTTCTGTCAACGGCACATTTGGCCGTGTGGGTCCCGCTGCTAACTCCAAATGTTTTTTTTTTAATTTTTTTTTTGTTTTTATTTAATACGTGCGTAGGCTTAGTAGGATGTTTTTATAATTTCAGTATTTTTTTAACAAAATATCTGATTTTTTAAAGATATGACATAATATTATATATATATATAAATTATTGTTGTTATAATATATTTTTTTTCTTTTTACTAATTTTATAATTTATTAAATTATTTAAAATAATATATACGAATAATTAATTAATAATACAAATTAAATTGATTATTATAAATATATATTTAATTAAATATATAAATAAAAATTATAAATAATAGTAGTAAATTAAAATGATAGAATGAATGCGTGTGATTGGATAGTGAGACCTCCAAAAGTTATGTTTTTAGGTTTATGATTAGGAAGGAAATATTTAAAAATAGTGGGTTTTAAAATTTTGAGGTGACGATAAATGTAGTAAAAATAAATTCAAAAATTGGGTTCATGACTAGAGATGCCCTAAAGGCTAAAGAGGACCGGATGAGATGTATGATATATATTAACACGATACGTCGATAACATCGTATCATTTTATGTTATTTTCTATTTTATAAAAATAATAAAATTGTATCATTCATTATCATATATACATGAAAATTCAATTGCTATATGTTTGTTTTAAATTTATTATTTGTTGTTAATTTTTATTTTATATTTCATGTACACAGTGTTACCGTACGTGACGCTACTATATATATATATATATATATATATATATATATATATATATAAAATATAATATTAAAAAAAATTAGTTGAAGTATTATAGTAACAGTAGGTCATAGGTAGCCTTAGCCCTTACGTACTCTACATATATTATTTTACCGAAATAAATAGAGAGTAAATGGGAAATTAATTGGACGTGACTTTGAATATCTATTATAGAGTATACAAAGAATCATCGTATTTATGACGATAGATGTAGATTTTCAATTCTCTTTTTCCCCTCTTAACAATGATAAAGTAAATTCATTATTTTTTCTATCTAAAAATAAATATATAATAAATAAAAATACAAAAATAACATTTAAAAATTTATAACAACAAATATATGTATTATATAAAATTTAATGTACATAAAATAAATTGTATATATATATATGTGCGTGCGTTAAAAGATATTAATAATTATAGTATTATACTATAAGTCTATAATTATAGTTAAACATATAGAACAACTAACTTTCGGTAAATTAAAGAAAAAGAAAATTATAATTCTAAAAACACCCTTTAACAATACATCTCCAAATTCGACAATTTTTTCTATCTTCTTTCACGCGATTACAATTTTATAAATTAATATATTTTAGAATTTTTAAAATTTTGAAAAAAAAATTCATCGCCTCATATTTTTTATATAGATCAATAAACAAAGAGGAAAAAATTTAACATGACTTACTATATATAATTAATATAATAGTTGCAACCGCATGTTGGTCAGAGAATTAATATAGTATAAATTAATTAACCATAGTTTCGCGATTGTGTTTGAATACTGTTTTCGCAATATAGTTAGCGTAAGAGGAAAGTATTATATATAGGACTAGACTAGATTAATAGTTTATTCGTGAAGGTCGAATTAACGTACTCCATGCATGATTAAAGTAGCTAGGTTTATATCAAACTATATACACATTTTATTAATTGCCACAATTATAGATTGGGAAAATTGCAAATTTAGTCCTGTATGTTTGTCACTTTGCGATTTTGGTCCTTTATGTTTTCACATTTCAGTTTTAGTCCTGTATGTTTCGATTTTTGGCAATTTCGGTCCTTTTTCTTCGAAAATGCTGACGTGGCACTGTACACGTCAGCTCCACGTCAGCATTGAATTGGTGCCACGTCAGCGCCACATCGGAAAAAGGACTAAAATTGCCAAAAAAATAAAGATAGCGGACTAAAACTGCAATCTGAAAATATAAAGGACCAAAATCGCAAAATGACAAACATACAGGATCAAAAAAGCAATTTTTCCTTATAGATTAGCATTATATGTATTATATAACTAACCAATTAATTAATAACCAATATATGCATATGCATGTTTGTGTATGTGAAATTGAAATAAACAAATGAATTTATTGTATTTTGGTCTTTGTGCACTAAATTTTTAATTTTCATTTATTTTTGTTCAATTATTGATGTCAAACACATCAACAATTTCTAATACCCACGTACGTTATTGATTCATGATGTTATATTAACATTTTTTTTGTATCATACAACTATTTTACGATGTCAAGTATATTAGTACAACAAGATAAAAACTTTTTTTTTTTTTTTAGAAACCAAACAACAAGATAATACTTAAAAATATATAGTTAAAACAAAACTTTGAAAAACCTCAAAATTAGATAAAGTTGGATTGAAGTAGTAGTGTGTGAATGAAGTCCAGAAACGTAAGAAGACTGCACCCATTTTTGGTACAGAGTGCATTTAATGGAGAGTGTAATGATAAGTCAAACTAGGGGTCATAGCTACTGCATGCCCATTGGGTAGTTCTAGTAGAGCCTGCAGGCAGGCCCTCCCCTTAATTCCTCTTCGATCGTGTGGATTTCTGTGAATAAATCTCTAATTATTCCAACTTTTGTTTTCATCACTCTCTAGTACTGATCTTAAACAAGCCGTTTTTTCTTGCCTTTTTTAGCTCAACCCTTTTTTTTTCAGTGTGCGTATAATATTATAATAATAATTCATCGATCTCCCATGCCGCAGCATGAATGCTACCAAGAAAACGGTGGCTCCGCCGCCACCAACCACCGCCGTGAAATGGGTTCTCCTGTGGATGATGCCTTCAAGGAGGAAGTCTGCGGTGAGAAATCGAAGAAAAATGGCTTCAATATCATCAACCTGCAGTTTGATGGCCAAAGCTCAGATGAAAATTGCAAATTAATATTAAAGAATAAGCGGTCAAAATTATGTTGTAGAGGGCACTGGAAACCTTCAGAAGACACCAAACTCAGAGAACTCGTAGCCATGTACGGCCCGCACAACTGGAACCTCATAGCTGAAAAACTAAGAGGATCAAGATCAGGTACGTACGTACTACGTGATATAATCATCGATATTTTTTAATATGTATATATTTTTGTTGAAATATTATCTCACATCGATAAGATAGAGTTTTTGTGTTTACTTAATATAGACAAAAACAACTTTTACTTTTTGAGCTAGCTTTTGAGGTAAATTAGGTCCGAGCCTCAATTTCTAACAATTTTCAAAAACAATGTTTTTTCATGAATAATCTTTTACTTGGATTGTTTGAAGGCAAAAGCTGTAGATTGAGATGGCATAATCAGCTGGATCCAAAGATCAACAAAGGAGCTTTCAGTGAAGAAGAGGAGCATAGATTAATGGGAGCTCAAACACAATACGGCAACAAATGGGCGCTGATTTCCAGGCTATTTCCAGGTAGAACAGATAATGCAGTGAAGAATCACTGGCACGTTGTGATGGCCAGGAAACACAGGGATGAGCTTTCAAAATCCAAGCTTAATGGAAAACGGACTTCTCACTACTCTACAGATATTGATCATCATTACACCACAAGATCATTAATTAACACGCATGATAATTATTCTGCAGGTTTGCATCTTATAATTAATTTCCTCCTCTTTTCACTTAATAATATATAATTAAATTGCATGCATGCCTCTAATATTATAATGAATATATATTAATCTTGTTTGGTCATGAATTTGCAGGTAATTGTATGAAAAGAAGACACATGTTAATGTTGCAGGATTCAATAATGAAGAACAATTTGTCAACTACATCTGAAATATCATTTGCTGAGCTATCATCGGCTGGAGAGAGCCATTGTGATCAGAACAGTACTACTGCAACAACACCTACTTTCATAGATTTTCTTGGAGTTGGAGCCTCATAATCGATCGACACAAAAATATATAACGACTATATATTTAATTTGCATTGTTTAATTAATAATATAGATCGTGTGGGCCGTAGAGGTAGATATATATATAAGTAGCTGCATTTTCCAGTTCATGGTCTTTGTAATTATTGTACGTCTTTTGATTTGTATATATGGAGGTAGAATGGTCAATCATTTTTTTTTAAAAAAATAAAGCTTAAAAATTTGAAATTTTTGAATTCAAATCCTCCTATTTATCATAGCATTACAAAAAGTTATGAATACAATTAAATCAAGAAGGTGAATTCGTTTGTATTAATTTTCGAAAGTAGACTAAAGAAACAATAAATAAATATATATAGATAGATATTTGAAAAGGATATCTATATAATATATTAGCAAATTAAATCGTATGAATTCGTCTAGTCATGTCAAAGTATGTTGTGTATGGAATATTTACACGTTTTATATTTATTTTATATATTAAAAAAAATTGCATGAATTAATAGATAATTTCAACAATCTTAGCTCGTAGCTTTAAATTATAATATATAATAGCTCAACCAAACAACGTCACAACCTCCAATTGCTTGTGTAAAAAGATCAAGCTGCTTCACCATAAACTCTATAACTACTAACAACAAATGATTTGAAAATTCTTTTACAATAATCAAAGAATTAATATATATTGTTTCATGACCATAAATTAAACTCCAAGAATTGAACAAATTCTTGGAAATCCAATCTCCCATCTCCATTCTCGTCGAAAACATCGATCATCCTCTTGAAACTATCCATCTCCAATCCTTTATCCAATCCCAAAGAACACAGAACCTTCTGCAAATCCTTTGAATCAATAAACCCATCTCCGTCACAGTCAAACACATCGAAAGCATCCTTCACTTCATCCGGGCTCGGATCTTTCTCCTCGAAAAGGCCGAATAAATCATGGGATTCCACATCCAAAGTTGCAGCTTCTTCGGGATTAATGCTCATCATGAATCTTAAACTCCCTGAGACGATATCCTCTACATCTCCTCCGTGCAAGATTGGATCGGCCCTTTTCAGTTTCTTGACAAATGAATCGATATCTCCCTTCATTGCTTTATCCCGCTGTTTGGATTCGGAATCCTCGGGATTCATCAACACATGGGATCGGATTGTAGACCGGAAAAATCCCAAAAACAAGCTGTGTGCCCTTTTCTTGTCAAAGAATATAACCAAGAGGAACTTAAACATCAATCCCATTATCAATGTGAATTGCAGGCTTTTGAAATTTAGAGAAACATTAATCTCCATTGGGAATTGAAGATGATCGAGAGACATGGCTAAAGATAATTAATTTATACAAGTATATATTAAAGATGCTTTTTTTTTTCTTCTTACATGAATCTTGTGTAGATTTGATGTGGGGGGGGTTCTCTTCATATATAGTGGAGGGAGGAGTGGCTCGAGATCTTGGAAAATTTGGTGGGATTTTTCAATTTGAGGGAAGTTTCATGGCGAGTGCGTGTAATTTATTCGTTGGATTTGTTTTTTATGAAAAGAAATTGAAATGATAATATATAAAGATTATTCGGCGCCACTTTGGTAGAATATTGAGTAATGTGTGGGAAATTTCTCGTATTGAATGCGACTTTTACAGGACATTTCGAGGAATTGAGGGACTCTTGTTAGCCAGCCACCTTAGTCCAAAGGAGAATTCAGATTTGATGTTACATGTTAGAAGGCATTTCCTCGTGGAAATTACTTTTTGATATTATTTTGTTTCCCATTATTGGGGTTGATTTGACCAAGACTTCTTAATTGGTACGTACCGATTCCACAATGTTTTTTCCCCGAATTTACTTATCGTTTATGTAGCAACTCTAAACTAGACCCTACCTATATTATGATTATCATTACAAATTTTATGAGTATTATTAAATCTTGAAATCTAGTTACTTATAAAAAATACATATAAATTAGGAAAATATTTTTTCGTCTACCGAATTGGCTACTTTTGGGTTTAATTCGTTCCACTAACTTTTTAATTTTTGGCACACTAACATTCAATTGTTGAATATTTTGATCCTACTATTGATGTAACGATCAGATGACAATAATTTTCGATGTCACGACGGTTAAACAAAAAAAAAAACAAATTTATGCAGTAAAATCAAACTTCGAAATCTTAATTAGTCTACGGAACTCAAAAATTAAATGAGTTTACTTAAAAATTTATTGAAACCATGTGACATTTTCGCCCCTAGACAACAAATAACTTTTAAGTCAATTTAATGAAAGATTTGAAGTCTACAAGCAATGAATTCAACTTGTGATTTCTTACTCTAATTACATATCAAAAAATAGTTTCCCCAATAAATCAAACTTATAAGAATTTGATTCGTTCAAAATTCGAGGAAAAACTTTCCGTTTTTCATTATTTTGGTTTTGATGAATTTTAATATATGGAACATTAGTTTTATTCTTCTTAATTGAGCCACATAGAAGACAATCGATATCAAATAAGCAATATTTAGTGGCTTTAGTAGTTTCTCGTGAAAAAATGACCAAAACAAAATATGTTAATAGATGAAACCAAATTTTAACAAGTTACTTGGCAAAAATATAAAATATGTCAACTTAAATATTTGAAATTGTAATATTTTAAACAACCGCGTGAGATGTGTTTTTATTGAAAGCAAATGACATTACTACATGTATAAGAGGGATTTGGTGAAGACCTGTTGAATTGAAAAAAACATTTGACTGTATTTTTGTGTTAAATTAGCAAAAGAGAATATTATTGTTCGCATTTTCAACGTTGTGTACATGTTAGAATGGAAAACTTGAAGAAAGGGTAGTGAAATTTCAAAAGAAAGTTGATGAAAAGATCAAATTAATTTCGCTTTGCGTGCTTTGACTGCAATATATATAAATAATAAATTACACGCATATATGTATGTAGTAATTATCTTCAAAAATTAATTTACAAGTTTCGTTTACGAATAAACAAGTGTTCACCTTCCCATCAAATCCCACCATTATTTAAGGTCGACACACTAAATATGAATTTAATTCAAGTTGCTTTTTATTTTTTATTTTTTACTTTTCCGGAAATAAATATTGCAGAGGAAATAATTTTATGTGTCAAAAGCTAGTGTCATGGTGAATTTTTTCAATCATCAAAATATCCTCTGTTAAATTTTTTTTTTCTAAAATACAAAATTTTACATTTGATTTTTTAATTTACAAATTTATTTTATAATTAATAACAAGAGTATTTATAAGAAAAAACAAAAATCAATTTGGGCACCAGTAATAAAGAGCGGATGATTTATATCGGGCTCCTTTCCTTCGTTTACTGTAGTGTTTGTGGTCCTAAGCCCATTTACTGTTGAAGACCAATTTCGGAAAAGCCCAAGATAACTTATGATTCATGAAGAGCAAGTCTGAGCAACTCCGAAAATCATTTACGTTCATCACAGTAAGCCGTACATAAAATGCATCTAGAATTTAGTTTGAGAAATCTTTGCCCAAATATTTTGGTGTTATCTATTATAATTACGGTTTATTAAGGTAAGAAAGATTAAATTGCTCGTGAAATTAATTATTATATAAACCCATTATTTATTTATTCATTTAAAATATATATATACGTTTTTAATAATTATTTTCTGAGGGGGAAAAAAAAAAACGAACCAACAAAAATTATAAAAAATCCAGCCAACACAAATTCTTGGCTCATATTCGAGAACTAAACAAAAACCCTTCATTTATGAATTTTGTACTCCTACAAAATATTTAAACAACTATATTTCATGACTTTTGAAAGTTATTTTATATAGACTAGTGACGCATTACATGCGTTGTGTGTGCAACATAATATATATATATATATATATATATACATAAATTTTTTTTTAAAGGTGATTGAGTTTTTTTAGTGTAGAAGTTTTGTATAAATTTACATCAGAGAAGGGTAAAATAGGAAAGAAATTTTGGTATGTTCATGCCACATCAAAAAGCAATTTTTCTAAGGTGATGCAACATGTACACAGAAGGTTACACTTACACGTTACACTTGACATTACATAAATATCCTTGATGTATTTTGAAAAGAATTTTTTCAAATAAAGTGGAGGGATAATTTTGTAATTTCATGTGGAATATGTAACCCAATGTATATTCTTCTATGTACATGTAGCATTTTCCTTTTTCTAATATCCTCAACTATTATAAAATAACATAGAATAGAGATGAATCTTGAATGAAACTCTAGCTGCATTAATCAAAAGCCTAATCCAGGGGGTGGAGCAGCAGGAGGCAAGATAAAACTTGATTTTGAATTGAAATTTGGCCCCGCATACACGTAATCCAATTCTATTTCCTCTAAATTTTCCTGCAATATTAATTTCATAAATTCATTTCTTTTTAAAGAATGGATCCAAAATATATAAAAATAAAATAACAAAAAATGGCAAAAGCATGAAACTGAAATTAAACCTGCTCCACGGAAGCATTCACAACTTTTTCCCGGCCATAGTAATCTGCCATTTCTCTCGAAAACCCTATTCCAAGAATAAATATTAGTTTCAGATTTACGACAATATTTAAAAAAAAACGGAGATTTGCGACGATCGCGAACAAGAAAAAAAAAAAAAAAAAAAGAAAGATGGTACCATTGGAGATTAGGGTCATGACTACAATAACTGCGAAGAGAAGAACTCGGGGCAAACAAATTTTGGTCATGTTTTATCTTTGAATTTTTTTTTAATGGGAAGCTTTCTGAGTTCACTAGCAGTGGAAGTTGAGCATGATCCTATATATAATCTCGAATAATTAATGTGTCTTTTGTTTTTCGGGATGAAAAAAAATAATCATTTAATTAACATCAGAAGTCGTCGAGTTCATGCGTGTGTGTGATGGGTTAAGTAGTTGTTACGTTTTCACTTTTTAATTTAATTTACTCAGTTTTTAAAATTTAACTGTTTCCCGATTTCGGGGTCAATGGAGGAGAAAATTTAGGACTTGATTTTACAAATAAGGTACCGTTTGGTTACATATATATTATTAAAATACTAACTTATTTTATTCAATTACGTTTTTTTTGTTATAATATTTATCTATTTATTAATTATTTATCTTACATCAATCAAATCATTAATTATTTATTTTACACAATCAAATCTTGAATTTAAATTACTATATTATCTTTTATAAATAATATTATTTCTTTTAAATTAATTGTGCGACCACCCCGTCAAATATTCTCAGTCTCTTCTTCTTATTCCTATTTTATTAAAAATATTTAATTTTTAAAATAATTTTAACATTCTGTCCCTTTTAGTTTAGCCAAAACATTTCACAATCCTAATAATTTTTTAAATACGGGTTGTTTAATTTAATAATTTTTTTTTTTTTTGTAAAACAACTATAAGTCCACTCGATCTACATGCACAATTGTTAACTAAAAATTGTTTTATTATTTTTTTTATTATTATTAATTTATTTATTTTAATAGTATTTTTACAAATAAAAATAATAAAATTTTGCCCCCTTCCATGCAATTTTCCTGTCTCCGTCCTAATATGAGACCGACCGTCTTACAACAAATTTACTAATCTATGTCATGCAATTTCTTGTTTTCACCCCAGCATGAGACCGTCTCACAAAATATCTATTAATCTTTACTAAAAAAACAAATATTTTTTTTAGAACTTAAAACAAATATTTTCAGGAAAACAAAAATTCCAACCCAAAAAATATCTGGTAATGTGCAAGTGGTGTTTTGTGATCCATTGTTAAAAAAAATTAGTTGCCTCTGTTATTTGTACAAACCTTGCTACACAATCACTAAATACTAATTCATCAGTCGCATAAAAAGTCAACGATTATCATTCAAGTGATCGTTGACTTCGAGCTCTGAAACCCAACAACGTGCACACTGATTTGAATCTGATGAAGGAACATAATTTCATCAATATAATCTTTTTGGGAAAAGATAAAAGTCAAACACCTCAAAGTAAATCAACCTCAAACGTGTCCACCATGTATATATATGATCTATATATAAAAAAATAATTTAGGTTTCGTTTAGATAAATATTTATAAAATGTATTTATAAAAATGTTTTTTTTTTTTCAAAATTCCAGAAAGTTATATTCAAGGCTCAAATTTGCTAACTCAAATTCCTTTCCATGTGATTGTAGGGGCGAAATGGTGAGAGTTGACTTCAAACTCCAAAGCTTGATTTATGTAAAATTTCGGGAAAATAATTTGTTTCATTATTTTTCTGCATCAAAATGATGCAAATTTCGAAACTATTAAAAATTTGTTGCAGTCAAAAGGGCAATAAGTTGTTAGAAAAGTAATGGAATATACAATTTGGATAATGTATATTCCATTCACCAGTTTGAAAATTTTGGGGATAATAAGAATTTTTTGCAAATTATTTTAGAATTAGTGAACGTGCGTCATACTAGTTATTATCCTATCCTATAAAAATCCGAAATTTCAAGAGATTTGAGTCTAAATTCAAAAACTACTCTCTGCTCAAACATACACCAAACATATACCACAGAAAAGAAAGAAATCTCATTCAAGAAGAAGGTGCATTCTGAGATGACCTGATAATGCATAAGATGAAATTGTCAACATTGCTCTTTATTTTTACGCCTGTTTCACTCAAAACATTTTTTTCTAGCTCTAAGTATCTCATAAACTTATGCACAAAAACAGTGAAAAGACGAACTACCACTGCAATCTAATCTATTGATTTCATTCAACCCGAGCTTGTGTGACGCACGGAGTTTGAGATGGACTAGCTCATGAGCTCTCCTGAAAGGTTAATGCCCTGGACAGTGCTGCCGGATTGGCATGTAATACTGAGGAGGATTCATGAACATTAGATTTTTCATCACGGTTTGATTGGCTTTGGAAGGGCTTGAAGAGTCGAGCTCCACCTGGAGAATCAACAGAGTCATGCTTTATCCCCAATGTTTCCCATATAGAACTTTTTGCTGCTTCCTCTGGGTCATCAATTCGCAAAGTTTTCGGAATCCACAGACTCTTTTCGGAACTGCTCTCCTTTTGTGTCTCTGCCACATTTCCATTCGATTTTAGAAGGTTGTCATCTCTCGAATGCTTCCCCAGAGTAGGAGAATATGGATCAGTTGAACTTCGAGGTGTGTCACATTGACTGGAGGTGGGCATTGGCGGAAAAACCCAAGGAACATTCCATGCACTGGGTACAGCACAACCCCAATATGGTAGCGTTGTAGAAAAGAATGGCACAGGAAAACTAGCAGGACCGAAAGTAGGTGGAGATATGGGAGAGCGCCAAGGATCAGAGTGCCATGGAAAAGGCCAGGGGGCTCCAGGAAAGCATGGTACTTGTGGAGGAACAGGAGGAAAATTTGAGGTCGATTCTGGCAATACAGATTTACCTCTGTCACCCGTTGAACTTGCAGTACTAGTGAAAGTTCCAACCGAGGGATCATCTCGGTTCACTTTACTTCCATGAGAAACGGATATATTCACTTCAGGTACATGGAATCCATTTCTTGCACTGTTAATGATTGACTCATCAGCAATACTCAAAGCTGAGGACATTGATTCACATAGAGGTGCATCTGAATTAAATGTAAGGACAGTGCTGTTATTGGGGTTCAGAGCGGCAGGCTGAATTACACTTGTTATATCCACTTGGGCACTGTGAAGAGCTTCTCGAACAGTTAGATGTCGGAACTGGGACACAGTATTCTTGTTCTTACGGCGGCCAGCACCAACTGGAACATTCCTCATTGTCCCACCAGCTGTCCAGTATCGGTGGCAATTCTTGCAGAAATGCCTAGGCTGGTTGACATTGTAATTATTGAAATAACAGAACTTGGTATCCATGCTATTACATCGTGGGCATGGAAGTATCTTGTCTGGCTTCTTTAAGGTTTTATCCTGTGAGTTACAGTTACCTGCCCCACTCTGGTCTTCTTCAGTTTTGGGGGTTTTCTTAGCCACAACACCATCATCAGCAGAAGGTGTCGTCGAGTCCTCACTTATTGGTGGGATTCTGTTAGAATCTTTTAACTTCTCTGACATCAAAGGTTGGCCTAGATCTCCATCTTTTGCTGCATCTTGTTTCGTATCTGACGGACTCTGCATGCTCATAATGATCACCCATAAGAGAAATGATATGGAAATATTTTTCTTCTATAGTAAAATTTATATATCAAGAAATAAGGAATGAAGAACAACCATCATGTGTCAACACGGACGGTTTCAAATTCAGGCGAGACATTGAATTTTAACTGTAATCTTTTTTTCAAACTATAATAAGTCAAAAGACTGTAACGAATCCGCCCTTATGCATTAATCATTTAAGCCGAATAACGAGAATTCCGGGACACATTAAACTTGGGCAAGAAGTAAACTGAAACTCCTCAAACTGTATAATGCAGAGATACAAAAGTACACATCCATGAAGTGAAAAATCATGGATTCATCTCAATAAGAATCAATTCAACCATCTGTTACGCAACATATGAATCATGAAGCATGAAATATTTTATTATCCTTATCATACAAGTGATTTCCATGAAATAAATCTACAGTAAATATTCAGCTCCATGCTTGAAGATTTATTTTTGGGAAAAAGTGGCTTTTTGCAGAGAAATACAAGCAGACATCTTCCAAGTACAAATGAAGAAAATCCGAAAGGCCATGAGCAAAATTTCATTTTCAAATTCCTTGAAAACTATTGTGCTATCCCAATCAAGACCCCAGCTCCCTTTTAAGCAATAATAAATCCCTCTACTTCATTGCTCAGCCAAATAATTCTTCCAACCAAAATCATAAAACAACTGACACAAATTAAGTTCCAAAATTCACATCCTGAAAATGGAATCAAGCAAAAACCTTCACATCAATCTTAACAACAAAATCTTTTTACTTCTACAAACTATAGCATCTAGATTACCTAAATGAAAGTTCAAGCCGAAACCTACCCTGGAAGTCTACAAAATCTTGCAAAATAACCAAAACTAAATAGACCCATTGTATTTCACACAGAATCAAGAAAAGGGTCGTCTTCCAATTCAATTCAGTCCATACCTTGGTTGATTCTTGCTCCACAGCATCTAAATCCAAGTTCCTATCTTCAAGCATTGAATCAGAAGAACAAGGGGGATCTTGTTGGGAAACATCCGCTTCAGCTGCAACAGAGGACTGTGTTGGAACAGGCAAAGACGTTACAGCTGGGGCGGCGGCGGCGGCGGCCTCCTGTACTTCAATGGTCTTACCAAAAAGTTTTATCTTGGGGTCTTTTTCTACGAACATATTTCCTCCTTCCTCTCTTTCTTCTCCTCTTATAATCCAACTACATAATAAAATTCAGCAAAATGAACACAAAAAAGAATAAAATTTGCAAAGGGAATAGAGATTGGGAAATATGACAGAACGCACATTGAGTGCTAGTTTGGGTCACAAAGTAGCTTGTTAAAGAAATACCTAACTACAAAAAGTAGCTTCAAAAATAAAATATATTTGTGAAGAAAAATCTTTTTCTTTTTAAGTGAAGTATTCAAAAATATCCCAAAATACCATATTTTATTTGAAAAAAAAATAAAACTTCCATTATATGGTTATCTTGTTTAAAAATTAGGATAAAATGCATAATTTGAAGGAAGTGGTGTGGTAGACAAGAATGGATGAAGCTGCCATGTCAGCAAATAAAAATGAATTGAGAGCCACAAGTTTATATTGAGATCTTGTCACCATCTCTTTCTCTTTTCCCTTTTGTTTTCTTTCTTTTTGATTCTGTTGTGCTAGAGTGGACTTTACCCTTTAATCTCATCTGACTCAGCCCTTTCTCTTTTCCTTTTTTAAACTCTCTTTTTTGTATTTTCTTTCAAAAAGTGGCCTAACTTTTTGGTCTTCTAATATTTTCTCCCTCTTTTTTCACTATTATTACTATATTTTATTCCCATTTTTGTGGTTGGCAACGCAAGTTTGTTAAGGTTAAAAAATAAAAGTTCAAGAAAAGCGTGGCCACGCCATCAATGCGTGTGGAATCGGATATAACTATATGGTTCATTAATATGGGAGTTTTACGCCAATTGCTATGAATAATTTACAACATTTACTAATACTCTACAAAACCAGAATCTTTGAATTTGACGCCATGACTTTTTTGAGAAGCTACCTGCCTGCAAGGTTTACCTGATGTACATAGTTTTATCGATTATATAGTGCACACATATATATTATTATATAAAGTTTTACATCCAAAATTTGTACATATCGTTAAATGATCATCATCTTAGATAATATAGTTAATTAATACGAAATGAAAATTATATAAACTCTTAAATTTAGTTTTATCTTCTTTCATTAATACTAGCATAATCGCACACGTGTTGCGTGTGTATAAAATCATATAATATATTTAATATTGTATGTTATATATAAATATTATTTTTTCAATAATATTTAAATTTATTTTTTAACATTTATAAAATAATATAAAAATAAATTTAAATTTGTTTTTATCAATTTATCTTATCTACAATGTTTAGTTGAGAAAAATATGAAAATTTGAAATTTCAAAATTTCAAAAATAAAAATAAAATTGTTATATTTATGTTACATAAGGGCAATTTCGGCAATTTAAAAGATGATGTATAAGGGGGAGATTCTTTATATATAGGGAGTGATGTATGATTCATTTTAAGGTATAACTAGTATTTTACTCGTGCGATGCACAGACTATATCTCATGTTAATATGATTAAATTGGTTGATCATATGAAATTTTTTTACTATTAAACAATTTTAATTTTAAAATAACTAATAAGAATAACGTGAAAAATACTTTTAAAAACTATAAAAAAAAATTAATAAAAAATATGTCGTGCGATGTATGTGATGTTATTTTATATAATTAATGATAAAAAATAGTAAGAATGAACATTTGAACGAATAATTGAAATATAAATTAATTAAATTAATTATATGTTATACAATTAAAAAACAAACAAATTATCTTATAAATTTTGAAAAACATCCTTGCTCATCAAATCTTTGAAATTCTTGAATATCATTTGACGGAAAACTATCATTTTCTATCTCGCCGACATTTGTTTGATTGATGAGATTAATTTTGTATTTGTTTAACGTGGTTTTGCATTTCATTTTATGTTGTGCAACGATAATATTTTTGATAGCATAAAGACGATCTTCTTTTAATATTAACTTCAATTTGTCGACGACACCATATTTTATGGTTGCATATGCGTGTTCCCTGAAAAATCAAAAAAAAATCATAACAAATCGAAGTTAGATAGAAGATAAAAATAAATCACAGAAAATTTGTGTTTACCTCAACATCTTGGAGTAAGCATTCCATTGTGGGGTTATTTTGATATGGAGTTAGATCGTAACAACGTATTAACCGTAGTTTTAACGCCCAATTCCAATGTGAAAGATCTAGTTCACAAATAACTTTAAACAAAGGTGCCATTTGGTGCGTACCGAGTGGTGACTATTTGATTGCAGTTGAAATGTTAACTATATTTATACATTAAATATGATCAAATCAAGATTGTAAATGTTCAGTGTTTTTGTTATTCGAGTAAATTTTTAAAAAATACTTCTCAATTTTTTTAATAAATTGTTTTTTGTTAAGAAAAAAATATAGAAAGACTTCCTAAAAATTATCTCCAACAATGCGTAATTAAACAAAGTTGGGCCGAAACCGTTTATTTCTTTGTCAAGTTGTCATCGTCATCGTATGCTTTTGGGCTTCGTTGTATTTAATCTTTAAATGGTAGCTTTGCGCTCGTTTGAACCACATACCAATTATGTGGTCACAATTTGTGTTTCCCATATGCTTTGCATGAATGAATAGATGTCTACCAATTGTTGGTTTTCTGTAAAGTTTCATGCATATTCAATTATATCTATAATGTGTTTATTGTCTGGATTCCTTATATTAGTAGCTTTCAAGATATCTAAGATAGTGTTTAAAACTTTTAAAAATATGTGATTATCGATTTTTTGTTAACAAATTTATTAAAAAAATTCATAACAATTTATTTTTAGAGGTTGCAAACACTACCTTAAAATCTTATTTGCGTGAGTTGTTAGTTATATATATTTTCTTGTGTCCAACCCCCCGTCCCGTTGTACATGAAAAAGTATGTTTATGGCTCACGAGAGCAAGCTTAGTTGGTTGAATATGTAAAATTTGAGGTTAAATGTCTCGAGTTTGAATCTCACAAAAGCTTTCTTTACTTGAGCTTACATGCATTATTTTGTAGATTTACCTGGTGCTGATTTGCATATCCCGAAAAGTAGCATCGGTTTCTCATAATATATTTTTTTCATATTAGCTTTATCTATATACTATTATATAATAGTTCCAACTGTTTTTTGTGTCTCAAATTACACCAAAAATTATTTTTATTTTACCCCTAAATTTAAAACACCTATTTTTTATGTTAGATCTTAACTGACTAAATTATTCTCACTTTTCTCTAACAACTTTATCTCATTTTCTCTCTATCTCATTTTTTAAATTTCATCATTTATCAATTCTTATTAAACTATCTACATAATTTTTTTAGAACTTCTCTCTATTTTATATCAACATTTTATATTTTTAAAAAATAATTAAATTTTCAAGCACGTGAAAATCACGTGCGATGGTTGCTAGTATATATAAAATATGTATGTCTATGGTGTGACAAAAATTGATTATTTTTAAGCACAAATATGGAAATTAATTGTCGATTTTTTAAAATTATTCGAACTAATTCATTCATTATGTATCATGATCCGATCCTAACAGGATCCATGAATCATGATACAAAATGTTAAAAAATTTCATGTAACTAAAAACTATTCTAATTTCCATTCCCTTTGACAGTGTACGGAAGATAATTAAAATGGAAAGCAGAATATAGCCCAAGTTGCGAAGGTCCATATTCTAGGCCCAACCAAATGACGTTCTATGTAATTGGGTCAGAGGATTCTAAGGGGAGGTGCTTAATTGTTTTTTTAATTAAAAAAAACACAATTTAATTTTAAATTTTCAACAACTATAGCTGGAGCATTTGGTTAGAAATAAATGAACTTGTACATGATGGTATGGTCATGACATCAAAGAAAGTTGTATCTAGAGCAAGCTTCTTATGTAAGTAATATCCCAATTCCCACGTCTATCAAACAGTAGTCTCACCAAAAGCCCCACTTTCACCTCAGTATGGCAAAATCTTGCATAAGTACTTATGGTAGCAAGGGAAAGAATGATGATGACATCTCAATAACATTGACACCAAGTCATACTCAAGACCAACGTTAGAACTGTGGCTAAATTTGTTACACAATATCTTCATTATGAAGATGATGAAGCTATAATAGCAGAGCCGGCCTTGGGGAGGGCTACCAGGGCTTTTGCCCAGGGCCCGAAAAAATTGTAAAAAAATAGGGGCCCAAAATTTCTAAATATATATATTCTAAAAAATAATAACACAAAATATAAACCCATTATATTATATCTTTTTTTTGAGAATATTATATTATATTTTAAGCCTTAATATATTACCCAATCTCGATCTTTCTTCTCATTCTCAACAATCTGTGCGTGAAACTGAATCGAAGAGAAACTCTTAACCCTTAGTCCCTTACGGCCTTTTCTCAACAATCTCAGTGCGTGAATACTGAAGAGAATTGCTTTAAGCCTTTAACGTCTGGCGCCTATCGGCACAGGTATATACTAATTAATGTGGTTTTTGTCCCTTAATTTCTTTGATAAGTGATCATATTTTTCAAAATAATACTTTGATCAGATTCTTAAAACTTACAGTCTTCAACTTCAAAAAGTTTGGGTTATTAGGTCTTAAAGAAGTGGACATTGTTCTTGGGAAATTGAAGAGTAGGTTATTTTGAATCTATATTTAGGTTCTTGTATGATGTTGCAAAATTGGTTCATTGGATAAGGATGATTTGATGAGTTATTGTATGAATCTTGAAAATATTTTAAAAAACAGTTACTCTTCTGATATTGATGCAAAATATATGTTTTCAGAACTATAAATTTTGCAAGTAATGCTATCACGTGAATCTTATTAAACAAATCAACAATAGTCTTCCATTCAAATATTAGAGTTTTTAAAAATAATGGATATGTTTCCAAATGGGATGATTGCTTATAGGATATTATTGACAATACCCGTGACAGTGGCATCTACCAAAAGAAGTTTTTCAAAACTAAAATTAATAAAATCTTACTTATAGTTATGGACTACAATGACTCAAGATAGGCTAAATGGATTGACAATTTTATGCATTGAAAAGAATATTTTGGAATACATTAAATATGATGATATTATTGATGATTTTGCCTCAATAGTGCTTTAAGATAACACTTTAAATGAGTTACGTACTTCGATGTTTTTTTTGTAGGTGCATGTATTATATAATGGATGTAGTAAAAGTTTTTTTTGAAAGAAGTGATGCTGGAAATGAAAGATATATTATTGATCAAAAAATAAAAACACAATTTATAGTTTCGTCCAAAACCTTTAAAAAACAACGACCGGTTCTGTTAATAATAGTTTCATCCATTCACTTTCTCGGATTGAGATTATCACATTTTCAAAGTAAAATATCGTCGCACAACCAATATGATTGCTCATTTCTTGGCGTCACATCTCATCTTGATTCGTGGGAATACTACCAAGCACGTGGATATATATAGATCACTGTGTACATGCGCCCAGACACGGATCTACAGTATGGCGTGGCCCCCCAATTTTTTTTTTAAATTCTATTATTATATATGATTTTTTTTTTTATATAGTACGTATATATATAAACAGTTAACATTAACTGCAAGTAAGATGAGTAGCTTAATTGGTAGGGTAATGGTTATATTTTAAAGGTTCGAGTTTTTTTACCTTCATTTTAAATTTTATTTATTATTTTTAAATGGTTTAATAGGCCTATTGTTCTTAATTTAATAGGCTTATTGTTGGTTCGAGTCTTTCTAACTTCATTTTCAATTTTATTTATTATTTTTAAATGGTTTTTTAGGCCTATTGTACTTCAATTTTAATTTTATTTATTATTTTTAAATGATTTAATAGGCCTTTTGTTCTTAATATAATAGGCTTATTTACTTAATTTAAGAGTGAACATTTCCCATAAATCGAAACCTAAATTTCTAAAATTTTATTTTCAAGCATTATTTTTATATTGAAAAAGATATAAAAATTAATAAAAATAACAATATTTTTTGGACTTTAAATTATATTTTAAAATAAAGTGTAAAATGACAACAAAATAAAATTTTATTAAGTTAAAATTTGATTTCGCTAGTTGAAACGACCCTAACTCTATAATAAATAAATATGCGGAAATTTTTTTTTTTTTTATACTTACTAAATAAAATATGTACATATATGCCCATACATATATGCACAGAATAAAAATATTTAATATGAATAAACAATTAAATACTTAAATAAAAATGCATTCTTAAAAATATAATAAATATCTGAGTCAAACATTAATTAAAAATATACTGCATAAGTAAATAAAAGTTTGCATGCACTGAAAATATTAAATAAATATTCTAGACCCTCAATCACTGAAAATAATAAAAATGTATCATGCTGACAAAAATATTAACATGCATAGCGACTCAGAATATTTCACGGTCACGGGGCCACTGCATGCATGCTCATACGTCCTCGCCTCCGGTGGGTACAATGTCATCCTCAACGTACTCACCTGCACCATACCAGTGTAGTGAGCCTAGAGGCCCAACATGCTAACATAACAAGGGTTTAAAATAATTTAAACCAATTTAATACTAATACATACATATACATGAATGAGCATGCTTAAAAATTACATAACATAACTTACTTAAATAAACATAATACATAACATAATACATAACATTATTGAGCAATTTATTTTCTAACATAGCATGGTTGTATCCGTAGTGTAACCTTAAATCATACATTAAATACTGATCAGCGTGGAAACCTACGTACGTGGCCGGTGACGAGTCACCTCTTAAATTGGCAGTAAACTGCCCTTCAATCATATGGGGACGAATCCCCCTTAAATTGTCACACTACTTCAACTTCCAACATAAAATATTTTTATTGCTCAACTTAAACATTAAATCATGCATAAAATATTATTTCATGAATGCATGTACTTGAATAAAATGTGTGTCCATCATATATATTTAATTTAATTTCTTATTAACATATAAATATTAAAATAACTCAAATGCATAAAAATAATTAAATATATAATCAGGACACATGCAAATTTTCTCATGGATGGTTCTGGACTGCTGGCCCTAACACTCAAGCCCATTAACTTAAATCTGGCCCATTAACATACTTAAGCCCAATATCTTAAACTTTAAGCCCAAATAATTATTCTAAGCCCAATTAAATTAATAAAGCCCATTAAAATTACACTAAGCCCAATAACACTTAAACTGGCCCAATGGGCCCAAAAACCCAAAGACTGGCCCAATAACTTTTATGGGCTCAAAAGCCCATAAAATTGATGGACTAACTTAATTAAAATTTTAAAAGACCAAATAAAATTATTTGGGAGTCCAAATAATTTTATTTCAATTTATTGGACTCAAAAACACATAATTTTGTAAAATACTTTAAAAATAAAATACTCGAGCCCGGCCCACCAAACTCGGACCCGAACTCACTGACCCGACCCACTACCAAACCGATCCGACCCAAACCCCATAACCCGACCCGGTTCACTGCAGAACCCTAATTCCCGAACCCCTCTCCCCTTAGCCTCTCGGCCGTGAGCAGCAGGCCATCTTGGCCTGCTGCCGGCCGGCTCCGGCCGCCCCTGGCCGGAGCGCCGCCGCCCGGACGTAGCCCACGTCCGGGCGGACCTAACCCAGTCGGGCCCCAGCCCCCATGCAGCCAGGAACCCTGACCCCGCAGCCCTGAACCCGTAACCCTAATCTGTGCGCCTCCATGGCCGAATGGATGCAGCTCAGTCCTAGCCTCGTTCCAGCCCAAACTGACCGACTCCGACCGACCCTAAGGCACTCTAGGGTCCCTCTGGACCGAGCCATCAGCTGTACACATCCATGAAATAAAAAAAACGTGAATCATGAAGCAAAGCATAGCAAAAGTCGAACCCTTCAACCAATTTCTGAAATAATTCGAAAACTTTAATGCCTACACCATTAACACGATATATATATCTGATTGGTACAAACAAATTGAAAGAAAATCATGCCTTTCACCGTAGAAGTCGATTAGCACGCACGTAGGACGTTTCCGGGACGACGGGACGACGAGTAAACTTGAAGCTTCGAAGAAAAATGGTTATGGAGTCTAGGAGGTGCCTTGAACCGATGAAGAAGATGATGATGGGGTGTCGGCTGCTTGGGAGGAAGGAGAGATGTCGGCTAATGCTAGGGTTTTGGGTAGAATAGGTTAAATTTTTGGTTTAATTAAAATATAAGCTAACTAATTAAATAAAGAGGTTTTAAAAATAAATAATAAACAACTTAAACTCTTAAAAATCTGATAACCTAATTAAGAATCTCGAAATATAATTTTAGGGAAATTTTAAAAATACTAAAAAGTCAATGTTTTGACTAATTTTAGATAAAAATGACCCCTAAAATTAAATAAAATTAAATACTTAAAATTTTGGGATAATAAAACTCAAAATAATATTTTAAGGCTCCAAAAAGGCTCCTAAAATAATTTGGGTGGAAAGTTGTCATCTCGTCCGTCCATGGTCCCGTCTACGCGATTAAATAATAAAATACTAAAAATCATAAAAAAATCACTAATTATGGGTTAAATGCTTAAAAATAAATTAAATCATGCACAAATAATTCACATAATTATTTAACCCATGAATCATAAATTTAAATAATTAAATATCCTAATTATGCAGGCAGATTTATGTAATTAAAAATACCGGGTGTTACAATTCTCCCCCCCTTAAATTGAATTTCGTCCTCGAAATTAAAGTACTTACCCGAACAACTCCGGGTAGCGAGTCCTCATATCAGCCTCGGTCTCCCAAGTAGCTTCCTCCTCCGAGTGATTCAGCCACTGGACTCTGACCATCGGTATTACCCGCGTCCTAAGCCTCCGCTCCTCTCTAGCCAAAATCCGCACTGGTCTCTCCTCGTAAGCAAGATCTGGTGGCAACTGTAAGGGCTCGAAATCCAACACATGCGACGGGTTGGAGACATATCTCCGAAGCATGGATACATGGAAAACGTTGTGCACTGCCGCTAGCCCTGGAGGTAGAGCTAAACGATAGGCCAACGTGCCAACTCGCTCCAAGATCTCGAATGGCCCTATATATCTCGGATTAAGCTTGCCCCTCCGTCCAAAACGCGCTACTCCCTTCATAGGTGACACCTTCAAGAATACGTGATCACCTACCGCGAACTCCAAATCGCGTCGTCTGGCATCCGCATAACTCTTCTGCCGACTCTGCGCAGTCCTCATCCTATCTCGAATCTGCGTCACGATGTCAGCTGTCTGCTGCACAATCTCCGGGCCCAACAAAATCCGCTCACCAACCTCATCCCAATGCACTGGAGATCTGCATCTCCTCCCATAAAGTGCTGCATAAGGAGCCATACCTATAGACGACTGAAAACTGTTGTTATAGGTAAACTCCACTAATGGCAGTCTAGTCTCCCAAGATCCTCGAAAATCGATGACACAAGCTCTCAAAAGATCCTCGAGAACCTGGATCACTCTCTCGGACTGCCCATCTGTCTGGGGATGAAATGCTGTACTGAACAAAAGTCTAGTCCCCAAAGCTGTGTGCAGACTCTTCCAAAACGCTGAGGTGAATCTCGGATCTCTGTCTGACACGATAGACACTGGTATGCCATGCAGTCTAACAATCTCTCTGATGTAAAGCTCTGCATACTGTGTCAAAGTGTAGTTAATCCTTACCGGCAAGAAATGAGCTGACTTGGTGAGTCTATCCACAATCACCCAAATCGCTGTACACCCTCTGGTACTCCTCGGTAAGCCAACTACAAAGTCCATCGTAATATTCTCCCATTTCCATTCCGGAATAGGGAGAGGTCTAAGAAGTCCTGCTGGACGCTGATGCTCTGCTTTGACTTGCTGACAAGTCAAGCACTCTGACACCACTCTCCCGATGTCACTCTTCATACCGGGCCACCAATACAATAGCTGCAAGTCTTTGTACATCTTCGTACTTCCGGGGTGAATGGAGTACGGAGATGCGTGAGCCTCTGTCAAAATCTCAGCTCGCAACTGATCGACGTTCGGTACCCACATCCTCCCACGGTACTGAACGATGCCATCCTCCACTGTATACAAGAGATTTCCTCTAGCCTCATCTCTCTGTCTCCATCGCTGTAACTCCTCATCAGTGGACTGCCCCTCTCTAATCCGATCTCGCAGAACTGGCTGCACCGTCAACACTGACAAGCTCGGTGCATGGCCACTCGGATAGCACTCCAAACAAAATCTCTGAATCTCGGTCTGTAGTGGTAACTGCACAGTCAAACATGATACCACTGACGACTTCCGACTCAAAGCATCTGCCACTACATTAGCCTTACCCGGATGGTAGCTAATGTCACAATCATAGTCCTTCACCAATTCCAACCATCTGCGCTGTCTCATGTTCAACTCCTTCTGGGTGAAGAAGTACTTGAGGCTCTTGTGATCGGTGAAAATCTTGCACTTCTCGCCGTAAAGATAGTGCCTCCAGATTTTCAAAGCGAAGACCACTGCTGCCAACTCCAAGTCATGCGTCGGGTAGTTCTGCTCATGAATCTTCAACTGTCTCGACGCATACGCAATAACCTTACCACACTGCATAAGCACTGCGCCTAAACCAAGTTTAGACGCGTCGGTGTAAACCACTAACTCCTCATGTGGTACTGTCATCGCTAACACTGGTGCTGTAGTGAGTGCTTCCTTCAGCTGATCGAAGCTCCTCTGACAGTCTGAACTCCATATAAACTTCGCATTCTTCTTGGTCAAGGAAGTCAAGGGTACTGCAATAGAGGAAAAACCCTTGATGAACTTCCTGTAGTATCCGGCCAAACCCAAGAAACTGCGAATCTCTGAAGCATTCTTCGGAATGCCCCAATTCTGCACTGCCTCCACCTTAGACTGATCGACTGCAACTCCATCCCTCGAAATAATGTGGCCAAGAAATGCCACCTGCTCAAGCCAAAACTCGCACTTGCTGAACTTGGCATACAACCGATGCTCCCTCAAAGTCTGCAATGCGGTCTGAAGGTGCTGTCTATGCTCCTCGATGCTCCTAGAATAGATCAAAATATCATCAATAAAGACTATGATGAACTGATCCAGATATGGCTGAAAGACTCGGTTCATGAGATCCATGAAAACCGCTGGAGCATTGGTCAACCCAAATGGCATCACTAAGAACTCGTAATGCCCATATCGTGTCCGGAAAGCAGTCTTGGACACATCTGCATCCCTAACACGCAACTGATGGTAACCAGATCGCAGATCGATCTTGGAGAACACTGAAGCTCCCTGCAACTGGTCAAACAAGTCCTCTATCCTTGGCAGTGGATACTTGTTCTTCACTGTGACTCTGTTAAGCTCTCGGTAATCGATGCACAGTCTCATACTGCCATCCTTCTTCTTCACAAACAACACCGGAGCTCCCCAAGGAGAAAAGCTAGGTCGAACAAAGCCTTTCTCTAACAACTCCTGAATCTGCTCCTTCAACTCTTTCATCTCGGTAGGAGCAAGTCTGTACGGTGCCTTAGAGATAGGCACGGTGTCTGGCACTAAGTCAATACTGAACTCCACCTCTCTCACTGGTGGAATTCCTGCAACATCCTCCGGAAAGACATCCGGAAAGTCACGAACCACCTCTAACTCTGATAATGATCTGCTAGATGGCTCTGAAGTCGTGACAATACTCGCTAGAAACCCCTGGCAACCCCATCTCAACAACTTCCTCGCCTGAATATAGGATATCACCTGAGGAATATCACTGCTCTGAGATGCATAAAAAGTGAACGGGTCACCCCCTGTAGGTCTCACTGACACTGATCTCCGACGAAAATCAATCGAAGCTCCATTGACTGTCAACCAGTCCATACCCAAAATAAGATCAAAACCACTCAAAGGCAAGACTACTACATCTGCTCGAATGGAGTGTCCCTGCAGCTCTAACTCCAGTCCTCGAATAACCTTCGAGGTAGACATAACCTGCCCTGACGGCATAGTAACATCATACCCACTGTCACTACTCTCAGGTGTGATGCCTACCCGCCGGATAAACTCCAGGGAGATAAACGAATGCGTAGCCCCTGAATCTAGCAACGCAAACGTGGAGTTGCCTCCAACTAGAATTCTCCCTGCACGCAGAAAATTCCCAACAGTTTCATACCACTTCTAATTTTCCCAAACGAGTCACTACAAGTTCTTAATTCTAATCACAAGTAAAACATGCTTCCTATCCTAACATGCAGTTAAATGACCCAAATAACAAGAATTTCAAATTAAATACTAAATCTTTAACCAAAGGAGAATTTATGAAAATACTAGGGATAGGATGTACCGGTGATCAAGGAGGTGTCAGGATCGACCTCCTCAGCCTGCATCACGAACACCCTACCAGCGGTGTTCTTCTTCCTGGGGCAGTTAGCAATCTGATGCCCCGGCTCTCTGCAGTGGAAGCAAACTCCTGCTCCCAATAGGCAAGGTCCCGAATGCATCTTCTGGCACTTCGGGCAAGTGGGATGAGCTATGGCATTAGGGGCCCCGCCCCTCTGCTGCTGCTGCGGCCTCTGCTGCTGTGGCCTCTGCTGCTGATTCGGGCCCTTAGCCGGCCCTGTATACTGCTTCTTCGCAGGTGGCTGCGAAGATGGTCGCTGATATCCTGTCTGTACAAACTGCCTCTTGCCCTGCTGCTCTCTCTGGATCGCTCTCCGACCCTCCTCAGAACGCAAGGCCCTGCTGACTGCAGACTCATATGTAAACACGTCTGCCATGCGCACGTCATGCCTGATCTCAGCCTTCAGGCCCTCAACAAACTGTCGCAGCTTCTCCTGCGGACTATCGGCAATCATGGGCACAAAACGACAGCCCCTCTCAAACTGGCTTATGTACTCCACCACAGATCTGTCCCCCTGACGGAGACTCATGAACTCTCGGATCATGCGACTGCGCACATCCTCAGTGAAATATTTGGCGTAGAAGATACGCCTGAACTCAGCCCATGTCAGAGTAGGTAGATGGACTCCTCGTACTGCACCTTCCCACCATGAGGCTGCATCGCCTCGCATCATGTAAGTAGCACAGCTCACCCTGTCGGCGTCTGTGATCCCCATATAGTCAAAGATGGACTCAAGTGAGCGAATCCATCCCTCAGCCACCAACGGATCGGTGGTCCCCAAGAACTCCTTAGGCCCCTTCTTCTGGAACCTCTCGGCGACGTCCTCCTCGTGGGACAGTCTGGGACGGGCTGCCTGCTGCTCCAGCAAGGCAGTAATACCCGCCATCATCGTGGCACTGGCCTGCTCCAGTGCTGTCATGGGGTGCTGCTGAGGTGGCGGTGGAGGTGGAGGTGGAGGTCCCCCACGTCGGTTCACTGGTCTGGGAGGCATTCTGCACCACCACATATTTATTTACGTAAATCGCCTTGCATAACTAAGTGTTTAAAAATTAAGGCTAACTTAAATTCTAGAAATTAAATCATGCTATAAACATTTAAAACTTACAGACCGGTAGCGTGGATTTCTGAGCTCGCATAGCAGTAATGACCCCTCCGAGAACCGTGCTTTGATACCAACTGAAACGACCCTAACTCTATAATAAATAAATATGCGGAAATTTTTTTTTTTTTTATACTTACTAAATAAAATATGTACATATATGCCCATACATATATGCACAGAATAAAAATATTTAATATGAATAAACAATTAAATACTTAAATAAAAATGCATTCTTAAAAATATAATAAATATCTGAGTCAAACATTAATTAAAAATATACTGCATAAGTAAATAAAAGTTTGCATGCACTGAAAATATTAAATAAATATTCTAGACCCTCAATCACTGAAAATAATAAAAATGTATCATGCTGACAAAAATATTAACATGCATAGCGACTCAGAATATTTCACGGTCACGGGGCCACTGCATGCATGCTCATACGTCCTCGCCTCCGGTGGGTACAATGTCATCCTCAACGTACTCACCTGCACCATACCAGTGTAGTGAGCCTAGAGGCCCAACATGCTAACATAACAAGGGTTTAAAATAATTTAAACCAATTTAATACTAATACATACATATACATGAATGAGCATGCTTAAAAATTACATAACATAACTTACTTAAATAAACATAATACATAACATAATACATAACATTATTGAGCAATTTATTTTCTAACATAGCATGGTTGTATCCGTAGTGTAACCTTAAATCATACATTAAATACTGATCAGCGTGGAAACCTACGTACGTGGCCGGTGACGAGTCACCTCTTAAATTGGCAGTAAACTGCCCTTCAATCATATGGGGACGAATCCCCCTTAAATTGTCACACTACTTCAACTTCCAACATAAAATATTTTTATTGCTCAACTTAAACATTAAATCATGCATAAAATATTATTTCATGAATGCATGTACTTGAATAAAATGTGTGTCCATCATATATATTTAATTTAATTTCTTATTAACATATAAATATTAAAATAACTCAAATGCATAAAAATAATTAAATATATAATCAGGACACATGCAAATTTTCTCATGGATGGTTCTGGACTGCTGGCCCTAACACTCAAGCCCATTAACTTAAATCTGGCCCATTAACATACTTAAGCCCAATATCTTAAACTTTAAGCCCAAATAATTATTCTAAGCCCAATTAAATTAATAAAGCCCATTAAAATTACACTAAGCCCAATAACACTTAAACTGGCCCAATGGGCCCAAAAACCCAAAGACTGGCCCAATAACTTTTATGGGCTCAAAAGCCCATAAAATTGATGGACTAACTTAATTAAAATTTTAAAAGACCAAATAAAATTATTTGGGAGTCCAAATAATTTTATTTCAATTTATTGGACTCAAAAACACATAATTTTGTAAAATACTTTAAAAATAAAATACTCGAGCCCGGCCCACCAAACTCGGACCCGAACTCACTGACCCGACCCACTACCAAACCGATCCGACCCAAACCCCATAACCCGACCCGGTTCACTGCAGAACCCTAATTCCCGAACCCCTCTCCCCTTAGCCTCTCGGCCGTGAGCAGCAGGCCATCTTGGCCTGCTGCCGGCCGGCTCCGGCCGCCCCTGGCCGGAGCGCCGCCGCCCGGACGTAGCCCACGTCCGGGCGGACCTAACCCAGTCGGGCCCCAGCCCCCATGCAGCCAGGAACCCTGACCCCGCAGCCCTGAACCCGTAACCCTAATCTGTGCGCCTCCATGGCCGAATGGATGCAGCTCAGTCCTAGCCTCGTTCCAGCCCAAACTGACCGACTCCGACCGACCCTAAGGCACTCTAGGGTCCCTCTGGACCGAGCCATCAGCTGTACACATCCATGAAATAAAAAAAACGTGAATCATGAAGCAAAGCATAGCAAAAGTCGAACCCTTCAACCAATTTCTGAAATAATTCGAAAACTTTAATGCCTACACCATTAACACGATATATATATCTGATTGGTACAAACAAATTGAAAGAAAATCATGCCTTTCACCGTAGAAGTCGATTAGCACGCACGTAGGACGTTTCCGGGACGACGGGACGACGAGTAAACTTGAAGCTTCGAAGAAAAATGGTTATGGAGTCTAGGAGGTGCCTTGAACCGATGAAGAAGATGATGATGGGGTGTCGGCTGCTTGGGAGGAAGGAGAGATGTCGGCTAATGCTAGGGTTTTGGGTAGAATAGGTTAAATTTTTGGTTTAATTAAAATATAAGCTAACTAATTAAATAAAGAGGTTTTAAAAATAAATAATAAACAACTTAAACTCTTAAAAATCTGATAACCTAATTAAGAATCTCGAAATATAATTTTAGGGAAATTTTAAAAATACTAAAAAGTCAATGTTTTGACTAATTTTAGATAAAAATGACCCCTAAAATTAAATAAAATTAAATACTTAAAATTTTGGGATAATAAAACTCAAAATAATATTTTAAGGCTCCAAAAAGGCTCCTAAAATAATTTGGGTGGAAAGTTGTCATCTCGTCCGTCCATGGTCCCGTCTACGCGATTAAATAATAAAATACTAAAAATCATAAAAAAATCACTAATTATGGGTTAAATGCTTAAAAATAAATTAAATCATGCACAAATAATTCACATAATTATTTAACCCATGAATCATAAATTTAAATAATTAAATATCCTAATTATGCAGGCAGATTTATGTAATTAAAAATACCGGGTGTTACACTAGTAATGACGAATCTCCTTGGTCCTTGAAATTCTTCAAACTTTTATTGTTATACAAAAAAACATATATATATATACACTGTGTATGTGCATTATTTATTTATTTATTTATTCACACTCCAATATATATTCATTGATTTTGAGATCTTTCTTTCTTTTACATTTGCTCAAGGTTCGTGTCTTCTAGTTCTCAAATTTTTTCTTGTTTATATTTATCACACACAAATACAAAGTTTTATGAAACTAATGAACGAACTACAATTCTGAAAGAGCGAAAATAAAGACTCTCATTAGAAATTGATAGCTCCGTCATCATCGCACAATGTCATCACCTAGTATGCGGCTCCCTCAAATTTACAATTCTGAATCCGCCCCTAATGATGTGCCTATATACACTTTCGAAGCTACCAAGGTCCAAGGATCCGTGACTAATATATAATTGGAGATCGATGTTACACTCCATAAAAAAAACGGAAAATATCAAAACTAGAGCAATATCCAAATGGTTCGATTCCTTTGCTCTCAAGCGACATCGAATCCAAATCTCTCTCATATTGGATAAAATTTATGTCACTGTATTACAAGCAAACATAGTTGCTGAATAGTTGGATTTTAATCCGCCACTCTAATTGGAAATGGAATCCATTTTATATGAACCATACACAACGGCCCACAAAATCCAATAAGAAAAGAAGCTTGAGGTTTTAATTTTACCGTGTCTAATTTATGAGCCATTCGCTTCATCATATTGCGATAAGTAAACGATAATTAAAAAGGCATAATGCAACACAAGGTAGAATAGAAGGTATGAGACTGTCTGTAATGACATTGACTTCATTGCGTCTCGTCTCTGCTTCTCACAATCACCAGCCGGCCGAGATTTATTGTTCTCTTGCCTTTGGATCTCCATTTTTTAATCTCTAATAATCTGTAGTTAGATTTTTTGTTATCCTTGATCATATCGATTTAGCAAACGTGGGACGATCTTGAGTTGTTTCATGAATAAAGATTGGGTGGCCACCGACGAATTTCGATCGTTTTGTTCGTTGAAAACCAAATATCTCGCCGATTCTTGAAGTGGGTTGATCTGAAAATCTACTGTTTGGTTGTGGGTCTGATTAAAAATTTGATCTTGATTGGTTGGTTCTTGAGTGAGTCGATCTAGGGCTTGATTCGGTGTAATCACAATCCAAATGGTCTTTTTTCAAAGCTCGATTTCGGCTGAGCAGCATATAGAGATGGCCAAATCTGTGAACTCAACCGACCCTTGCTTGAAACTTCGGCAAATCAACCAGTTCCACAAGAACAAAAGGATATCAAACGCTACGAATCAATTGAACATCCCTGCTTGTGAGCAATCTCGCTCTGCTATAATTGATGTTGTAATCTTGATTGCTGTTGTAGGCGCCTGTGGATTCTTGTTCTATCCTTATGCGCAGATTTTAGCGCGTAAAGGTATTGAACTTGGTGAAGAAGTTGTAGATGTTGTAACTGAGGAGATTGTTCATTCCCCTTTGTTATTTGGGTGCTTAGGACTTAGCATTTTATTCTCAGCAATGGCACTTGTGGGGATCATGGTGTGTACAGATAGGAGATGTGGTAAAAATGGCTGTCGTGGTCTGCATAATGCCCCCGAATTCGATATTCAAATAGAGACAGAGGATTGCCTCAAGAAACCTGAGTATCTAGAAAAGGCTGCATTAAACAGGGGACTGTTTGAATTGCATCGTGATCACCATAGAGAATTGGAGGCAGAGCTGAAAAAGATGGCTCCACCTAATGGGAGGGCAGTTCTTGTTTTTCGAGCACGGTGTGGGTGTTCTGTTGGCAGAATGGAGGTTCCGGGACCGAGGAAATCTCGAAAGGTAAAGAAATAGTGTCAATAGAATCATTAGGATTTTGTTCAGTAACGAAGTGGCTATAGCAATGAGATATATTAAGTCAGTCTCCATTGAACACAATATACATTTGAATAAGCTCATCAAGACCTATTGGAATAAGTTATATGAACAGTATAATATACAAACTGTTTATTTGACGATTACCTGTAACATTCTAAAACCATTTTCTGTGATATTTGATAGTTCTAATTTGTTTATCTTTACTGATACTTGATTGCTTTGTGTTTTGATGATTTTTGAAATGTGAAACAAAGATCTAGTGAGCGCATACCTTTGTTTTTTTGTTTTTTTTATGGACTCTTAGGGAGCTTTTTAATTCTCAGGACTTCAAATCTTTTAATTCAAAAGTGAGTTTCATCTATCCACAGGACAAATAAGTACATCCTCAAGTTTCTAAAATACAAAGTCTGAAATATTCAAAAAGTATTTTGAGACAAACCCGGTGCAAGATTGGTGGATTCTTTTATTGGTTTTTGCATTGGTTTGTGTTGAGTACCTACAAATACACAGCCACTGATCTGAAAAGATTGGATTATCAACCTCTTAAATTTTTGGACAAGGAAACCAAATTGCAGATAGACTTACATAGATGATACACCTTAGCACTTTGATAGACATAAACTTGATACACGAGTGGAGTAGTGGACCAACAAATGTATTTAAAGGAGCCATAAAGTAAAATAAAGGATCTCTGTTTGATGTGCATCCATTCAGACTTTCAGTACCTGTAGGGGAAGGGTTCGTGCTTGGTGGCTGGGAGTTATATGAGCAGTAATGTCCACGGCTCCATGAGAATACATGGGATCTGCTCCTTCCATTCTTTCTTTTTGTTTTTTGGCCTCTACTTTTCAAAGTAATAAGGTGGTTTTATGGGGTCCTTGGATGCAGCTTACACAGCAATGGTTCGATGCCACTGGTCAAGCGATCTAGGAGGGAATAGTAAAAGATAGAGGGAAGAACCGGGGTAGAGAGTTATTATTGGGTCGCAGAAGAGGGGACATCCACATTAGCTAAGCCCTACCTTGTGACTAGGTTTTATATGGATTCATATTTTGTTTAGGCACATATATTCAACAGTACCATTTTAGGTTTGTGTTTCAATACCATGTCCTTACTTGGTTCAAGCCATCCAATTTGGTTTTTTGAATTCCCTGTTGCTGCGAGGAACAAAGGAGCAAATACAATCAATACCTCCATTTACGTCGTTCTCAGCTTCTTGTTCTTATTCCTAAATCTTCCCTGTGTTCCCAATGTTTTGCGCATCCCAGGCGAAACATCAAGAACTCTTTCTGTTGAGCCTTATGTTCATACGACTAATCAAAGTCTTTGTCTTGTGAAGAAAGAGGACAGAATCATTGATCGATCCCATAAACGATGTCTTGTAAAATAAACCCATTGAACTCAAGCTCAGGCAGTTCAAAGAAATTGACAAAGAATATTACTTTTCGTTCAGACACAAATGGGCTTTCAAGTTTGTATGTATTGCTGATTGTTTTTATCGGGTTTACGTAGCCTAATTGTACAAGTATGCTATCATATATAAAACGGATTTTAGGAAGGAACAGACACATTCTTTTCATCGTGCAATCAATCAAAAAAATACACGTTCAAAACTTGAAGTTGCCTGTCCATTCATACCACAGATCAAATACTCTTCCACTTTGTCACGCAAGTTAAAACCATCTGTGTCCCTGAGATAAATCTAGGATCTTGGACAAAATTTTAATGAAATTCCATCTTTTTTCGGACAAACAAATTAAGGTAGCAATATTCCTTCGCTTTGCAATATATATGGAATCCAATCTTTATTATAACAAATTTTCAATTATCTCATCCAAAGCGGTGTAAGTCCCAACAACTAGAATTACACCACCTACCAACACAATCACCCATATCGAAGCCATCTCAAACCCAAATCTCCGATAAGCTCCAGAAATCTTCAAGAAGCAAACACAAGGCAGTATAATTGAAGCTGTAACACTCAAAAACGCGCCAACAAGTGACATGAGGTATCCGAAAAAAGGGACTGCTACGGCTACTGTGATCGTGCTTAGTACCAATCCGGTTCTAATAACGATGCTAAGTCCTCTATTAGGGCTCGATGTGAGATGACTTTCAAGTGCACTTATGACTGGCTTTAGCATCAGAGCATACTTAGCGAATGGATTCACAAGCGTAGTGTAAATTGCTACTTTCGAGCTGGTTTTACTTGTCGGAAGATTTAGCGTTACTTGAGACTCTACATTTGAACCGAACATCATGTACCCCAAAACCGCCATGGATGCGTAGCTAGTTGTTGTAACAAGAAAGCAAACGAGCATGACCTGCGATTAAAAGTCCCATTTCACTACCATAAATATAAACTAAACAGAGAACTCAAGTAATCAAAGCTGAAATCTTTGTGGCTTACCTTAGAGAATTTCTTTTGGTCTTTCATAGAATTATACAATGCTGGGAAGACTGGATGAGCACAATAACAGAAGGCGTAGAGGCTCACAGCAATGGGAAATCCTTTCAAATTTACAAAAGTCCCCTTTCCGCGAAATCCGATTCCATCAAACACAGCAGCCCATAGAACTGAACCAATGAGTACAAATGAAGCCATAACTCCTGTAGCAGATATATAGGACAGAATGCTCATGTTGTTTAACCAAACAGTGGGAAGTATAAGGAGGCCTATTATTACAATAAAGCTTTTCCTTCCACCCAAAACGAACCCGCCAATGTTGTACTCTATGTCAGGAAACAAGTCATTCAAATTATCTCCCTCTAATATCAAGAAACCCGTTGCCACCAAGTAGAGCTCGATGTTCGTGGCTATGGATACAATTGCTCGTCCTTTAGACCCGAAAGCCCGGCCACCGATATCGGAAAAGCTTCTTATGCTTTTATCCATGTCTAAGCATCTTTGAATCAACAAAGCCGTGTAGTAAGTCGAGCCCGCTATAAGGAAGAAAAATATCAAACTAAACCAGCCTCCCGACGATACTGCATGAGGAAGTGATAATATTCCCACACCTGAGAAAACCAAAACCAAAAGAAAAAGTGGCAAGAATTAAATGCACTGAAACAGAGTGGTTTTTATTTTTATTTTTCTTGGAAAAAACTTTGTCGAAAAAGTTCTCAAAATATGATCTTTGTGAGATGAATTAACAGCAAGTTCATAATCAATCCAATGAACAATCGATTTCGTATGTATCTCAACAGTTCAAAACTACCTCTCCACGACTCAAAAAAAAAAAAATCATCGTTATATATATATATATTCGGATTGGTACACCCTCATTTTTTTTAGATGTTCGCGCGAACTATCACGAGAAAAAACCAAAAAAGTTATTGATAGATCCACATGTTTTTTTGTCAGTAAGATGTTTGCGAATATCTAGTGTTTTTTTAGAATGATGTTCGTACGTCTGAAAAAAACATTAAAAAATAACACTAAAGAAGTGTATCTCTCCGGTGTAGCTAGGGGTGATTTTTCGGTATACCTTGGAAAAAAATTAATACCGATACCAATAGAGAAATTTTGAAATTTAGGTATGAAAAAAATTCGGTATGCCAAAAATTCGGTATTTTGATTCGTTATAACATAGAATATGTCACATATCCGATAACATTTTTTAGTAATATGTCGAATACAAACGTAGAGGAAAGAGTTGGCTAGGAAAATATTCTCATAGAGACACGTGAAAAGACCAGAAAACTACGTGTAAAACTTTGATTCCGCCACCCAGAAATTCAGTAATTCCTCTTGATTCTCGCTTTGCTCGGCCAAAGTTTGGATCCAGGCGCAACCCACGAAGAAACACAAGAACGAGATCGAAATATGCAAGTGAAAAAATACCCGATAATGCATTGACGCTATTGAAGCAGGTTTTGAAGAAAGACGTAGAGCCTGAAACGAAGCCATGATCGTCGTCCTTACCGTCGACTACTCCGTCTCCGTCTCCGTCCAAGAGCGGCACGAATATAGTTCCGCCGCCGTCTCCGTCGCCGGCTTTCATCGTATTATAATTCTCCTTAGAATGTGTGGATACCTTATTATATATCACATTCACAGGGCTTAGCCGGAGTCATACGGCTCCTGAGAGTAGATTTATAGTAGGGTTGTGCTTTTTATATTATTTTTTTATTTATTTATTATTATTTTTGAAATAAAGTATTTATTTATTATTTATTAATATTAATTTATGATAATAATAATAATATGAGCAAGTTGCAATTTTGGAGTTTTATATTTGTCATTTTGTGATTTTAGTTTTTATAATTTTTATATTTCAGTTTTAGTTTTTTCATTTTTTGTAATTTTTATTCGAAAATGCTTACGTAATATCATAGACGTCAGCTACGCATTGGAATTGCATTGGTTCCATATCAGCGTCACATTGAAAAATGACTAAAATTGTCAAAAAAAACAAAGATAACACACTAAACCTGAAATTTAAAAACATAGAAAACCGAAGTGGCAAAGTGACATATATACGGGACCAGAATAACAAAATTCATTAATAATTGTTACCAATATAAAAATACATTGTTTTGAGGTAGACATGCACTTGTTACAATTGACTGACTAGGTAAAGAACTTCATTTTTGAAGTCACGTGAATTATAAGTCAGTTTTAATTTCTAACATTGTGTATAAATTTTCATTACCGAAAAAAGAATGGGGATAATTACGGCCAACTCACGTTTTACGTGTTTTTGGAGATTCAGTATACGACTTTTCCACAATTTATTAATTCATATACATTTATAGTGTTAACTTTTTTTTCTTAATGAAAAATAAACATATTAAATTAACAAGTACGAAGTAATTAACTTGAGTACTTGACAACAATGGCACTATATATCTAATGTCCCGACAAATGTTCTCCGATGTTAGTTATTAATTAACTGAAATATAATCTTTGATTTTATTCGGGTTTAGAATTATGTCGCCATCACGTAACAAATAAATAGATAAAAGTAAGTAGATGAACATAGAGTTATCGAAATAGATTAGGCCTTATGGGTCTCCAAGAGAAAGACTAATTGATTATCATCCATTAATAACATACCAATTTAATTAGAAGGTTGGAAAATTTCAACCCAACCAACCTACGATATCATGAAGTTAATGAAAAACAATAGAAACCATATCCATATATCAACATACCATCTATGACTTTTAGCCAATGATTCAACAATCATTATGATTATAGTAAGAAATTAAAAGTGAATTTTTTTTAACAAAATCTAAAAAATCCTAAATAAACAATATAAAGTAATTGATTATCATTTTGTCTTTTTCTTCGTATCTTTCATTTTCTTCATTTATTATTTTTTTATTTTTTATTTAATAAATAGGGGATATGAGATAAATCTTTGGTCGTCCAATGGCTTTTGAGGAAAATTCCAACCTATTCCATGGGTATTACCCCATGTGATAGGTGAATGTATTTAGGGGTGATCAAACTTTATAAAAAAAACGCTCAAATCGACCGATCCGAACCGCATCACACCGCTAATTGTAATTTTTTGACTAAAATCGCGATTGAAAAATAAACAATCAAACAGTACCGCATATAATGGTGTGGTGGCAATTTGAATGAAAAACCGTGCCGACCGCATCGCGTAGTGTTTTACTCCCTTCATCCCAATTATATTGTCCACGTTTCCTTTTTTGTTTGTCCCAAATATATAGTCATACACCATATTTAGTAATATTTTTTTACACTTCTTTACTAATATACCCCTATTAACTACACCTTGAAAATTGTGCAATCATTTTTTAATAGATTGAATAGGGATAAAATAGGAAGTTTATATAAAATTTACTTTCCTAATAAATTTTTCTTAATTCGTATGAAAACTAAAATAAGACAACATATATGGGACGGAGGGAGTACCATTTATGATCGAGTTTTATATTGTTTATTATATATTTAACATTAAACAACTAGTAAATAAAACATAATTTTTTTTAGAGTTTTTGTTCAAATTTGACTCAATTTTACACAATGTTCAAAATAATAATATTAAATTCATGATGCTATAAAATAAAAACTTAAATATAATAAACGAAACTTGAGGAATTAAAAATTAATGATATTATTTCACATTTCCATTAATTTTGTTATATTCTCATTCATGATGCATGCACTTTTGAGAAAAAAATTTGGAGGCTGAAAAAAAAAATTAAAACTATTTTATAAATAAAAAAATTAGTATATGAGCAAAATTAAATATTAAATAAAATTTAATTTTATCTCACTACTTTAACCGTGGTCAAATAATTCATTATACTTTCTCAATTGTCAACCATAAGTATTTTTTTCCTTGGAAATTTTGTTGAAAACTTCAAATATTTTTTGAAATAAGTAATATCAGTTATTTGTTAAAATGTTAGTTTATTTCATTGTGATTGATATTGTTTTGAACTATAAGATTGCATGATTCCATTATTGTTTTCTTCTATAATATTATTTTGCATAATTTAGATTATATTTTCATTTGAAAGACATTATTGTTCATTATTTATTTATTTATTTATTTATTTATTATTATTAGTATTATTAACTTAATTTTAGCTTCTATTTTATTTAAATTTATCTTTTGTTCGTAAGTTTTTTTTATCATTATTTGTTCAAAGAAAAAACCGTATAACCGTCTGAAACCGCCCGAAATCGTATATGTACTTTTATATAAAAAACCGCAATTAATTTTTTTTTCAAACCGAACCGTACATCACAATTTGGTTTGAATTTAGTGAGAAAACCACCCAAACCACACTGTGATCACCCCTATATGTATTTTATTTGTTCAAATCATGTGAGTTCTATATAATTCAGTGAAACCCACATGATTTAAACCAACCAATGATTGTCATGTACGCCGTGAGTAATACTCATGGGTTGGATCGAAGGTACCGCTTTTTGATTTGGCCGATAGGATTGCCAAGGAATAGGCTGACAGAAGGTCAACTCTATATGATCCGCAGTATTAAAATTTAAAATTAGAGGAGATAAGCTATATCTAACGATTTTCATTATCTTTATTAGTAGAATATATGGTTGAAAGTTGAAACATATTTTATTTTTGAAATTATCCTCTAATTTATTTTTAAAAATATTTATTCGTCTCAAACAAATAGTCACCGGATCTGTTATCGCCATATAGTCAAATTTCATTATTTAGTATTATTTTTTTAATTTTTTTTTACCAACATATGTTTGTATCTAAGCATGTGTTATAGTAAATGCAGAGAAGAAGTGGCAAACAAAATGTTAATATGCGTGCATGGCCTCGTCACTTCATGCCAGCCTGTATCATATTAAATTTTAGGAAGAGCAATTACACATTTACACTCTTTCATGAACCAATATAATATTTCCTCAAAAAAAAAAAACCAATATAATATTATATTTAAATCCACGTTCTTTTATTATATAAATGCCCTGTCACGGGGTAGGAACGAATACTTGCTTACTTGGTCCGACTATTGACTATCGATATGATACCGTAAAATAATGATATAAATTTAAATTTTAAAAAATGCTGATTTGTTAGGCTATTATGTTTGTATAGATCAAAATAATCGCAAAATTAAAGTTAACATATAAAAACTAAAATTTGAAAAATTAACATATCAAAACTGAAAAATAAATATGTTAACGGACAAAAAAAAAGATTTTTGCTCGCGAATAATCAATAAATCGAGAAACTTTGAATTACTCTCCTTAGTTACGACAAGCTGAATTATCGCGGTTTAGGTTTTGATTTATCGCGAAAATAAAAAACAGTTCACAATATTAATATCTAATCCAAGTTTTTGAAATTTAAACACCTTGCAGCAGTTTAGAATTTTTCTCTGGGATTTCTGATGTACTAATTAAATAAGTTACATTTCACGAGATTACACTAAAATCAGAGAGCATAGCATAACTTTTCGTAAACTAATCTTAGTCCACAATTAACAAAGCATCACATTGTGAAGTTCATAGCTAATTTCAGATCACGATTCACAAAGCATGCATCAAATTTTGGATTTCTCCTTAATTCATATCAGGTTATAAAATTAATAAGAAAAACAAAGACATCAGATCGTACGAGGATCGACGTACGCTGCTTTATTATTCAAATATTATTATAATTTGTAAATTTTTATAGTCATTAAACCATTAAATTATTTCAACCGAAATAAGTTAAAAAATTTCATTAAATGGGGTCTGCCAATTCATACCTATAATATAGAAAGATAATATAATATTTTTGACATATTTTTTCTAATTATGAATGAGATTACAAAAAATAAAATAAAAAATGAGATTACCCAAAATTATTAAAATCATCCGTTAATTCAAATCCAGCAAGACCAAAAACTAATTCTAGAAATTAGAATTTACTATTAACAATTTTTTTAGATTTATTATAAATCAACAGTTTAATTTCACATGTTAATCCAAATTTTAAAAATAAAAAAAATTAACCCATAAATTAATATTCAGTCGTAAGAGATTATGCATATCTTTTAATATCAGAATATAACAACCAAAATCTACCATCATGATTTTGAATTTAAACGTATTTAATTTATTCACTACAACAACATTTTTTTGGCTCACGAATACACACTTTCAACTTGCATTCACAATGAAGATGAACAAAAACATTTTGTTCCAGCAGCTGAAGCCATTCCTATTAGTCTTTTTATGCAAGCTTGGCTTGCGGGAATGGATATCATTTCCAAGATTGCATTGAACAAAAACATGAGCATCTATGTGTTCGTTGTTTATCGGCACGTGATCGCCATGATCGTCATCGCGCCTTTTGCACTTGTTATAGAAAGGTTGAGCTTATAACATATATGCATCTCCATTTTCGATTTGTATAATATATAGTCGCAAATATTGTTTTATTGAATTCTAGCAGAATTATATTAAAGAGAAAGTTATATGTTATTGTTGTGCAGGAAAAAAAGGTCAAAGATGGCTGCATCTAATTTTATCAAGTTAATATGTCTCGGTCTTCTGGAGTAAGCTATAGTTCTATTGGACTTGAAGTAGTAAATTTATTTTTCTTATATTTATGCAAAACCATCATTATTTGATCATATATAATTTAATAAAGAACAGGCCTGTGATTGGTCAAATCCTATATTTATTGGGGATGAAGTACATGCACAACAGCCACTTTTGCTGCTGCCATGTCAAATGTTCTTCCGGCCATGACTTTCATCATGGCATATTTATTGAGGTGATTAATGTTTTGTACAAGTAAATATAGTGAACAAATACTCTTGATATACTTAAAACATATAAAATTTAGTGAAAATTCACCAACTACACATGTGTAGGATGGAGAAGATAAAGATAAGGATCATGCACAGCCAAGCCAAAATATTTGGAACTCTAGTCAGTGTTGGGGGAGCCATGATGATGACCTTACTGCAAGGGCCGACGATCGGCCACCCGCGGAAAAGTAGCCATGAACATGAACAAGGCCAATCAACTCCTCATCATTGGATCAAGGGCGGTGTCATGATCGTCGTTGGATGTTTGGGTTGGGCCGGCTTCGTGTTGTTGCAGGTTAAGAAAGTTACATATATATATATGTGTGTGGAAAGTTCATTAACTGAATTATACTCAAAAGGGTATATTTCTAGACATTTGTTTTGAGAACATACCCGGCGGAACTGTCTCTCACTGCTTGGGTATGCCTGTTGGGAGCCGCGCGCGGAGGGCGCGGTAGTCGCGCTTGTGATGGAGAGGAATAACTTCAAAGCTTGGTCTATACAATGGGATGCTAAGCTCTTTGCTGCTGCCTACAGTGTATGTGATACATATCATGTATTGAAATAATATCATGCTCATCAATTAATATTTTCATGATATCTGATATTGTGACACTAGGAATTATAAAATGCATGTGTGCTTTTCTATATATATATGTAGGGTGTATTTTGTTCCGGCATTGCATATTATCTCCAAGGGATGGTGATCAGTGAAAGAGATCCGGTATTTGCGACGGCATTCAGCCCGCTGAATATGGTCATTGTGGCTGCCTTGAGCCCTCTCATACTATCTGAGCAAATGTACTTAGGAAGGTACGTAAAATCTCAACTTTGCATTTTGTCTCCAAAATCATTTTTTGGAGAAAAGATTATAATTATTTGGAGTGCATGTGTAGAGTAATAGGTGCAGTGGTGATAGTAATTGGGCTATATCTGGTTATATGGGGTAAACAAGAAGACAAGCCAGATGTGAACGTGGACCTACCAGTTGACCACCCCCCCAAAGGAGTACTCATTCCGTCGAGCAGGAGCTACAACCCGCCGCCGCCAAACCGCCCCTCTTCCCCCTGAGTTTTACCACCATTAATCTCCTTGGTTATGATTCGAAGTTTGCCATTATCATTCTTGGAAAACAGATACTAGTTTTCTTTGGAAAAAATTAAATGAATTTCATCTATGTTAAGATGTTCGATAAGAGATTCTAAAGAACAGAATTTTTCAACGAGATGTTTAGATGTTGTGGTACAAAAAACACATTAAGTGTTTCTCCCACGTAAAATATTGGGCTTCATTGAAATTTGAATCTCCTGACCTTCTCGAGGCCCATATATATTTTCATGCTAGAAAAAAAATTAGTGAGTATATTCACATTCTAATTTTATTTTTTGAAAAAATAAAATAAAATTGTCTTACTGTTATCTACCCTGTATATCATACAAACTAAAGTATAACAATAAAGCAAAAAGTTATAATAAATCAAATTTATTTCAAATTTATTTTGTCACATAATATAAAACCTGGAATTTCTCTGAAGTTAGGCATTCATTTGATTAGCTTTATTATCCTATGCTAGCTAACATTGATAATGTAAAATTTTTTGACTTGATTCTGTAAGAGGTGAAGCCTAGATGGAACTAAGTTTCTTGATATAAGCCGATTAAAGATGAACACATATAATGTTTCCATATGTAGACTTCGTGCGCGTTCAAACAATGAGCTTGTTTTCCTCGTCTGGTATGTTATGTTGCACAACATGTAAATTTTGATTGTGTCATGCATATTCGGCTTCTGTTCAAGCACTTCGCATTGCATTTAACTGCGGACTCAGTAATTGTGTGGAGAGGGACGTACGTAATTCATGGGTGCAAGAAATATATCATTTAGTGGATTTTGGACTAGCATTAATCTTGATAAAGTTGCCAATAAAACTACCAACCAACAGAATCATCCAAAGGACGAGCTTGTATCAATTGTCATATACACCCAACTGTGCCAATAGGTTTTCTGATCAAAGAGGGAGATAATTTGCATAATTTATTTATGAACATAGCATATAACATCGGTCCGTTTGTTTTTTGGAGGAACAAAAAGCTTTATCCTCCTAGTAGGCGTTCTTGTAATTCCCACCACTTGGTTGAACAACATGAACATACATTTTTTCTTACATATCCGCAACCGGAGTCATGCCTGATTTTGTAGTCCTTGGTTCGGTTTTATGGGTTGTAGTCCATTTCCATCAAATGCACCAACCCATAAAACCGAACCAAGTACTATAAAAGATCAACCAATTAGTGGGAAAGTACAAGAACGCCTACTAGGAGGATAAGGTTTTTTGTTCCTCCAAAAACAAACGGACTCATCAAACTTCTACCTTCTCTTTATTTTTCTCATGTTGCTTGTCCGCCTCAGTAAGGTAGGTAGTGTAGCGCTTAATGTCCTCGTCACGCGGAACTTTTTCTTTGATTCGGCTTGTGTTGATGTCTTCAAGCAGCTCCGAGTAGAGTAGCGTTCGAGTAGCGTTCTTTAAGTTGTTCCATTTCTTGTGCTAGATGTTTCATCTTATTTTCCAAGAGCTCCATTCATTTCCACATTGCATGTTTCTCCAATCTTTCTTTAGCCAGTTTAATCCTTAGGTCCCTGATCACGTCTTTCTTGTGTTCAAAGGATAGTCAGGACATGCGAAGGGGAACTCCAATACGAGTACGACGAGTCATTTCCTATAATCAAATTAATGGTGAAGCTTTAGAACATGGTTAATAACTGAAAAGCACATAAAATCGACAGTTAGTACCATATTATCTTAGTGCAATAACGTGTTGAAAATTTTCCAAAAAAATGAAAAGTTTTGAGATTTTCATATTGACAAAAAATATAGGCCGTCGGGAGAATCATATATGGAACAGACGACGGAATTGGATTTTTAATATAAATTATGATTATGGCTATTTATAAAATATACCGTGTCGGGATTTCACTACATAACAATTGGATAAAATATATCAATAACATGTCTTACTCTTTCTTTAATAAATCAGAATATGATATCACAAATCAATTATGGTCAAGAACTGTTGGACAATTGCATGTAAAATCAAGTATTTGATATACCTGAAGATTGATTTTCCCGACTCCTTTAACTCCTTCGATCTTCAATTAATATGTTTATCGTGCGTGTGATGTGATTCTTGTTGCACTGCTTTGATCTATTTAAATAGGTTTTCCGTGATTCTTGTTGGACCTAAATACTAGGAAACACTCGTCATGCTTCAAGAAATTTGTATGGTGTGACCTAACCACTCAAAATGTAATTTGATATATAAGATAATATTCTACCTCACATAAAATATTACGGGATAATATATTATATTGTTGATATATATATATATATATAATAATAATCTTTTAATTATGATACATCTAAAATATCAAATAAATAAAAGATCACGTACAATTCACAATAATATCCAATATAAGTGAACCATTCTTATTTTTAATTTTACCATCTTACTATTTAATTAAAAATTTGTACTCTTAGTAACTAACTTTCAATTAATTTGGTGAATTCCAAAATGAATTTACACTAACCCAATTTTTCTTCATCACCTAAAAAAAAGATACTTATTTGTAATTTCTTATTCTAGAAAAAAAAATTAGTGGATCTATATATACACATTTTAATTTTATTTTTTGAAAAAAATATAAAATTGTCTTACTGTTATCTATCCTGTGTATCATACAAACTAAGTATATATAACAATAAAGCAAAGAGTTATAAAAATCAAATTTATTTTGTCACATAATATAAAACCTGGAATTTCTATGAAGTCAAACATTCATTTGATTAGCTTTATGATCCTATGATCTTGATCATCCACATCTCGCAAGCTCATTACTGATGATGCTAGCTAACATTGAGAATGTAAAATTTTTGTGTGACTTGATTCTGTTAGAGTTGAAGCCTACATGGAACTAAGTTTCAATAATATCCAAATGAATCATTAATTATTATTTTTAATTTTACCATCTTACTATTTAATTAAAAATTTGCACTCTTATTAACTAATTTTCAATTAATTAAGTGAATTCCAAAATGAATTTATACTAATGCGAATTTTTAATTTTTACCTAAAAAAACGATACTTAATTATAGGTAATTCTTATTCTTATTGGCAATTTAAAATTAATTTCTCAATTGGGAAAATAGTTTTTTTGTCCACTAACTTGTCCATTTTTAAAGTTTTGGTCCATTAAATTTTTAAAATTTTATTTTGGTACACTAAATTTTAATTTTCAGTTATTTTGGTTCAACTGCTTATGTGGCACCGAAAAATATTGATATGACACTGGAAAATGATGACATGTCAAGCCGCCACATCAACAATTCGACCAAAATCACAAAAATAAAAGTTAATATACCAAAACCAAACTTTGAAAATTTAATTGATCAAAACCAAAAAATGGACAAATTATTGGACAAATTTTTTTTTCCTTTACTATTTCCTAAAATATCAAATTTTTTAATATATAGTACTACATCTATCTATATTTTAAATTCAATAGTTTTTTTTTTCTATATTTTAAGTATTTTAGATTACATAGTTAATCTTTAATACTATCCTTGTCTATAATTTTAAATTCAATCATGGTTCGGAATCATTAAAACCATCCGTTAATCCAACTTCCCGAAAGACAAAAAACTAATTCTAGAAATTAGAATTTCTATATTAAAAAAATGAAATTAGAATTTACAATTAACATTTTTTAATTTAAATCAACAGATTAATTTCACATATTAATCCAAATTTTAAAAATAAAAAATTAACCCATAAATTAATCTTCAGACGTATGAGATTATGCATATCTTTTCATATCAGAATATTATAACTACCATAATCTACCATCATGATTTTGAATTTAAATTATTTTAGGAAACATTTTTCAGTTTTTTTATTTTTTTTCATAGAAGCTTTCTCGAAAACTATTTAAAAGAGTCATGGATCGGATTTAAAGCTATCTCAAACACTACCTAAAAGAGTCTTGCATCGGAGTTTGTGTGGAAAGAGTTAGGAAAATGGTTGTTTGCTTGTTTTATAACAAATCGCTACCTACAATCATCATACATATGGTGATTGTACTTGTTTCATAACAAATAGCTACCTCCTCTCAAAAAAAAAAAAAAAATAGCTACCTACGATCATTATTACTAGCATCTCGTTGCACGCATTGCGTGCTAAATAGTTTGTTTTTATACTAAAATTATATATCAATTAAAACTATCAATTAAAATGTTTGTATTATATATTAAATACAAAATTGAGGATAAAAGAAAAGAAATAGTTAAATATTAAAAAAAAAAATAAAGCAAAATGGAGGGAAAAAATTGAGATAGTGGAGGGAACAATTTTTCTTTTATTTTTTCAATTTATTGGCATACCAAGAGACCAAAAGCTCTTACATAATATATAGTAATAGATATCATATATATGGTGCTTGTGATATGAAGCTTTGGTGCACATCAGTAGAAATAAGCATCATCAATCGTGGAATTAATGTTTTCGTTGGTCTTTTTTTGTTCTGATCTTTGTTCATCTGTTATATTTTTTTAAAGAGTTATTTGCACCAAATACCCTATGAAATATTGAAAATGCATACTTCTCATCTGTAAAATTGTAATAGACATCTTCAACCTTGACATTTTATAAATTAGCACACGTGTCACTTCATATAAGTGATTGTTGCGAGCGCGCCATTCATGCCACTAGGCAAACATTTTGGTTTTTTTTTTTTACACCAAATATCCCTGTGAAATATTAAAAAAAATATTTGACCCCTTAAGAGTATAAACTTTAATCTATTCAAATCATAATGCACAATTTTAATAAAAATCAATTTTCAAATATTTTTAATTTAATTAATTTATTTCAAATGTATTATTATTAATTAATTTATACAAAACATATTATTATTTTATCTTGCTATCATTATTTTATTAAACTCGCTTCATGTTTCCAATTTTTCCATTAAAAATGCATTCATAAAGAAGTATTTAAACACCTAAAAGTACAATAGTATTGAACCAAAATGATAAGTTCATCAATATTATTTTTTTAATTTAGAACTATATAGTATTGAACCAAAATATAAATTTTTCGAGAATATTTATTGTCAAATTTGCAGTAAATGATAAAAAAAAAATAAAGTGGTTATATAATAATAAAATTTACCATTAAAATATATTTTTCAGATAAAATAACTAATATTTTGCATAGTTATTTAATTAAAAATATTATTTTATTCAATTAAAATTAATAGTAAATTTTATCATTATATAACTATTTTATTTTTTATTATTTATTATAAATTGTGCAATTCATCTTCTCAATAATTTAGATTTTAATTCAATATTATATAGTTCTAAATAAAAAAAAAGTGATATGTTTGAACTCATCATTTTAATTAGTTCAATATTTTGGTATTTTTACGTATTTAAATATTTGTTTATGAATGCATATTTAATATAAAATTTGAAAATACTAAGTGAGTTTAATAAAATAATGATAGCAAGATAAAGTAATAATATTTTTTAAATAAACAAATTAATTAATAATAATAAATTAAAAATAAAAATCAATAAAATGAAAAATATTTGAAAGATATTATTTTATAATTGGATCTTACTGAAATTGTATATAATGGTTTGAATAGATTTAAAAATTATACATTCAAGGAGTCAAATATGTATTTTTAATATTTCGCAAGAGTATTTAGTGCAAAAAAAAAATCAAAATATTTGTCCAGTCACATGAGTGACACGTGCGCAACAATAACTCATATGAATGGGCACGTGTCTGATTTTATAAAATTTCAGGGTTAAAGATGTCTATTAAAATTTCACATGAGAGAAGTGTGCATTTTCAATATTTTACGAAGTATTTGGTTTAAATAAATTTATTTTTTAATGGATGCAAAATATATGTACACCATGAAAATCAACTGTAGAATACATGAGATTTGACCTTTAGCCCATTTGAAATTCCGGACTGAAAATTTCTATCCATAATGTTTATCGTCGGTGTCACTTTCAATTTGAAGCCAACAATTCAAGAGCCGTTTCTCTTTCCATTTTCTTTTGCCGAGGATGAAGGGGATTTTAGTTGTGGGCTTTTTACATATTTATATTTATATTTATATTTATATTTATATTTATATATATATATTATATATATGTATAGGTATATAGATATACATTGAGGGAGATTTAAGTAATTTTCATAATCAATATCTCGCTCTTGCTGATTATCTTAAGGGGAGGCGTGAGACTTCTATTCAAGTTCAAACAGGATAAATTCAAAAAAAAAAAAAAACAATCTCTATTCCCAATAAACGAGTCAAACAACAAACAAGTGAAACAATCAAAGTTTATCATCTTTACGAAACAAAGATTAGTGCGGAAGTAGGTTTTGGAGAGTAAGATTCATTAGACCATATGAAAATGGATGTATATTGTTTCCAAAAAAACAAAAGAAAACGGATGTATGTGTTATTTTGGTATATATTTTATCTTCGCACGTAATCACTCATTTATATGACTATAAATTACATACGGATAGGTCGATGCTAACAAACTTGTAGTGCCCGTCTGTCAGCATTAATGGATCAGATCATATTTGCATATCAAATCAATTGATTTGCAATATGATCTGGTAGTATTCGTCTGCCACCCGAAAGACAGCACCGATAGATCATTAAGTATGGTATGACAATGTATTTGGTATCACAAAAAAAAATGTAATTTTAGTCTTACAAGCTAATATGTTTTGGGTTTTAAATGTATAATTTATCGAAGTTTGATTTTCACGTAATAACTCACTTTTTTTTGTTTCTTTGCTTGACCGAAACCACCAATGCTCAACATAATTTATATGACAAAAATAAAACTTATATTACACATTAAAAACTACCTAAACAAATAAGGTAAACGACATATTTTTATCATCTTAGTAGTGGGGTCATTTTGATTATTTTCCTCTTTGTTTTGTTTTGTTTTTTTTTTTTTTGCTTATATGGATTTTAATGTGTATAATATATGTATTATTCTCGCCATAGTGTCAGGTAAAAGACTATTTGTATTAAATAAATGATGTTTGATCGAGTTAATGGTTGCAGGCAAAACAAAAATTACCAAAACAAAAAAAAAAAAAAACCTAAGTTATAGGACGAAAATTGAACTTTGACAAATTATAAGACTAAAATCTAAAACTAATTATTCTTACATGACTAAAATTACAATTTTTCCTAAAAAATAACCCCTAACAATTCATAAATTTATATTTATTTTTTTAAAAGATAATTTGGTAGTTACATTTTCAAACACTTTTAACACTAACCTAACTAGTCTATATCTATACTATCTATAAATATGTGAGTTTGATTTGTGAATAGTCTTAATTGCCCTTGTTTAAATTATTGCTTCATTTGTAATATGAAAAGCCAATGGGGTATTTTAAGTCATTTTCCATAATTTAATAAAACTAATTTAATTGTTCATTGTTGCATTGATTATATTCTTACTATTACTATTATTACTTAAAAAATACACATTTTAAACCATATTATCGATCTACACTATATTAATAATAACTATTACTATTGGTTAACATATTATTATTAAAATTTGTTAAATTGTCTTTTAAAATTATTTTAATATTTAGAATTAATATTATTACGAAGAAACGTGATTTGCATAAAATACAGATATTTTTTCTCGGATGAAGATTGTTTCAAATATATTTTTCTCTTATCTAAAAATGTCATCCCTAATTACAAAGCATTTGTGTTAATCTATTAACTTCTTTTGTATTGTAATATATCTTCGATTAATTAATTTTTAGATTGAGTAATTATATTAACTTAAAATTTTCACATACAAAATTGAAGAGCGTTATTTTTCTCTTAACAGTAAATTTTAAACACTTATTATTTTTGAGAAAACTGCATTTTTTATCCTATAATTATGTTATTTTTGTAAATTTGGTCATTTATGTTATCACATTTCAGTTTTAGCCCTAAAACTTTTATATTTTGCAACTTTCGTCCTATTTCATTGGTAGTGATAATGTAACATTTTACAAGCCAACGCTTTATCAGCAGTATATTTGTTCCATTTCAGTACTATGTCGAAAAAATGACTAAAATTACCATAAAAACAAAGATATCAGACTAAAAATTGAAATTTAATGCTCACATGAAATTGAATATTAATTCACAAAATATCTGTTCCAATATATCTATATCTATATCTATACTATCTATACTATCTATAAATATGTGAATTTGATTTGTGAATAGTCTTAATTGTCCTTATCTAAATTATTGCTTCATTTGTAATATGAAAAGCCAAGGGGGTATTTTAAGTCATTTTTCACAATTTAATAAAGCTAATTTAATTGTTCATTGTTGCATTGATTATATTCTTACTATTACTATTATTACTTAAAAAAATACACATTTTAAACTATATTATCGATCTACACTATATTAATAATAACTATTACTATTGGTTAACATATTATTATTAAAATTTGTTAAATTGTCTTTTTAAAATATTTTAATATTTAGAATTAATATTATTACGAAGAAACGTAATTTGCATAAAATACAGTTATTTTTTCTCGGATGAAGATTGTTTCAAATATATTTTTCTCTTATCTAAAAATGTCATCCCTAATTACAAAGCATTTGTGTTAATCTATTAACTTCTTTTGTATTTTAATATATCTTCGATTAATTAATTTTTAGATTGAGTAATTATATTAACTTAAAATTTTCACATACAAAATTGAGAGCGTTATTTTTCTCTTAACAGTAAATTTTAAACACTTATTATTTTTGAGGAAACTGCATTTTTTTATCCTATAATTATGTTATTTTTTAAATTTGGTCATTTATGTTATCACATTTCAGTTTTAGCCCTAAAACTTTTATATTTTGAAACTTTCGTCCTATTTCATTGGTAGTGATAATGTAACATTTTACAAGCCAATGCTTCATCAACAGTATATTTGTTCCATTTGAGTACTATGTCAAAAAAATGACTAAAATTACCATAAAAACAAAGATATCAGACTAAAAATTAAAATTTAATGATCGCATGAAATTGAATATTAATTCACAAAATATCCGTTCCAATATAAAATTAACTATTCATAATATGTAATTCTATGGCAAACCAGGAAAGGTACCCAAAATCCAGAAGAAGTTATAATTTGACGAAAACATAATTAAATATCAAATTTAATGAATAATTTTTGTGGTTTTATTTTGAATTACTAAGATAATTTTGTTACATTAGATAATTTTAGTTGATAATCATTTGTCACTGTTTATATTTTACTCCCTCCGTCCCATATATGTTGACCTCTTTGAACTTTCACACAGATTAAGAAAAATGTATTGGAAAAGCAAATTTTATATAAACTTCCTATTTTATCCCTATTTAATGTATTAAAAAATGATTGCACAATTTTCAAGGTGTAGTTAATAGGGGTATATTAGTAAAGAAGTGTAAAAAAATATTACTAAATATGATATATGACTATATATTAGGTACAAACAAAAAAGGAAACGTGGACAATATAATTGGGACAGAGGGAGTATTTCTATATATTGTGGTGGTTAGCGTATTTGTCAAAATTTTTATTTTTATGTGAATTTCTTTTATTGTTTTCTCATGGATGGAAAAATGTAATTTATTTGTCAAAATTTTTATTTTTGTGTGAATTTCTTTTATTGTTTTCTCATGAATGGAAAAATGTAATTTTGATTTTTAAACTATACATGTTCTAATATATATATATATATATATATATATATATATATATATATATATATATATATATATATATATATATATATATATATAAGTCAGGATCGATTTATCGTTGATTGCTGCTCTATTTCTACTGGTGTAGACCTCTGCTGGAATCTTCAGTGGTGAGTTCAGTAGGGTTAGCAATTGAGCTATGGTCTTTCTCGCGTATCTCTGTTAATTGACCAAGAAATGCACTTGTGCAAAAATATGTCAACTAACAAAGTGAGTACTTATCAAATGGATACTGGTTTTTTGTATTTGTGTTCAATAGAAAGTAATCGACACAACAATTTGTTTCCACTGTGGTTGTGCATAAACAGATATGTGGGTGATGTGTATGATATGCATGTATATGGTTGTGTGTGCATTTGAGGTGTCTGTCTAGAATGAATTTGCAAGTTAGGCCTTCAATATCTCTTCTGAACTGATGTATTTTTGAAATAAGATGTCAATGATGTACCTTCACAGAGCATTGTTTGATTTGACCAAATCTAGACCAAGCGGGTTTGTTCTTGATCCAACTAGACTTAGAACTCTCATGTTCTTCATATCCCAATCTACGATGGTAAAGATTATTTGATTGAGATATTGTCAAACTTACATGAATCTTGGGTTCTAAATTTTCATATATCATGTTGGACCTGAAAAATTTCACTTATTTTGAAGTGTTCTTGTCGATCCAGATATGATTGAGTACTTGTCTCAACTGGTTTGCAGTCCTTGTCACCAAATCCGAGACCACTTATGTCTCCAGAAGGCTGTTGGGACTCCTGCATCTCAGTTAGCATGGCTGAGGACTTATTCCAAGTGTTTATCAGTTCAGTCAGCTTCAGATTTTCTAATTTTAACTATTAACTTTCCACTTGTATCTCAACATTTTCATTTTTGATCTTAACAATCTATGCATTAAGATTTAGTATATCTATTGAATTTTTAGTCATGGTGTGTGGCAGATCATTTTGCTTTGCTTTGACTTTCTCAAATGTTAAGCACAATCTTTGGTACTCATTGGTCATTTTGTGTAGTGCATTGACTCATTCTTCTCGTATAAATTCATCTGAGTTAAAGTCATATACCTGTCCACTTGAAGAAAATTGTTCATATGCTTTTTTCATTGGTAGATGTTTGATCATCATTGGCCAAGATACAGCTATCTTCATCTTCAATAGAAGAGCTGGATGAGCTAACTGAACAACAAGATTCTTCAACGAAATCAATCGGTTCAGTTCAACAATCTTTGAGTGAGTCAAGAGGCAAGATTTGTTGACTCGTGCTCTCCTCATCTTCTAGCTTGTAAATGTATTAGCAGCAAAGTTTTTCAATATCTTCACCCAGTGAAGTTTTGATCTGCTCAGTCTCCTCATCGTCGCCTAGCTTGATCAACTGCTGCCAAATGTTCTTTTCAGTAGAACATGTCTCGATGGTTTCGATAATACAGTTGTCCAATGTGTTGTACCAAAATCTCTTTGCAATTTCACTGAATACAACCATTTGAATCATATACAGAGGCGAGAAATAAACCCACTTTTCAGGATCGATTATTGTTGATTGATTGGATATGTTTACTGGTATAGACTATTGCTGGAATCTTCAATGATGAGTTCAGTAGTGTTAGCTACTGAGATCGGGTTTTTCTCGCGTCTCTTTGCTAATTGACCAACAAATGTACTTGTGCGGAAGTAAGTCAACTAACAGAGTGAGTACGCTCATCAAATGGCTACTGGTTTTGTATGTGTGTTTAACAAAAAGTAATCAACACAACAATTTGTTTCTAGATGTTCGAAACTAAACTCTCTTACGTCACCCCTTCTTCCGGTTCTATCAGAAGGTATCACTCTAAAAGTCTTTGAGTATTACAATCCTTTTCAACACCCCACGTCAGTTAGTACTTACCCCACTCCTACAACTGAGACTCCTAGACTCAACTCAGAATAAATCAGCCCTCAATTGATTCTACAATAGTATTTTGGTCAGCACACTCAACTGATATGTTTGCAATGTTTGTTCAACTCAACACTTCACACCATATAATTCTCACTTGATCTGATATGCTTGATGCGTGTGCTGGTGTTTTTCGGTTCCTGATATAATCTTCAATGTGAGCTTTGAACTCTTATACTGAAATTGTATACTGTAAGTGTTTGCAAGTTCTTGATTTTGCCAGATTCTTCTTTTTTTTTTTGCAGCCAATGGTATCTATTTATAGGAGTAAGACAATAGTTATGTTGATTCAAATATGTATCCGTTGGATTGTAATCGTTGTCTTGTCTCTGACATGAAAGTACACTGTAATGCAGTTTCTCAGTCTGAGTGTAGCATGGCACGGAAGTCTTTTTCCAAAGGTTAAAGACTTCGACTGGTTACTTGGTGAGCAACTTCTGATCTCCTCTCTCTTTTGCTTCTGCTATTCTACTCTTGTCCTCACTTATGTTTTGCTTTCTCTGTTGCTTCTGCTCTTGTTCTGCTACGTTGTTTCTGCTCTTGTTCTGCTTTCCAATTTGTTGATGTGCAAATTTGTTTGTCAAACGCCAAAACTCATATAGTTGATTTCCTAACAGCGTGCATCAAATGATTATTACGTGTCAGAGTAATTTTTTTTCAAGGAGAAATTACACTTATTTTATTGAACTTTCTCAATTATAAATTATTTGAATATTATTGTCTACTCTCAATTAATGCCTATCTACTTCATTTTATCACAATAGTTTTTTTAATATATTAATTAACCGATTTTGAATTGTCATTTAGATTCACTTACTTTTTGTGTCAAACACTTATATACATAATTTTGAAATTATTATGTACATTTATTTTAATTACATTATTTTTTCAAGTGTTTTAATTAAAATAAATTTTTTTGGCATTATCTACGTTATTAATTAAAATGGATCAAGAACTTTAGACTAGAGAGCACATTTTTTTAAAAAAATTATTATTATCTTACATATTTATTATATTAGCATAATATATTTTAGGGGAAATTATTATTTTCCTGTAAGTTGGATTGTTTTGATTTTTTTTATATTACTTGTTAAAGTTGAATTTCATCATACAAGTTTTTTTTTTTTTTTTTTGCTTTTTTGTTACTTGAAATCATTAAATACATTAGAGAATGTTTATTTGACACCGATGTTATCTTACATTTCTAATGTGATAAAAATGAAGCTTATGTTTCACATTAAAAAAATTAGGAAAAAGTACAGTTTTAGTCCTTATACTTTCACATCAAAACATTTTTGGTCCTTAAACATTTCAAAGCAACACTTTTATTCCTTAAACTTTACAAATTACAACACATTTAGTCCTTATAGTTTTTTATGATTAAATATATTTTTGGGGACTAATTTATTATATTTTTAAATTATAGACCTAAATAAATAAAAAAAACATGAAAAATAAAAATCATAATATCTACAATACAAACATTTTTTTGAGTAACATAATTATTCTTTTTTATGATGTTATTATATGTAAATAAAATTTATTACGATTTTTTTATTAAACATAAAATATCTACTTTAGAATATAGATGTTTTCATAAAAATAATCGAATATGTTTTTAAAATTAAATATCTTATAAATATTTTAATATGCACATTTCTTAATGTATTTTATAATAATTTTTTAAAATAAAATTTATTTAATATCTTTGATACTAAATAACTGATTTGATATCAAATTTAATTAAGTATTTACTTTTATTTAATAATAAGATACGAACTAGATAAATTTTAATTTTCTTAAAATATCAAATATAAATATGTAATATATATAATTATTTTTGTAAATATTAAACATCAATAATAAATTAAAACGAATAAAAAATACATATGGTATACAAATTAATCTTGAAAGTTGAAACTCTAATTTTAATTTTAGTTTTTAATTTTTTTAAAATTTTAAAATAAAGATAAAACATTTTTAAAAAAAATATAGTTTCATTTACTATTTTTATGTTTTTTCTTTTCACAATATTTTATTATTAATTTTATTCATTTTTAGACCCTAAAATTTAATAATATCATAAATTAGTCCTCACAAATATATTTAACTATAAAATAAATGGCAAGAACTAATTTTGTTACCATTTTTAAAGTATAAGAACTAAAAGTGTTTTGTTGAAATGTTTAGGGACCAAAAGTGTTTTGATATGAAAGTATAAGGACTAAAAATGTATTTTTTCCAAAAATTTACCTAAAGTAAATTAATTTTGTTACTTTGTGATTTTGGTCCTTCATATTTTCATATTTCAGTTTTAGTTTAGTATGCTAAGATTTTTAGCTATTTTAGTTCATTTTCGTTGAAATGGTGTTACATTGTATATGATAGCATGCAATTTTCCCAAACAAAAATAAGGAAAACAACAAAATTTTTCCTTTTATTTTGATGTTTTGAGGATAATTTTGCTTTATTTTCTTTTTATTTTTTAATTTCGATGAATTTTAATGTGTAATATAAAATTTATTTCAACACACGTGCTATGTAAAAAAACCACCGATTTCAAATAAATCATATTCTATATATTTAGATGTTTCAGGCAAAAAAAGACAAAAAATTAGAAGTTATTTGATAAAAATCATATTTTTACAAGCCACATAACTAAAAATCAAAATAGGCTAACTTATAAAACTAGAATTGTAATTTTTTCTTATCTTTAGTGTTTGAGTTTATTTCCCTTATGTTTAATTTTGAAACTTAAATCTATAATGAACATTATAATTTTTCACTTATTGATTTTATATCTTTTTGTTTAGTTTGAAAATAATGTCTATGACCAACATCAGTCAGATATCCGTAAAATTTATTGGATGTTAATTCATAACCATATATATAATTCTATGTTCATCGCACGTGCACCTTCCTAGTATCTAAAATATGTCACATACAATTATTATTAAGTAAATGTGTGAATTTATCTTGAAAATTGATATTTATTTTCACAGATACCAGTTAAACATAAAAATTTTAATTATAGCGAAGTATGACTTTGCCATGTACAAATTTATTTTGTCGAACTTATTTCTATCTTTAATCATTTTATTTATCAAAAGTTATTAGTCGCACCACTAGTGAGGCGTAAATCTATTTTGCTTGTTTAAAATTTAACTATGCAAATTCTTTTTTTTTTTTTTTTAAGAAACTATGCAAATTTTATTCTCTATGTAATGGTCCCTTCGTTTATGCTGCCGGCAACTACCAGGCATTGCATTTAATATTAAACACTGCCCAGAAAAACACATGCTTCTCTGATTATAACTTCATTTATTTAGTTCAAAAAAAAAACTTCATATATTAAATAAAACAAAAAAACAATGGATGCAATCAGACAAATTCATCATTTCAGACACCTTTGTCAAGTTTTATTTTAAAAAAATTGTGGCGGTACTTTCAACGTAAAATGATACTTATTGCCCAGCAAATACATAGTTTAATCATAGTTGATTCAGAAATTACTAAACAGCACCAGGGCTGAACAAGAATTCTTGGCATCAGTCGCTAAAACTTTAGAGATGATGCACTTGAAGTTATGATAGACGCAACATTTGCCACGAAATAGGCTTCAAATCCAGAATAATGTCATGGAAAGAAAATAAAATACAAGACATCAAACCGGACTCAACATCTCGAATCACTCAAAATTTCAATATTTTTGTACCATTCTTGGTTCCTTGTACTTCGAATGCGAACATAAACTTGGCTAACCACCTCATCCACCAATACACTAGAATTTTTATCGCCTCTTCTTCCTCACCCGTTATTACATAGAGTTCTCGATGACAACGTGTCTGATAACCAACAATGAAGTATAAACAATGCGTAGCAATGGATTCAAACAATCAACCTGAATATAAAATGATACACTCTTCAATTAGCTGTTTGCATGATCAAGTAATCAGTCACAGAACTTCTTTGGTTATCTGTCTTATCAAACCAATGGGGATAAAAAAAAATACCAGATTTTCCCCACCACATACCTGAGCAATCAGAGGATATGTCAAACATGGTTCTCCTGTGCGTGCCTTTTGTTGCCTCTTTCTGAATAATCAAGCCTCCTCACTCTGTTTCTATCCTCCGAATACTCCTGGTGATTTTGTTTATGGGATCCTGATAAATGATAAGTGGCTGTTTTCCCTCCTGTGGCTTTTCCAAAGGGCTATTAGCTTTCCTCTTGCGAATGCTTGTCCTAGGTGACCGATCATCATCAAATGATTCGACTTCTCCTTCCTCCACAGGATCAAAATCAGCTCCATGTGATGATTGCCCTTTAGTCGATTGGTAATGACCATCTCTGGCCTCATATGGTAATTTGACGGGTTGAGAGCTCTCATGGTCCGGTTTAACTGAAGGTTTAGACCAGCTTTGCTTTTTCCTTTCGTGCTTACTCTTTTCACTCTCGCCAGGAACTTCAACGTCCTCCAGTTCCCTCTCAAGCTCATCCATTTGGTCCGTTTTATGAGTAATGTCGCCACGGGCCTTCCTCCGCTCCAAGGCTGCTTTGACCTTCTCTCTGTCAAATTTTTTTATAGCATCTTGAGGCGACTGGACGACTGCACCATCCTTGTTAGACAAATTTCTGCCCTGATATTTATCGTTTGGTTCTACTGGATCCCTCGTTTCAATCCGACCAGAATTCCCTTCTTGATCCTGCTTTCCATGTCCTTCACTCCCAAACCTTGTTTTATTCTGGACATCCTCTGCGTTCAAAGCACGAGGTGTTGATTCCAGTTCATGCTTCTCAGTATCATTAATATCATGATCTCTTCTGCGCTCTGAATTGCTACTTTTTTGGGATCGTCCATTTTCATTGTTTTGCATTTGAGTAGTTCTAGAAAGCCCACTGTGATCATCAGAAGGTGGCGGATCCAGAAGTGATCTTGATTGTGCTGGCTTCGATGAAACTGCCTTTGCAGTAGCACCACCATGGGAATTGGTAACATGCTCTTCAGTAGGCGGGCCTTTTGATGGAGGTCTTTGAGCCCCGCCAGCACTCCCTTCGGCTTCACAAGCCTGAGCTGGTGGCACTCTGTTTTGTTCATAGAGTTCTAACATCTGATTACTAACCTCTGCAAATAACAAAACATCCAGTCAAAGAGAAATATTTATAAAGTGGAAAAAAGTTTGGTGAATTATATTATATCCCATTGCAATCAAGTGCATTATCCTAGAACCTCCCCTGATTCCCCTTTAACAAATTATAACCTAAAAAATCAAATTCAACTAGAAGCACCATCTTTTCGAACATTCGTTGTGTTCTAGAGAGGTGAGGTGAGACCTAGTCCATGCTAGCATGATGTTGATGTGCAAGCTACCAAAGGGAAGGCACCAACCCTCCAATTGGCGGGGGGTGACATCAAACTCCTGCCACCAAACCTTCTCGCCATCAGATGGGAGCTTTACTTTGAGGAACTTGGCAGCAAGGAAAATAGCACCAGCTGCAATATGGTGGGGCTTAAATTGCAAACATAGAGATGTCCGGAGCCTGCGTTCCGTGTTCTCAGGTCAAATGCAGGAAGAATTGCCATGGATAGGATATTATCATGACTAATCTAAATAATATATCATACCCATCGTTGACAAAGTTCCATGCAACTTGAGCTAGAGCATTTTGAGCAACCTGAAATTTCTTAATTGCCTCGACAAGGGGTTTATATGGATGCTGTAAATTAAGATCAAAACCAAGCGTTGCCAGAACAACCCTTTCCCCCTGTAAAATAAGTTCCTTTTGTTGCTCATATACCTCCTGTACCAGGATTAAACATAAATAACTGTCTTATAAAAGACACAAAACACCTCATCACAAAATACAAATATGGAAAACCAAAGAATGCAGATTGCACACTTGCAAAAAGTTTTCCAAATATAGGCATCTTCTGAAGAACAATGAGTCAAAAGCAGATGCAAACAAACAATCAGGTTCAACCAGTTGAATTCAACCATAGAGTAGCTCCAGGAACAAAATAACGTCACCTTCTGTTTGATCCTTTGCATGGCTGCAGCATCCTTCTTATGAATAATCTCGTAAGACACAAGAATTACATCTTTTAGAGGACGAGGAGTTTCTTCAACCTTACCCGCCAGAAACATGCATACTGTCGCAATGGTCTGCAAAGCAAAAGGGAAATAAGACCCGATCTGTTATCACCTTTACAATAATGTTGTTGAAGAAAGTGAAAATATACAGATGATTCAACTGAATATGCACATTTCCACAAGAAATTTTTTCACATTGCGTATCTATATAAATTCATTTTTTGTACTTTTTCTCACTGTTTACATATCTTTTTGGCTTCAAATAACGTGTTCGAATATCATAATCAAAAATCTCCCTTCATATGGAAGAAACTCAATAAACAAGGCACATGCACAGCCAGATTCATCTAGTCATGACAACCACCCACAAAGACAAGTCACCACACACCAAATAATCCAAAGAATTTAGTTTTAAATCCATAATAAGATCACGGTTTCTCACTTCGAAAACTAGAACACTCTGTTACGGACTCTACATGATTCACATTTCCCAAAAAAACCAACGTAACCTGGAGGATAAGATACACCACCCCATCTAACTTGAAGATATTGATGAGCTTGACACGATCACCTTAGAAATTATTACCGGTGGAAAAACATTTGAATAAGGTAGCCATAATACTTTTGGAGATGAAATTTCATGGAGGCAAAACCCCACCAGATACAACTGCCATTTTCTATACAAACTATAGCGCACACATTAAATATAATCAGCTGTTAAAAACTCCATATCATACTATAAACTGCCATCATGAGAAGGAGGCCTAAAAACAAAACCATTAAAAACACAACCACCATATCGTGTTCCTTTATCCTTGAAAATCAACACCAACTTAAAGTATCCCTGATTCGAGAATCCATGACTTCCAGAACAGAACAAACAATTTTTTAGAAAGATTCTGAAGAAAGAAGAACTTCATATCCAAAATCAGTTCACGAGATGATAATCTTGTAAACATTATGTTATGTATAGTCATTCTCAGCCGGATCAAGTTAGTATGGAAGTCCTCGACTCCAGAACACGATAAGATCAAAGGGAGCATAAACTAACTCACCCTCCTATCATTCTTCACGTGGGACTGACGAAGGAAGAACCGATGACAAAATATAATTGCCGTAGCAATAGTGACCTGAGGCCTGCAATCATGAAACATCCAGCATAAAAATCAGAAAAAATTTATAGCATTTTAAATTCATATGCTTCGACGGAAAAACTAAAGTGCAGTTAACAACCAAAAAATGGGATAGTGAACTAAATCAGTATGTCAAAAGATTCTAATGATCGCCAATAGGGGGCATCTGCCAGTTAAGGCTGTCATGCTTAGAAAAACCACTGTTATGGTAATGTACTTGAAAATTATACGCTTCAAAAAAGTAGCCCCAAAAAAACAGACTGTAGAGACAAGTCAACTCCCTTTCATTATCAGATATAAGAACCATTGGATCTGTAGAGTTGCTACAGTTCCACAGGGACAAGGGTATAGTTTCTAAGTCGAAAAAAGATAAGCTGGTTGATGACAGTGGTTTGAGTTTTTGAGCAAATATCTTGAAACATGATAAGAGCAGGCTGGCAATCGAAGATAGTTCCTGAAATGGATGGTCATATAGAATGATAAGAAGAAGATGCTAAAGACCAACGGCAGTGGCACAAGCCTGCATATTCTTAGTGGGCAAAAGTTTTTTTTTTTTTGATAAGAAACATAATATATTAATTACTATAAAATGATGATGTACAATATGCGGACAAGTGATCCGCCATCGCCGAGAAGGCTATCATGATCCTAACTTTCGTAATCCTATCCCTATCAACAAAATGCAAACGCCCAGTCTCTTAATAAATCCGAAATCAAATCATTCTTGAAATGTACATGAGATCTTATCCACGTAGAAACTTTGATTTTGATCTTTTCCCAGCATTCGTCGATCGACTCTTCCAGATCTTCAAACATTCTTCTATTTCTCTCCAGCCACACTGACCAACAAACGCCATGAACGGCCACCGTCCAAAAGATTATCCCTTTCTCACCCAGAAGATGTCCAAGATCTATAGCAAATAAGTCTTGCGCTGATCTCGGAGCCGAGGTTATCTCTGTCAAGGCCCTTGCCCAAAGCCCACTCGTGAAGGTACAATGAATGAACATATGATCTTGCGTTTCCCTCTCTTTCCGACATAGCACACACCAATTGGGGCAAAGAGCACAAGTAGGCCACCTTTTTTGCATCATATCCGAGGTCGGCACCTTCCCCAACACTGCGGTCCATGAGAAAACTTGAACCTTTGTTGGAACCGGAGCTTCCCAAATGACACTGAATAATGAGAAAATAGGGAAGACACTACTCGGAAAGAAAGACTCGAAGAAAGATTTGACTGAAAAGACACCTGAAGAATCCCCATCCCACACTTTTATGCCGTCCACCCCTTCAACCAATCTCATCCTATCTAAAACATCTATCAAAGCATTTAACTCATCTAATTCATCATCCCTCAGAACCCTTCTAAGATGTAGATCCCATGATTGAGAGGAAGAATGATTTCCAAACGAGGCAAAAAAAGAGAGGTAAATTATGAACCGACGAAATCTGATATAAGGACGGGAACAAATCCCGAAAAGAAGAATTCCCTGACCACCTATCTTCCCAAAACCTGACATTTGTTCCCCCTTTAACCACTGTCCTCACTAATTGGTGAAAAGTCAAGTAAGATCGAGAAATAAATTTCCATGGACATCTGAATGTGACATTTTTCGCTAACCCCGCATCCCATCCGTTTTCTTGTAACCCGTATTTACTCAATATGACTCTTTTCCACACCGGTTCATCCTCAACATATAACCTCCACCACCATTTTCCCAACAAAGCCCTATTCCTCAAACAAATATTCCCAATGCCCAACCCCCCCTCTCTCTTTGGGCTTACAGACCTACTCCCAAGCAGCCAAGTAACAATGTTGGTCGCCATCAGCCCCATCCCAAAGGAAATCCCTCATTATCTTCCCCATCGCCACCGCTATGCCCTTGGGTACCCGGAATAAAGACATGAAATACATCGGCATCGCATTCAGAACTGCAGCGATCAAGGTTAACCGCCCCCCTTATGACAAAAACGCCTCCTTCCAATAGCTATAACACACCCAAGTCTCCACTCAGGTAAAGTTATGCAATGTTACGGTGGCACCTTGCAAAGCATTGGACTAACTAACATAATCAATTTCAAAGGGCATGGGCATAAGCCGTGTGGACACAAAAGGAATTTAAAAAGTAAAATTTCCTTTTCCCTTTATCCTCGTGATAGTTAAAGAGATAGAAGCAAGAATTCTTACCTATATCCTAACTAGCATATGCATTGTTCCCTTGCATGGATATTTTACATTAGATGTACGCCATAAAATTTACATGACATAAACTCACAACCTTAAACAATAAGAATAGCAAGAAAACTTATGCACGCAAATAACAAGTAATCACCATGCATATATACAATCCATTGGCATAAATCTAATGCTATAAAAATACTTCACATGGTACCATAGATGACCATCATATCACTTCAATCTCAAAATATCACTACGGCCGAAAAGCCATTGTGTGATGTTTATGCTGGCAAAATGAACACGAATTCATATGCTTCTTAAAATAAAACAAACAAAATGAGGAAATGAACAAGATAGAGATTATTTAAGAACTTCCAATCTCCAAAGAAAAAACTTACACTTTAAGTCTCATGCCTAAATCTTGTAAGAATGTGCAATACGACTTCCGCAGGTAATTTTCTTTCTTCAAATCAATTCCATCTCGTCTAGAAGGGGAATTTTCTTCAATTTCTTTCCTAGAGAAATACCATTGCCCACCACTTTCTTCTGGTTTTTCCTGAGAAATCTTAGAATGTCCTTCAGGTGCTCCACGATACGAGGGCTCACCAGACAAGAGGCCAGCCATTTGAAACTTTGCTTACCCACAGAGTTTAGACAATGCCAGATGATGACTTGTGTGTTAGCAAGATATGTTCAGATAACAGTCATCCATCAGCATCTGCAGGTTAAACTAGATTTTAGTAGATTAAAAAGTGGTGCACCAGATTAATACAGCAGTTAATCATGTGACTTTCAAGAAACTCGAATTTTTAAAAAAGAGAAAAAAGGAAAAGGACATTAATAAAGAGATTGAATCATGAAACCCTCAAGCACTCTGTCACAATCAATATTCAAAAGAACAAGCAAATTGTACTCTGGTAAGCACCAAATTTGTAAAGTGAAACATAAAGCAGACCATAAGCTAAACAACGTGTTATTTTTTCTCTCTTTTCTTTTTTTTTCTTTTTTGAATGGATCTAGACAGCAAAAGCAAGATTGAGGGGAAAAAAACAATTAATTTGAAAACCTTCAAGCAAGAACATGATTTTAAAGCAATCGCACTTTGTTTAAACAACTAAAAGTTTGCACCTAGTGCTTGCAATAACATGAATTTATGTCTGAGATTCTCAGTACAATCCATCAAAAATATTGATATAGCAACTTTGGAAAACTTAAAAGGTTTTTATTACTATTTTCATATACTCGTGATGGCTACCATGTGTCAACATAAAGCTTCTTCATTAAAATTCTGCCAAAAAAAACCCTAGTTACATAATTTGATTAAAAATTAGTTATATAAGGGTGAGAATGAGAGCAATAGCTCATATTTTAAATTTAGCCTTGACATTCACCAAAATATTGAAAAAATTTGTCCAGCTAGTTGATTTCAAAGGTTCAATATTCATGCTCCAGCTGCCCACCTTAGCCAGTAGAATTCAAACAGATAGGAAAACATATACGTCTACTAGTTATGCAAGTTAATAAATGGAAACAAAAAACTACAAGAAGTCCTTAATTCGGTCAAGTAAAACATGCATCCTCAAGACCTAAGCACCAAGAACTGATATGTCATTTATGAAGCTTACAGTTTCACCAATAAACTAAACCAAACTGAACAAAAAACTACAAGAAGTCCTTAATTCGATCAAGTAAAACATGCATCCTCAAGACCTAAGCACCAAGAACTGATATGGCATTTATGAAGCTTACAGTTTCACCAATAAACTAAATCAAACTGGGGTAAGAACGCAGAGTAAAATAAATGAACCCATACTATGTTGCATGGATACGGGTACGAGTATCGTATCGGACACGACACGGATACGGCGATATGGCAAATTTTAAAAATATAAGACATGATACCGCTAGGATACGACGAATATTAAATAATATAAAAATATTAAATATATATAAATTTAGTATAGAAATTAAAAATCCTAGAGTAGAAAACCATATTTCAATCATAATATCCAAAAGCAACAATTAAGAAAATACATCCCAAAAGCAAAAAATAATCTGGGCAGTGGGCCGGCACTAATTTCAGAAGGGAAATAAGAAAAAAAAACGTTTCAAAAACTGAAGTGCAGCAGTAGGCGACGGCGAGCAGAGGGGAGCGGCGGCGAGAGGCGAGTGGCGGGCCGCGGCGAGGGACAGCGACTGCCGAATGGTATTGGGAATTTGGGATGACTGAACGATGATGATAGAAAGACGCACTGGAAGAAAAATAATCGAAGAAGAAAGACTACTAATTAGGGCTTCTTAGGCCCAATTAATTTTAGTATATTTATTAAATAGTCCTTATAAGTCTTATTGCTTTCAATTTAACCCGAAAAATTTTAATTTTTTTACCATTGAGGCCAAACGTATCGGAAACGTGTCCTAGCCGTATCCGACTGGTCAAACATAAAAAAAGTCAAGGACACGTTTTTTGCCGTGTCCGACACGCGTATTTGCATATCGTATCCGTATCCGATACTTCTAAAAAAAAATATGCAGTATCCATGCTACATAGAATTTAAGAAACTGTGAAATAATAGAATTTTGTACATTTCTGTTGACACAGAGTAGTCTAGGGGTGTGCAATCAGTCTATTCGGTTACCGACCGAACTGAATAGACCTAAAACTGATTTAATCGAATTAATTTCAGAAAACCGAACCGACCGAATTAGCTAAAAAAACCGATTGAACCGAACCGATTTTAAAATCGGTTAATTCGGTCGGTGACCGAAATAACCGAATTTTTAAGTAAAAAATGAGAATTTTGACATTTTATTTTTTAGAAAAATTCCTTTAACTCTTTAGCAGAAGTGCAGAACTACAGCTCCTATATTGTGCAAATATGCAATCCCAAAAGAAATAAATGTTTCTTTTGAAATTAAAATGCTGATAATATACAAATTGACAGCAAAAAACTTGTGAGCTAGCAGCTGAAAAGTGAACATTCCTATAATCTAATTAACGTGGAGACCATTCCACTGAACACATTCGATAACGATGTGGTTCGGATACTAAATGCAGTAGTTCCATAACTTAAGAAAACATAGTCGCACAAACATAATGTCACACAGTATTTACCTTGAAGAATTTTCGATTAAGAAGATGAAAATCGCACAGATGCAGTTGCTCAGTCGTACGCAGAACAGAACAAGGGTGGAAAAAGAGCATAAATCAGAATTATGCTAGGAGCAGACAAATTATACTGGGTTCAAAAGTTTGGCCCATGTATGAAAATTGGGCTTCCCTGATTTTATTCTGATGGCCCATATACAAATTATTTTTAATTAAATATATATACTTAATCGGTTAATTCGGTTTAACCGAATTTTCAAAATTAAAACCGAAACCAGACTAACCGATTTAATCGATTTTTTAAAACTTCAAAACCGAACTACCGAATAGACCGAACCGAATTTTCGAAAAAAATTGGTTCGGTCAATTTTTTCGATTTAACCTTGCACACCCCTAGACACAGTAGGTTACATAATACACAAATTTACAAACCCATAAATACATACTAATCTTTTTAGATACAAAAACAAAGAACTACAACACTATCACAAATTAGCAACAATGATAGGTGCTGCATTTGATTAACTCTTGTATGCATCATTTGTACCAAGAAAGTCACAGATACACAACAAATCTTCTGTTCAGTTTCCCCTGCATGCTTTAAAGATATTTAGCTATATTACCTTCAGTTCTTTTTCAGTGGCTATATCATGAGATGGTATAAGCTTTCTGATTCTTTCAATAGGATCATGCTCCTGGGGAAAAATAAAATCAGTTAAAATAAAAGTACTTGGTTAATCGAAGGTAGACATCCCTGACTCTTTGGTATCTGGATATCAATCACATACTAAATAGTGTTGAATGTTGTTTTTGGCACCTTGATACAGAATAGTACAGTTTACCAGTTTACTTTTAATGTGGGACATGAAGACTTAGGTGCATCACAAGATCATGTGGAATTGTAGAACTAAAATATGAGTTACCGCAGCTATTCGTGGTTATATCCATAATTGTATAAGGCTAAGGCATATGAGGGCATTTTTATCCGTTGGAATCTTTTTATGCATAAACATATGTTCTTCATTTATCTATTGTTGCAATAGAAAACATATATGGAACTCCCGAAGCAGAACAAGTTCTGAACATACCAAAATATATCCCAACAAGAAGAACATGTAAAACTCAAATCAAAAGAGAAACATAACTAACGTTTAAAGAAAAGGAAACATTGGCATTTATTTGTAGTTTCTTGGATCGAAAAACAAGTAAAGCACAAAGTAAAAAAGGAAAACCCGAATTGATGTTAAAAAAAGGGCATCCCGAATTCATGTAAAAAAAGAATGAAACATCTTCCAAACATGTAAAACCTAAATTGAAACCAAAATAGAGAGATTCGGACCTTTTCCTTTCGAAATATGGTGTTGGCGTCGGTTCCGGCGGTGGTGAACGGCTGGAGATGCAAATCGGCGGTGGTGGGCGGCTGAAGAAGAAAGGGATCGAAGCAGCGTAGGTTTTTCTTTTCCCGCGACGAAGAAGAAAGGGATCGATGTTGTGTTTTATATTTTTACCAAGTGTTGAAAATGTTAGAAAGAAAGTAAATTTAATCCGGTTCTTCTATTTACTTCATCAATTATAATTAAAAATTTAATTTTTTTTACTTTTGACTTCATCAAAATTAATATGTCGAAATAAAATACTATTCAAAATTATTAGTGAAGCCCGAATTTTTTAAAATCCAAAGTAAAAGGTGCATTTTTACTTCGCCTGTGTTATTGCCAAGTTCCGACTTGTACATGATCCGTGACTTTGATGGAGTTGTAGGGGCCAATTTTTTCATGGTCCATGGCTATGGTTTACAAGTGCATGGGCCAATATCTGCATGTCTCGTGATTCTCATGGACAAGTGGGTGAACAATAATGTTAAATACCATAAGCATACTAAGCTTCATTCCTCAAAAGCTTTCTGAACAAGTTTTCTTCACATATTTTTTGAAGCTTTCATTCCTCACAATTCAAGAAGAATTCATTGAAGCAGTGGGTTATTTTATTAGGAATCTTTCAAAGGCTGGTTTTGTTTTCTCGAGTGCATGTGTGTGGTCTGCAAATTCAATTCAGAAGTAAATGCGTTGTTTTGTTCATTTTTTTGAAAGAAGTTGTTTTTCATTTCAAATACATTTACATTTCAAAATTAATTTTCCGCTCTCAGAGGTAAGAAGCGTTCATTGAAGCAGTAGATTATTTCTTATTAGGAATCGACCATAAGATGTGGATGCGTTTGAATGAATAAAATGCAAAAAAGGGGCCCTTAAATTATCGAGTCGTGTTGGAGAATATTTGATGCAAATTAAACAAAGCTTTAACTAAGTGTGTTTCGAAATTATAATATTTGAAAAATAAAGTAGCTAGGTAAGATATTTATTATTATTAAATGTTTTACTATATTTGTGGGGACCTCGGGTTACTAATCTCATTTTAGGGCAGCTAATGATTAATTAAACAATTAATCAAACAATTAAAGAATAATAAATCAAGAGCAGAATTTTTTTTTTTTTTTAAATTTCAGAGCCTCGCTCGATCGGGCAAAGTCAGCCGATCGAGCGAGCAACAATATCAAATTCTCGGGTCTGCAGCACAAATTGCCTCGCTCGATCGGGTAAAAGCTACCGATCGAGCGAGCAATAAAATCGAATTCTCTGCCCATGAAAAACAGGCCTCGCTCGATCGGTAACTTTTACCCGATCGAGCGAGCCATCTTTTGCTCGAATTCTGCTGCTGATCTTTGCTGTCAAAATGTGGAACCATAGCATGATTTCTCAATCAAATTCAAGTCTAAACATATAATAAATTCTGAGAACATGCATACTTTCATATACTAAGTTCCTATCATCAAATCATACATCTATTACATCAAATGAATAGCTTAAAAGATATAAAACTACAAGCTATTCAACATAGCATAAACAACTTTAAGTCTTAAGTTCTTGCTATGTTTGATGCTATCACTATACCATGCTTTAACTTATAAACCGAGTCCACACTTGCTACATCTCTCTCCCGAGCTATCAATGTCGTCTCAGACCAGCTCCTGCCCCATCTGTTGTGATGCACACATACAAAACAAAACAACAGCCGGATAAACTCCGGTGAGAAATCATTCTTAGTATAATCGACATATAAATGCGTTAAATAAATTCATATCTACTCTAAACATGTCAACTCAAGAATAGAGTAAAAATAACGCATATATCGACTCAAATTTCAAATCAAGACTTCAATTTATATAGCACGCTTATCTCAAAAATTGATTCTTATCACTTCATTGTCATCAAGATTCGTAAGCGATCTTGACATGGATATCCATCTATCGTCGTCTCATCAGACTCGAAAATAAGGTCCATCTGACCTTGGCATTAGAATCAATTCAATATCATCGTATCATATCAAAAGCAATAAAGATCCACTACCTATGATGGATCGACAAGAACAATAACAAGTTCATAATCAAAATAAACATAACTAGTATGTGATTTGGCGGACTACTCAAGATTCATCAATCTTGAGTATCATAGTCCTGAATCTCGATATCGTCTTATACCTTTCATTCTCGAGTTTGTCATGTTCCACATCTGGATAGGAAGTACCACAACTCATAGCAAATCTGCTCATTCAAATAACATTCAATCTTCAATCAAATTCACTTCAATCTTGATCACTTCTTCTTTGGTTTCAAGTTGAGGTTTTTGAGTCAATAGTCTCCTATTAAAATCTGAAACATAGCATCAAAAAATGCATATCAAACTTCATTGTATTCAATCATTTCAGAATCGAGTCAAAATCATCAATATAAATTCAATCAACATCATTTCAAACTTCAACTTCTTCTTATTCGGTACAACTCGGAGTCGTGAATCGTTAGCCTTCGAAACTCAACTGAAATCAAGAAATAAAAATGCCATAACATTCATAACATCTAAAAAACTATCTCAACTCAGTTATAGGCTATCAAAACGATGTCAAAACATCAACCGGCGGCGTAACGATTGAAAATCGGTAATCGACTCGGTATCGAATTCATTATTAACTTCTTATCAACTTCTAATCACTTCATATCATTCATACTCCTCATATCAGCAGCTATAATCTTTTGCTAACAAGTCAAAAACATGCTGGAATCATGATGGAATACATTTAATACGAACTCATCAATCCGGTTTTGATATAGAATCGCATATACGTTGAAGAACATAATCATAAACTCAAACGTACTGATTCTGCCAAATACTGATTTCGAAACCTAAATCAAACATCATAATACTTACACAAGATAGAAACCCTCGTTGCAAGGATTCCAGAACATCTTTCGGAATCGAAATCGGACGAGCGGATCAAAAGTTACGGGGTTTCGAAAATTGGAAATCAAAAGGAAAGGAAAGTCTTCGACACTCTGTTCTCAAAATTCTGAAATGAACATCCATTATACACGTTGACATGCTGATAATGTGAATTAAAATCAGATATGTTCAATCAATATTGCAATCTAGTCCCTGAATTTTTGTAAATTGCAATTCAGTCCTCAGCCTTCGTTTTAATTCAATTTCAATCCAAAATAATTTAAAAATATTAGAATTTAAATCGAAACCCTAAATATTCCCAAATTAAATATACTCGGATTAAAATTAAATAAATTCGGATTAAATCAATAATCCCGGCCTTTTGCACTTTAGCCCTCGAATCTTCGATATTTTCAAATCAACCCCTGATCGGGTTTCATCTTCAAAATTAATCTTCTTTAATTTCTGAAATATGTAATTTAATCTCAAATTCCAAAAATAGTCAAATCAAATATTTATTCTTTTAATTTATGAATTCTCGGAATTTAATTCTCAAAATCCGGAAAATTCCAAATTAAATATTTTCGGCTCGAAAATTTAATCTATCATTTCCATAACTTCTCAAATCAATATTAGCCCATAATATGGAATTTTAATTCTCAAATCCCATAATTAATAATTTAATATTTTCGGACCTTACAATTCCTCCCCTCTAAGAAATGATTTCGTCCTCGAAATCGTATTCATCCGGAATATCAAATCTAATTGACTGAATGATTATCTGAAGTGATTCTCACTTTAATCATCCAACTCTGCATTTCGTATCTCACTTCATCTTTCAATCTTATGTCAGATTATTACTTTGAATCTGCTTCTATTCTCTTGTATTCGGTATCTATTCAGTTGTACTTTAAGTCATTGAAAAGAATTTATTCTGAGCTGTTTCTTCCTTCAATCAAGGATTTGTCGAATAATCGACTTAACTTAGAATCTCGTCAATATCTATCTCATCTGAATAAAGTACATAAGAAGAATCTATTGATACTTCTTTCACTTAGATACTGAACTTATCAAACAGGAAAAGAATACATTCGATCAAAGAAATCATCAATTATGTCTGACAGTTCATTCAGTGAAATTCATCCTTTGTGATGACTTGATTCTTTCTCTATATCATTCTATACAGAGTATAGAACATAAATCAAGTCTACATTGCTATTCAGTTCATCGCTTCAAGGTCAGTATTCAACTTCATATTTTGAATCTGTAAATTCAACTCTGCTCTTTCTCTATTCTGAATTGAATGATGTTTCAAGAATAACTTTTCCGCTTAACTAATCAGTTTCAGCTTCAACAATTATATCTATCATTCAAGTACTAATTCTAATTCTTTTTCATTGTTCTCTCTTCATACAGATTCATATTTATCATCTTTGTGTTCCTCAAATCACATCTGATCTAATATCGACAAATCATGTCTGATCTGATGTCATATACTTCAGTAGTATCATTACAACACAAAGAAATCTAATTTCCTTCCTCATATCATTATCTCAAAATCGATTCATTAGCTATTACAGGAATTATAATTATCAAGTGGCAACACATCAAGACAAGTAATACCGAATCAGGTATCAAAGTTCTGAGAATATTCTCAATATCCGGAAAATCAACTCAGATAATCCATCAATCGACAAATGGTATAATGCAATCACATATAACCAACTCTCAGAACATCAATCAATCAATCGATACCACATCTGTCGAATAAATCTAAATTCTTAATCCTGACAATAGATTTTAATCATTCCTGTAATTTCATCATATCTCTATCTTCTTCACAGATCTGAATAGATAACTGTTATTCACATCTCATACAGTGTATTCAGAGCTGTTGATAATCGGTATCATGTCAGATAAAAATTCATTCTCGAAATTCAATTCATCTTCTCTGATTATTCTTCCAATTCAAGGATAACATGTTGTACCTTTACCTCAAAAAAATACTCAAAGTCTTCGGATCATCTGTATTACAAAATAATAGTAAACCCAATGTTTCAATCTAAAACATTATTTCTTGGCTTAATGTTCGTCTTGCAACGAATCTAATCACAATTCAGTGATTTGATCATACAGACAGATTATCGTATCCAGTAATTTCAATCAATCTGTTCATAACTACCACCTGTTTACTTCATATAAACTGTTTCATCTTGGTAGTTTACTCTTTCAAATCATGATCTCATACCAATTTCTGGAGTTTCTAAACTGTCATTGAACTCATCTGGTCAATGATTTTCAAATTCATCAGAAACTCTCTGTACGTTTAACTTCAAAAACGTACTAATTCTGTTACTTCTATTTGCTTTATCGTCTGATAAAACAATTATCGGATGAATATTGAATTCATTGTTGTGCAATTCTTCAAATTCTGATATCTCTTTTCGGAAATATCAGGCACAATCAAATAATCAATCATAATAGAATTCATTCATTCTGATCTGAGGCTTCACTTCATATCTCAATCTGGCTTTCTTTACTGAATTCTCATCGCTTCAGTTTACTTTCTGTGTTTCTTTCATCTTCTAAACAGTTCTGGATTGCTTTCAATCAAAAATCATTCTGATTGGTCATATATTCATCTGAATATTCAAACCAAAATACACAAAATCTGAAATCAATTGATCGAATGCCTGTTTCGTTCTTCATTTCTATTTCTCAATTGAATTCTAATAACTTGATCTCATCTCAATGTGCTTTAATCCTTCAAAATCAATTCCCACTTAATTTGGATTACAACAATTCGGACTGTTTTAGTATCTATCTCGATACTCAAGCACATAAATTCAAAAGATCAATCAATCACGCATTCATCTCTTCTCTTCGTTCTATTTCCCAAATCTCAATTGGAAATTCTATCAGTTACAAGTCCAAAATATTATAATATACTGAATGTATACATCAATCAATCAGTGACTCTTGAAATTCATAATCAGGGAAACTCACTTAAGTCAAGATCATCCACAGAACAATAATATGAATGACAATATGCTAAGTGAAAACAACTCACTAGCATCTCAACTTAAGACAAGTAAATCAAATCAGACCCTGACAAAGAATAAGAGTCCATCAAAATCGATTGAGGTCGGTACCAAAACCTCAAAATCAATATCAAGAATTTCAAAAATCATGATTTCTGATGTAATAACTTCAGTAAAATCAAATAAAAGACTCATCTGTAACTGATTTTCATATCATCATCTATTTTGTAAACCGCAAAAGCAGTATTCAATTTATAAACTCATCAATTCTCTGATAAATTCCAGTTCACAACTTAAACTAAAGTCAAGAATCTTACTGAACTATATCTATAATCTCTACTCATCGGCATATCTTTCAATTCTGGTTTAGATCATAACATATCTAGTGCATTGAATATACTTATTTCAGAATATTTCTGTAATCAAACATCATATAGCAAACCGAAATCACAAAATCTTAATTCGAGATTCTATATCATCATATTCAACTGCACATTATGTTCTTACTGATCTAATTTAATCGCTTTTTATCATCAATTCTTCTACTCATCTGTATTCAATTATTGCATCATCATCTATCATGCAACATAAATTGATATTTCAATACGAACAAAATCATCTTCAGTTTCAGTTCATCGAAGCAATATTTCCATTCTTCAGTTCAATTCACACAGTCTCTTTTCTGATACAGAGGTGATCATATAATAAGCTTTCTGCTATCATGAATCTATTGCACCAATAATAAACAGGTCAAAACAAAATAAATCTATTACCTGAAATTTCATTCTCAGGTGCAATTTCATTCTGATTCTTTGTATACTTCTGGAATAGAAATTGTAGCTAAATATGTGTTTCTCTCACACACCGTAGGATCTTTACAATTTCAGTCCTTTTGCTTCATCATTCAGCTTCAGTTTTATTAAACAAGACTATGTCTTTCATAACATGTTTCAGTCGTCAACATTTATTCAGACATAATCTTTGAATTCAAGCCCTAATTAAACAACTCAATCTTGAGCTTCATTATTATCATCCACAATTCAAAAAAATCATAGTAGGCTTGCAAAGTCTAATAAAACATTCTTCAATATTCAAAATATTCAACTTCGAGATGGTATATTTTTCTTTCTCGTCATTTCTATCTGTTGTGGCAAAGAACTATAAACAAAAATCATGTTCTAAGAACTTACCAACAAATTAATATACCTCTGTTCTTTCATCATTTTCTCCGTCAAAATCTATCAGCTGGTTGCTAGGTCTTAAAGTTGGTAGACAGTCGATCTGATACGATATTCATCTGTATCTGTCAGGTATTTGAACAACTGATCAAGTACTTCAGGCCAACTTCTACCTGCAATATATCTATTCATTCACTGATATTCTGTTCTGTTCAATCCGACCATACCATTCTGTTCAGTGTGGCCATACAACTCTGTCAGTCTGGGGTGCTTACGTCACCCAAAGAACACTGTTCTCTTCAATTCTGGGTGCTTACATCACCCGGGGAAATTCTTATAATAACATCGATAAGAATTTGAAAATTTACAAATCAGTAAATTAATCAATTCAATTTCAAAAGTAGATCAAGAGCACATGCAATTTATTAAATCATAGAATCAAATACTGCATAATCATGCAATACTATAAATGCATGTGACTCACTCTACCCCTCTCAGCTTCTATCTCAGTCCAGAACCTACGCTCTGATACCATCTGTTATGGGGACCTCAGGTTGCTAATCTTGTTTTAGGGCAGCTAATGATTAATTAAACAATTAATCAAACAATTAAAGAATAATAAATCAAGAGCAAAATTTTTTTTTTTTAAAATTTCAGAGCCTCGCTCGATCGGGCAAAGTCAGCCGATCGAGCGAGCAACAATATCAAATTCTCGGGTCTGCAGCACAAATGGCCTCGCTCGATCGGGCAAAAGATACCGATCAAGCGAGCAATAAAATCGAATTCTCTGCCCATGAAAAACAGGCCTCGCTCGATCGGTAACTTTTATCCGATCGAGCGAGCCATCTTTTGCTCGAATTCTGCTGCTGATCTTTGCTGTCAAAATGTGGAACCATAGCATGATTTCTCAATCAAATTCAAGTCTAAACATATAATAAATTCTGAGAACATGCATACTTTAATATACTAAGTTCCTATCATCAAATCATACATGTATTACATCAAATGAATAGCTTAAAAGATATAAAACTACAAGCTATTCAACATAGCATAAACAACTTTAAGTCTTAAGTTCTTGCTATGTTTGATGCTATCACTATACCATGCTTTAACTTATAAACCCGAGTCCACACTTGCTATATCTCTCTCCCGAGCTATCAATGTTGTCTCAGACCAGCTCCTGCCCCATCTGTTATGATGCACACATACAAAACAAAACAACAGCCGGATAAACTCCGGTGAGAAATCATTCTTAGTATAATCGACATATAAATGCGTTAAATAAATTCATATCTACTCTAAACATGTCAACTCAAGAATAGAGTAAAAATAACGCATATATCGACTCAAATTTCAAATCAAGACTTCAATTTATATAGCGCGCTTATCTCAAAAATTGATTCTTATCACTTCATTGCCATCAAGATTCGTAACCGATCTTGACATGGATATCCATCTATCGTCGTCTCATCAGACTCGAAAATAAGGTCCATCTGACCTTGGCATTAGAATCAATTCAATATCATCGTATCATATCAAAAGCAATCAAGATCCACTACCTGTAATGGATCCACAAGAACAATAACAAGTTCATAATCAAAATAAACATAACTAGTATGTGATTTGGCGGACTACTCAAGATTCATCAATCTTGAGTATCATAGTCCTGAATCTCGATATCATCTTATACCTTTCATTCTCGAGTTTGTCATGTTCCACATCTGGATAGGAAGTACCACAACTCATAGCAAATCTGCTCATTCAAATAACATTCAATCTTCAATCAAATTCACTTCAATCTTGATAACTTCTTCTTCGGTTTTAAGTTGAGGTTCTTGAGTCAATAGTCTCCTATTAAACTCTGAAACATAGCATCAAAACATGCATATCAAACTTCATTCTATTCAATCATTTCAGAATCGAGTCAAAATCATCAATATAAATTCAATCAACATCATTTCAAACTTCAACTTCTTCTTATTCGGTACAACTCGGAGTCGTGAATCGTTAGCCTTCGAAACTCAACTGAAATCAAGAAATAAAAATGCCATAACATTCATAACATCTAAAAAGCTATCTCAACTCAGTTATAGGCTATCAAAATGATGTCAAAACATCAACCGTCGGCATAGCGATTGAAAATCGGTAATCGACTCGGTATCGAATTCATTATTAACTTCTTATCAACTTCTAATCACTTCATATCATTCATAATCCTCATATCAGCAGCTATAATCTTTTGCTAACAAGTCAAAAACATGCTGGAATCATGATGGAATACATTTAATACGAACTCATCAATCCGGTTTCGATATAGAATCGCATATACGTTGAAGAACATAATCATAAACTCAAACGTACTGATTCTGCTAAATACTGATTTCGAAACCTAACTCAAACATCATAATACTTACACAAGATCGAAGCCCTTGTTGCAAGGATTCCAGAACATCTTTCGGAATCGAAATCGGACGAGCGGATTAAAAGTTATGGGGTTTCGAAAATTGGAAATCAAAAGGAAAGGAAAGTCTTCGACACTCTGTTCTCAAAATTCTGAAATGAACATCCATTATACACGTTGACATGCTGATAATGTGAATTAAAATCAGATATGTTCAATCAATATTGCAATCTAGTCCCTGAATTTTTGTAATTTGCAATTCAGTCCTCAGCCTTCGTTTTAATTCAATTTCAATCCAAAATAATTTAAAAATATTAGAATTTAAATCGAAACCCTAAATATTCCCAAATTAAATATACTCGGATTAAAATTAAATAAATTTGGATTAAATCAATAATCCCGGCCTTTTGCACTTTAGCCCTCGAATCTTCGATATTTTCAAATCAACCCCTGATCGGGTTTCATCTTCAAAATTAATCTTTTTTAATTTCTGAAATATGGAATTTAATCTCAAATTCCAAAAATAGTCAAATCGAATATTTATTCTTTTAATTTAAGAATTCTCGGAATTTAATTCTCAAAATTTGGAAAATTCCAAATTAAATATTTTCGGCTCGGAAATTAAATCTATCATTTCCATAACTTCTCAAATCAATATTAGCCCATAATATGGAATTTTAATTCTCAAATCCCATAATTAATAATTTAATATTTTCGGGCCTTACAATATTTCTTTTGGTAGCATAATGTGAACGATTTTTTAAGAAAAAAAAACTAAATTTAGATTTAAGAATTATTCGTTCCATATTTTGACATCATTTTTTGGAATGATACTAAGTAGTTTGATGAAAATTGATGGACACTCGTTGACTTTCTGAATTATTTGTTGACATTTTGTCACACCACTACAACAAAATATGGTTTTAACAACACCCGAAAGACAACGGATTTTTCGTAAAACTGTTGTCTTTTGGCCTTTAACAACGATTTATACTAAAACCGTTGTTGTTGGCCATTTTTAATGAAATAAGACAACGGTTTTTAATCAAATACAACAGTTTTAAAAAGTTGTTGTCTATTAGCGGGTTTTTTGTGGCCTAAGACAACGGTTTTTATTAACCGTTGTCTATGAGCGTGTTTTGAGAGGTGTACGACAACGGTTTTAATTAACCGTTGTCTTTTTCTATTGTTTTATGTAGCTTAAGACAACACGTTGTTTTATCCGTTGTCTTTGGTTTCTTTTTTTTTTTTTTTAGGATTTTTAAACACACATACATATACATATTTACCTACACAATTGGAAAAAAAAAAGGAAAAGAGAAACCCAAGCCCTATCCATCGCCTCGCCCTTTCGACCAGCTCATCACTTCTGTGTTCTGAATCTCTTTCCCCGATCGCCGATCGAACATCGGGAACAGGTCGGTGTAAAATGGGAATCAAAATGGCTAAATGCGGCAACTATTCCCTTATTTTTACAGAAGAACAAAGTTACCGTCGAAGGTCTTCGCATCATTAAACAAGAAATTGGAGCTGAACAGCAGGCAGCCACTTCAGGTCTCCTCAACTGAAAAATAAGCGGTCAAGAATTTCCAAACGTACTATCATTGTGGATTCTGATGAAGCAGAAGATACCTCTGACAATACACCTCTAGTCCAAGTATTTGGAACTTGTTCTCCTTCACCAAAGAAGAAAACTCTGTTGCCGCTCCTCTACCAAAAATCAAATGAATAAAATTGTTATCTAATGTTGTTTCCCCACAAACAAGGACAAGTACTGCATCGGTAGACCCCTCAGTACTAATGACGTCAGTCGCTCCCTCATCGATTGAGATTCATGCATCATAAGTCCAGACATTTATACCGACAGTTGAGCAGGAATCAGTTGAGGCAAACATTGCATCGGATGACCCAGGCATCGCATCTACCAAAGCCATTCCGACATCTACTGATATCTCAATCAGCTCCACACATACTCTACCGATCATAATGCAACGCTCAACTCAGGTAATCTCTGCCTTGCATTATTTGACAACCACTAATGAAAGCATTGTTGTCACGATCGATAGTACATCTACCGCCTTTCCTACTTCTAGCAATCAGTCAGCTGGGATGCCGTATGTACCATACCAATCCAAGGGCATTCATATTGCCGAGCCATCTGATTCCCATACTGTTATCCAGTCTTCGATTGATCCCCAGGACAAGGGAAAATCAATCCTTATTCCTATATCGAAGATGCCAGATACTGCCAAAACAAAAACTCTTCTTATCTTATCAGGTTCTTCGTGTTGTAAGGCTTAGGCTTAGAGAATTTGATGAATGGTTTCTATACAGGGCCCAGGTTCCTTTTTCTCAAATTCTCACAGAAAAGAAATTGATCCGTCTAGCCCATCTCGAAGATAAGATGCTCATTCTGACAGATACACCTACCATCGAAACAGTTTTAGGTCGATCTAATTTTGTTGATGTACAACTTCGTGACAGCCTTGCTCGCCACGTACTTCAACAAAGAGAGAAGAATTTTTATCCTCTCCACAGAACTGCCAAAGATGATTATGAAGTGATTGAACGCCTGAAAGTTTGAAACAATCTATTGACGTCATAAGTCAGCTTCTTCATGAATATCGGTCCAAGCATCACATGTCATTTTGACTATCACATGAATACAATCAAACGTATCTTGAAGAAGCACAAGCCATGATGACTACTATGGAATCTCACGATGCATCTGAGGAAGATGAATTGATTTTCACAGATGAGGAACGAGCATTCATAGCAGCTCAAGATGAGTCACCTACATATTGTACTCTATCTGTTGGACATACCTCAACATCTGAAGAACCAACTGCAACATTGCTTGTTTCATCAGTCGATCACAGCATAGCTACTACTGACACTCAACTGCCAGAGGTGCCACTAACATCTGTTCCGAAGTTCTTAAATCTCTATCTGAATTTGAAGATGGACAACAATCGTCACCTCACCTTGAAACTGATGCATTCACTGAGGCTGTAAGCATTGCAGAAAGTCTTCCTACCATTACCTTAACTGCATCAGAGTCTCGGTTGTGCAATGATGGGCATGTTTGTGTTGCATATTTTAATATCATTGTGTTGTTATTTTGCATGCGTTTATGTGTTTTAATTAAGCATCGTGTTCATATTTCATACATTGTGTCTAAATTACATTCTCCCATGTTTATTGTATAGGACGTAGCGTTTTTGTCGAGGAAAATATGGAAAAGCTATTGCGCGAGAATGAATTACGGAGCAGCAATGATCAGAAAATCATATTTAATTTTATATAAGTCCAAATCCGATCTCCACCATCCATAATAAATTTCAAGATGTTTTAAAGCAGCTGTCCAAATTTCAGCTCAATCCGACAGCTAGATCTCCGGATATGAATTTTACAAAATCGCTGCTCGCTGGGAGAAAAGTTGCTCGCTCGATCCGCAACATCTTGCGGATCGAGCGGCCAAAAAAATTTGAAAAAAGTAGGTTCGGAAAAGTTGCTCGCTCGATCCGCAACATCTTGCCGATCGAGCGAGATGTGCTGTTCGGGAAAATATTTGTAATTTAGGAATTTTTATTATTAAGGACTCTAGCCTTAATTAAAAGATATATCTCGAATTTTAGAGTCAGATATTGATTGGGAGAAGATAGAGGAGATGCAGAGGAGGCTCAAGAACCATCTTGGCGGCTAGGTTTTATCTTTCTTGTTCTTAGATTTTAATTCTTCTTGTTTTTGTTCTTGGTTGAGGAAGACGAACCCTTGAATTTATTTATCTTGTGAGATTCAGATTTTCATTGTTTGATTTTTATCAAGTATCAAGAATTATTCTGAATTGATTGATATGCTTGTGTATGAGATTTTTAGATTGGCCATCTTAGGATTTCATTATACAGTCGAATGCTAAATTAGAATTCAAATCCGTAATTGTTTGAAACCTCTGATTTGCGAAGCAACTATGATTAATATTTTCTGTTGTTGAATTTGTTAAATCGTAGGAATAATAATTGACTAGGCTAAATTCATCCGCTTGTGTATGGGTTGTCTAGTTTTATCAGTTTTACTAGTTTGAATGCTACCGTGGATTTAAATCTGATCGCTGGTATTGGGTTAGTTTATGGGGTAAGGGTTAACTTAGACTGCTGTTGTCTAGTTAACTAAAATTAAGGTGAAACAGGAATTAAATTTCCAATGATGAATATTCGATGTGAATTAATTATTTTTAGAGAATCGATGATCGAGTGAATGATTTCAAGGGTGTAGTCGACCGATACCAAGTCTCATTATTTTATTGATTTTCTTATTTTAATTCTTGCATAGTAGTTAATTCTAATATTCCCAAATCCCCTTTTATTTATTTCAAGTATTTTTAAGAACACAAATAAATTTCACTTTTCTCGTGGGAACGATCCCTACTCTCGCTACTACATGTTATTTAGTTAATCTGAGTTGGGTTAATTTGGGCGCGACACGACTAAGCGCTACCAAATTTTGGCGTCGTTGCCGGGGAAGGCGTTTTAATTTATTTGTGTTTATTTTTGTTGTTTTTTTTATTTTATTATTCCTCCTAGTGCTACTCTGGTTTGTTCGTGCGTGCAGGTGAATCTTCGGAAGAAGAAGAGTTTTCATACGACCCAGAGATAGAAAGAATTTTGCATAGGTGGAGGAGGATTCTTGCGGTGTAATACTTTGAGATGTCAAATCTACAAGTATTCACAAGTTTTACCCAGCAACACGGAGAGCCTTTCTACGCAGCATGGAAGAGATTCAATGATTTAGCAACCCTCTTCCGGTATCATTATTTTTCTAAATATTCTCTCCTTACATATTTTTTTGATGGTTTGGATGCAGTGACAAGAAGATGGGTAATCGATGGAGCTTTCACGGCCCGTATTTCAATATTTTTCCGAGATGATGATACCATGAGACACCTGTTGGATGATATGACCGAGTTTGACTATTACTGGTATTCACACTCTCAATACCCAAATTTTACAGACCAACCATTTGAGCTTCAAAAGGAGGAGGGAAGTTGTTCGCAGTTGATCTTACATCTGCTAGAGGATATCATGAGCAAGCTTGTGGCATCGACTGTGGAATCTATAGAAGATCTGAAAAAGTCTAGATGCGACCTTGCGGAGCACATAGAGAATCTCAAGAGATCAATTTCCCAGGGACACAAAGAACAGGAAGTGAAGCAAGATACTCAAGCAGTGACCAACCCAATTTGGTTCGATGATGATTATTCAGAGAACCAAGATTGGGAGAGCGAATCAATTCCTACTGAAGATTTAGAGGTGTTTGAGTCTTCTCTTCTAGTTGAACATCAGCCGGAAGATGTACTGGAAGAAACAATGTATGATGGAGTACCAGTTTCGAAAGATTTTGGTTTCCAAGAGCTCGCAGAGATATTCTCTTCCCATGTTTACCAGCTACGGAGTGTTGTTGAGGTGACGAGCTTCATCTGTATATATCTGGCCAAGCTTGAGGGCATATTGAACCAAGACCCATTTGTAGTGTCATATGACACTTATTTTGGGCGTCAGCCGCTCTTTGAGCAGTGCTTCTGAGAGTCAAGCCGATGACTGAAAATCAAGCGCTGACTGGGAGGCAACCCAGTGTCTTTTTCCTTTATTTCATTTTTTGTTTTTGTTTTGTTTTGTTTTGTTTTTTTGTTTTATTTTCTTTGTTTTCAGGAGCCTGCTACAACTTAAATTGTAATTCACCCAAGTGTAGGTTGTCTGCAAGTAATATACTCGTGAGTACGAGATCGATCCACGGAGAGGATACTGTAAGTTTAATTTTAGCATGATATATTATAGATGGAAATATTATTATGAAACTTCAAATACACAAATTATAAAATTGTCAAGGTTTCAAAGGTTCATTGTTGGTTTATTTAAGATTGCTTAATAAAAATAAATAAAAGAAACTAAAATAAGAATAAACATAAAAGAACAATGAAATATTTAAACAAGTATATCATATAATATAGTTCACACTATATTAATATCAGATTAACCGATATTTAATACATGGTACCCATAATATATATATAGATGAATAAATATAAACATAAAAAGAACAATTAAATATTTAAACAAGTATATCATATAATATAGTTTCCACTATATTAATATCAGCCGATATTTAATACATGGTACCCATAATATATATATAAATGCATAAATATAAATTGACATAAAAGTAAATGTTAGATCAAATCACAATATTTTATTTAGAACAACCGGCAAAGCCACGCTATCGTCTAAATAAAATATATGACTTTATGTTAGATGCGATAAAGTAAATGTTAGTTGCGGAAAAATAAATGTTATATGCGAGAAAGTAAATGTTAGTTGCGGAAAAGTAAATGTTAGTTGCGATAAAGTAAAAGTTAGATGCGAGAAAGTAAATGTTAGTTCAAATCACAATATATTATTTAGAACAACCGACAGTGTCACGCTATCGTCTAAATAATATATATGACTTTATTATAAATAGATACTTATATTTATAGTATATAATTATTGTATTATTTATTGTATCATATTTGACAACAAATCAAGGTAACCACATTCAAGGTACCAAGCATTTGATGTAAATAGATAACAACAAATCTTCCAAAATTATACCTACAAATAAGGATCAATTAGAAAAAAACAAAATAAAAATAGAAAAAGAGAGGAATATACAAAATATAAACAATCTTACTTGACCAACAATGAAACCTTTTCACCTTAACATAAAAAGATTTAGCTTGCCATGAACATGAAACTCAAGAGTAAGGATAAAATAAATTTCATACTTGAACTTGAGAAATATGCACACTCAAACTTTTATTCTCACACACACAATATTTATTTTACAAATGAGGACTTCTCTACACTCTTGCACACTACAAAGCTTATACAACACATCTATTTATAGGCCAAATGAGAGCAAGAGTTCAAGGCTCATTAAATGTAAAATAGTAAAGTTGGTGGGTGCTTGTCTCCTTGAATGTCAATACCATGACCCAACTTTAATTGGCATGTTTGATGCCTTAGACCACCGATTCAGCCTTTATTTTCAACATAGAACACGTAGGATATTTTGTGTAGATGTGTTTGGACATATAATTCACCTCTTTTGGATAAAAGGTGAAATAGTTATGATATTTTTACTACAAGCTGGTCATAGTAAAAGTAAATCTGTCTTCATTTTGATGTTTGATTATTTTGATCATCTTAATGAGGTTTTTGGAATTTCTTGTCTTCTACAAAGTTGAAGATGTCTCTTTTGTAATTCTACAGGATTTGAGATTACTCCAATATAACCATTGTAGCTTGAGTAATTTTATTTTTACCAAACCTGCGCAAAACATAAAATACAACATTTTTAGTAAAATATTTAAATATAAACACATAACACAAAAATAATACAACTTCATAATTTTAATGAAACTTTAATTTTAAAACACACTTTTAAACATATAAATAATTACAAATTTTAAGTTTCATCACACCCCCAAACCGGCTAATTACTAGTCCCTTAGTAATAAAATATCATAAAATATCATAAAATCACAAGTTAGATTTTTATTCCTTAATATATATATTCAAATTTGCAAACTTTTAAATTTTAAAACACACTTGTGAGGAGATTATATGTTTATTTATAAATCTTATTATCAACTAATATATTAATATATAATTGGATGGGGTATACATATATATTACACACAATATCAAAATATTAAATATATATAATTTTTTTATATAAATATTTTCTAAAAACTTTGAGAATAATATAATTAAAATGATAATAGAAATCATTTTCATAACATGTATAATATCAGGAATCTTAATATAAAAGTCTCAACTCCATATTTTCTCGGGTTAAAGTATTTCATATATAGCTGTTTTTCACTCATGGAGTTGGAAGAAAATTATACACTCATTGAAAATGGTTAATATGTAAAGCAGACAATCATATAACCTAATATTGAAAATAAGATAGGATAATTTACAAAGAATAAACCCATTTTATTTTTGTTTTTCTCTTCTTATTTTTTTTTTCTCTTTTTTTTTTTTCATTTTTTTTTATGCACTTGGCTGCGAAGTTGTTTTTACATGACCAAATACCTCCAATAAACTATAAATATGTAACACTTTTTTTTCTTTTTTCTTTTTTTTTCAAAGTTTATTTATTTATTTATGAGGTAAATCTATTAAGAATTTACCATAAGAATTATAGTAGAGATATTAATACTCTACATCTTTACAATCAAACTTCAAACAACTTTGCAGCCAATTTTGTATGCACATTTTTTTATATAATTTTTTTTCAAAATGGGTTTAATCTAGCAATCAACCATTTCTTAATAATCAATAAAAGCTTATAAGTTGTTTTCTCAATTCTCACCTCTCACTCACAAAATTTATGTGAGTATATATTGCACTTTTACAAATTAATTCCTTAAATTATACATGTTATTATTCATTCAATCAATATCACTTTAACTATATAATCATAAAAGTTTTAGAAAATATGTTATTTGAAAACACACAATTATATATTATTTATAACTTTTATCCCATCAATTATATATTTTCTATTAAATTGATAAAAAGAAGTGTAAACAAACATATATACAAAAGACTTCATTTTCTTAGTAGTTTGCAATTTAAATATATACGGAATATTAAAATCTAATCTATTGTGATAAGATGATAAATAAAAACTAATGCGTGTCAGGAGTTTTTGATTCCTTACTCTGCCATTGAAAAAGAAAAATAAATATTATTATAGCAATACTTTTTTTAAAAAAAAAAAATTTAATAATTTTTTTTTTTTTTAGAGATAAACTCTCCTCCAAACCTGAATATGACATTGTTTTTAATTTTTTTTTAAGAAAAATAAAGAGTACATGATGAAAGAGATATCACCTGGAATTATTGAAGATGAGGAACAAACACAAACCATTTCATGACATGTTGAATCAATGATCCAGTTTTCTTTTCTTACTGGTTGGTTGAGACCAATTGATCTTTGTTATAGCTGAATCAGGTTGATGAACAAAAGCTTGGAGATCATCAATTAATTGGTCTTCATTCGAAGCAGAGATGAGCATCCTTCGTGAATTTTCTGAAATGAAATTTTGTTCCATATCTACATCAAGAAAAGTCAACAAACCATCATAATAGTTATTGATATTTAACAAGCCAACAGGTTTATTATGGATATTAAGTTGTGCCCAAGAAACAACATGAAAAATTTCTTCTAAAGTACCAAAACCACCAGGTAAGGCAATAAAAGCATCAGAATTTTCTATCATTTTTGTTATTCTCTCGTACATTGATGAAACTTTCAACTCTTCCCCAACCGTAACACCTGTAATATTTCCTTCAGCTAAAGCTGTAGGAATAATACCCAAAACCTGACTACCTCCAAGATGAGCTGCTGTTGAAATAGATCCCATTAACCCAATATTGCCTCCTCCGTAAACCAAGTGAATTTTTCTCTCTGCTAACTTTTTTCCAAGATTAATTGCTGCATCAACAAATATTTCATTCTTTCCAGTATTAGAACCACAAAAGACACAAATATTTTTCAATTTTTGTGAAGAAGATCCTGTCATGTTTTTTTTTCTTTTCAAAAATATAGAGAGAGTTGAGTGATTTTATAAGGAAAACAAGGAATAAGACAGAAATAGGAATACAGATGTGAACAAAATGATGAAAATAGTAAAAAAACAATAATATATAATAATAACATGCATGCGTATAAACAGTGATGTGATTGTGGCACACAGTGTTCCTTCAATATTTATGAGTCGAGGGTTGACTTACCATCCAATTTTCTTATAAATTGGCAAATAGGGTCTTTTTTAGTCAGATTCCCAAGACCATTACTATGACGCTGCGCTTGGAATAGTTTCCATAAATGGAGAAGTTGACCTTGAACATCTCCACTAGAATGCGTCTCAAGAGTCAATGAGATATCATCTAATGACTCTTTACTCAGCCCATTCTTAATGAAATCAATTTTATCTTCTCTATTTGTGGAAACATATCCCAAAGATCTGCATTGTCTATTACAAGTCCATCTAGCACAATTATGACAAACATCTAACCTTTTAGCCCTTCTTTTCTTCGCATAGGTACTTTTTCCTAGTCCAGACATATTTCGAACAAGTAAGAATTTTGGAACTTCACCACCTAATCGAACCTTGGCTTCAATTATAAGCCGAATATCCTTCGGGATTCCTTTTTGCATAAGCATTCTCAATCTTTCACATCTGCCTTCATAAATCATTCTCAGAACTTTTTTAGAAACAGATGGAAAATATTTACCAAGTTTTTTGATAGTTTCATCCATAATATATATTTATATATATATATATTCAATTATTTTGGGAAATTGAAATAAAACCGACTGAAAGTAGTCACGGAGTACCGTTATCCGCCACTTAACCGGGAAGTGAACTCAATTCTGCAAAAATAAAATAAAAATATAAGTAACAATTAAGTTGGATCATATAAAGGCATAAACTCTTCATTAAGAACTTCATTTTCTATAAACGGTTTAAGTCTTTGCCCATTAACTTTAAATACATTATTATTTTTAGGATTTTCAACATCAACAGCACCATGAAGATAGACAAATTTAACAATAAATGGTCCAGACCATCGCGATCTAAGTTTTCCTGGAAACAAATGCAAACGAGAATTATAAAGTAAAACTTTTTGTCCGATTTCAAAAGATTTTCTCATAATATTTTTATCATGAAATGCTTTTGTTTTATCTTTATAAATCTTTGCATTTTCATATGCATCATTTCTTAATTCTTCTAGTTCATTTAATTGCAATTTTCTTAATTTAGATGCATCATCTAAATTAGTATTAAACGCTTTAATTGCCCAATAAGCTTTATGTTCAATTTCAACAGGTAGATGACAATGCTTTCCAAAAACTAATCTATATGGTGACATCCCCAATGATGTTTTAAATGCAGTTCTATATGCCCATAATGCATCACTTAATCTTAAAGACCAATCTTTTCGATTTGGATTGACTGTTTTTTCCAAAAATTTTTTATTTCTTTATTTGCAAGTTCAACCTGACCATTCGTTTGAGGGTGATATGGAGTAGAAACTTTATGTGTAATACCATATTTTCTTAACAACGAAGAAAATGATTTATTTATAAAATGACTTCCCCCATCACTGATTATAGATCTAGGTATTCCAAATCGACTAAAAATATTTTCTTTCAAAAATTTTATCACAACTTTATGATCATTAGTTCTACATGCAATTGCTTCAATCCATTTTGAAACATAATCGACAGCCACTAAAATATAAGTGAATCCAAAAGATAATGGAAATGGACCCATAAAATCTATTCCCCAACTGTCAAATATTTCAATAATCATGATTGGATTTAAAGGCATCATGTTTCATTTTGAAATTGAACCCATTTTCTGACAATTTTCACAAGATTTGCAAAATGAATGTGTATCTTTGAATAAAGAAGGCCAATAAAATCCACATTGAAAGATTTTTGCAGCTGTTTTCTTTGACGAAAAATGACCTCCACATGCCTCAGAATGACAAAATTTAATGACACTACTTACCTCATTGTCGGGTATGCATCGTCGAAAAATTTGATCAGGACAATACTTAAACAAATAAGGATCATCCCAATAAAATTTTTTGACCTCTTTCAAGAATTTATTTTTATCTTGTGAACTCCAATGAGAAGACATTTTATTTGTCACAAGAAAATTTACAATATTAGCAAACCAAGGCATAGTAGTAGCATAAAATAGTTGATCATCCGGAAAATTTTCATTTATTGGTATTTCATTTTGAGATGATTCAGAAATTATTCTTGATAAATGATCGGCTACTACATTTTCTTTTCCTTTTTTATCTTTTATTACAAGATCAAATTCTTGTAACAACAAAATCCATCTTATTAATCTCGGCTTAGCATCTTGTTTATTTGATAAATATTTTATGGCAGAATGATCAGTATAAACAATAGTAGTAGAACCAATTAAATATGATCGAAATTTATCTAATGCAAACACTACTGAAAGTAATTCTTTTTCAGTTGTTGAATAATTGATTTGAGCACTATTTAAGGTTCTACTTGCATAATAGATCACATAAGGTTTACCTTCTTTTCTTTTTCCTAACACGGCTCCTACAGCATAATCACTTGCATCACACATTAATTCAAATGGTAAAGACCAATCAGGAGGTTGTAAAATAGGTGATGTAGTTAAAAGATTAATTATCTTTTTAAAAGCAGTTTCATATTCTTGAGTCCACTCAAATTGTGCATCTTTTGTTAAAAGATTTGAAATTGGTTTCGATATTATGCTAAAATTTTTTATAAATCTTCTATAAAATCCCGCATGACCCAAAAATGATCGAATTTCTTTGATCGTGTTTGGTGATGGTAAATTAGCAATAACATCAACCTTAGCTTTATCAACTTCAATTCCTTTTTCAGATATGACATGCCCTAACACAATTCCAGATTTAACCATGTAGTGACATTTTTCCCAATTTAAAACAAGATTTTTTTCTTCACATCTTTTTAAAACTTCTTCCAAATTTTTAAGACAGTTTTCAAATGAGTTTCCAAAAACAGTTATATCATCCATAAAAACTTCCACAAATTCTTCAATCATGTCACTAAAAATACTTAGCATGCATCTTTGAAAAGTAGCCGGGGCATTACATAAACCAAATGGTATTCTTTTAAAAGCAAAGTTCCGAACGGACAAGTGAAAGTAGTTTTTTCTTGATCTTCTAATGATATTGGTATTTGATAATACCCCGAATACCCATCAAAAAAACAATAATAAGGATTACCTGCCACTTTCTCTAAAATTTGATCTAAAAATGGTAACGGAAAGTGATCTTTTCTAGTTGCATTATTTAATTTTCTATAATCAATGCACATACGCCAACTAGATGGAATCCTAGCTTGTAATAATTCTCCCTTTTCATTTTTTATAACAGTGATGCCTGATTTTTTTGGTACTACTTGTGTTGGACTTACCCATTTACTATCCGAGATTGGGTAAATAATTCCGGCATCTAATAGTTTTAAAACTTCATTTTTAACAACTTCTTTCATGTGTGGATTTAATCTTCTTTGTGGTTGTTGATATGTTTTAGCATTTTCTTCCAAGTGAATTCTATGTGTGCAGATTAAAGGATTTATACCTTTTATATCTTGCAAAGTCCATCCAATTGCATTTTTGTGTTTTTTAAGTAGTGTTATTAAATCTTCTTCTTGTTTTGGTAAGAGGGTAGAAGATATTACAATAGGATATGTTTGATTTTCACCAAGAAAAGCATATTTTAGTTCTATTGGTAAGGGTTTTAATTCAAGTTTTGGATGATCATTTTCTTTTAATTCTTCAAGTTCATTAATTTCTTCAAATAACTTTGATTTAAAAATATTTTTTGAATCAAAACTTTCCACTAAACAAACTTCAGATTGTTGATTTAAGTTTTCTTGGTGTATATTTTCTTCCACGATTGTTTCTATTGCATTATCATCTTCATCTTCATTAATACTTGGTTGTTTACATAAATTGAACACATTAAGTTCTAAAGTCATATTTTCAAAAGACAATTTCATTATTCCATTTCGACAATTAATTAAAGCATTTGAAGTTGCTAGAAATGGACGTCCCAATATTACTGGAATTTTGTTATGTACTTCTATTGGTTGTGTATCCAAGACAATAAAATCCACGGGATATATGAATTTATCAACTTGAACTAATACATCTTCTATAATACCTCTAAGTATTTTGATTGACCTATCGGCTAGTAAAAGAGTAACAGATGTAGGTTTTAAATCTCCCAACTTAAGCTTTTCATAAACTGAATAAGGAATTAAATTCACACTTGCTCCCAAATCTAACAAAGCTTTTTTAATTTTATTTTTTCCAATAATACATGAAATTGTTGGATAACCGGGATCTTTATATTTCAAGGTAGAATTATTTTGAATATTTGAACTTACTTGCACCGTTAAGAATGCTTTCTTCTTTACATGCAATTGTCTTTTCACAGTACATAAATCTTTTAAAAACTTTGCATAAGAAGGCACTTGTTTAATAGCATCTAATAATGGAATATTTATTTTTACTTGTTTAAAAACTTCATAAATATCAGAATCATTTTTTTGTTTTTTATTATTTACTAATGCATGAGGAAAAGGAACATGTTTATTTATTTTATCATCAATTTTCTTATTTTTAGGACTCAAAGCATCATCTTTCTCAAAAGTATCAGGATTTGAATCCCTACTCTTTGAGTTTAATTGATCTTTGTTTTCATCACTATATGGATCATTAACTATTTTACCACTTCTAAGAGTAATAACAGATTTAACTTGATCAAATTTATCTTGATTTTTAGGATTAGGTTGTGGTTGAGATGAAAATTTTCCTTTTTCATGAATATTAAGTGCAGATGCAAATTTTGCAAGAGTTTCTTTCAAATCATTCATAGATTGAATATTTTGAATATTGATAGACTCTTGCTTTTGAATGTATGCATGAATTTCATCTTCAAAATGTTTTCTTGGAGGTGAGATATAAGGAGCATAACCTTGATGATTTTGGTTATTTTGAAAAGGTTGTTGTGAAGGTTGTGCATTATTATCGTTCCTCCAACTAAAATTGGGATGATTTCTCCAACCAGGATTATATGTTTGTGAAAAAGGATCTAATGTTGGTTTTTTAAAATTGTTAACATAATTGGTTTGTTCATGGAGACATTCTTTAAATGAAGGCAAAGTAGGACATTTTTTGTAAGATGATCATGTGTGTCACATATATGACAAACAATTTCTTGAACACTTTTTAATTGATCACTCTTTTTCATTTCTAAGGACTCGATTTTTCTTGCTAAAGATGCAAGTTTAGCTTGAACATCTACATCATCTTTAAGATGATAAATACCACCCCCATTTGTTGAATTATTGGTTTTACTTGGTGGTTCAATTGAGCCTATATTATCCCAATTTTGAGCATTTTCTGCTAATGACTCCAAATATTCCATAGCTTCATTTGGGTTTTTATCTTCAAAAGTTCCATTACACATGAATTCTATCATTTGCCTATCTTTAGGTATTAAACCTTCATAAAAGTGAGAAACTATTCTCCATATTTCAAAACCATGATGTGGGCATGTATTAAGTAACTCTTTATATCTATCCCAACATTGATAAAATGTTTTTCCTTGTTTTTGAGAAAAAGTTGCAATTTGTCTTTTAAAAGAGTTTGTTCTATGGGAAGGGAAAAACTTTTTTAGAAATTGTTGTTGCATTTCTTCCCATGATCTTATTGAACTTGATCTCAAATTTTGCAACCATGTTTTAGCTTTATCTTTTAAAGAAAAAGGAAAAAGCTTTAATCGAACAATATCCATGCTACAATTTTGATCATTATAAGTGTTGCAAACCTCCTCAAATTCTCTTAAATGCAAATATGGATTTTCAGAATCTAGGCCATGAAAATTTGGTAAAAGTTGAATGATTTGAGGTTTAAAATTGAAATTAGACGCATCAGGAGGAAAGACTAAACAAGATGGTGTACTAGTTCTTATTGGATTCATATGGTGCCTAAGTGTTCTTGGTTGTTCATGTTCTTGATTATTATTATTATTATCATCTTGATTATTAAAATTATCCTCCATGTTTAAAATATTTTTAGATACTCGAACAAGTCTACCACTTTGTTTACGACTCCAAACAATCATACAATTAAAAACAACATACTATTTACATAAATAACATAAAATTAAACTTAATTTATACCTCCCCGGCAACGGCGCCAAAAACTTGCTACAACTTAAATTGTAATTCACCCAAGTGTAGGTTGTCTGCAAGTAATATACTCGTGAGTACGAGATCGATCCACGGAGAGGATGCTGTAAGTTTAATTTTAGCATGATATATTATAGATGAAAATATTATTATGAAACTTCAAATACACAAATTATAAAATTGTCAAGGTTTCAAAGGTTCATTGTTGGTTTATTTAAGATTGCTTAATAAAAATAAATAAAAGAAACTAAAATAAGAATAAACATAAAAGAACAATGAAATATTTAAACAAGTATATCATATAATATAGTTTCCACTATATTAATATCAGATTAACCGATATTTAATACATGGTACCCATAATATATATATATAGATGAATAAATATAAACATAAAAAGAACAATTAAATATTTAAACAAGTATATCATATAATATAGTTCCCACTATATTAATATCAGCCGATATTTAATACATGGTACCCATAATATATATATAAATGCATAAATATAAATTGACATAAAAGTAAATGTTAGATCAAATCACAATATTTTATTTAGAACAACCGGCAGAGCCACTCTATCGTCTAAATAAAATATATGACTTTATGTTAGATGCGATAAAGTAAATGTTAGTTGCGGAAAAATAAATGTTATATGCGAGAAAGTAAATGTTAGTTGCGGAAAAGTAAATGTTAGTTGCGATAAAGTAAAAGTTAGATGCGAGAAAGTAAATGTTAGTTCAAATCACAATATATTATTTAGAACAACCGACAGTGTCACGCTATCGTCTAAATAATATATATGACTTTATTATAAATAGATACTTATATTTATAGTATATAATTATTGTATTATTTATTGTATCATATTTGACAACAAATCAAGGTAACCACATTCAAGGTACCAAGCATTTGATGTAAATAGATAACAACAAATCTTCCAAAATTATACCTACAAATAAGGATCAATTAGAAAAAACAAAATAAAAATAGAAAAAGAGAAGAATATACAAAATATAAACAATCTTACTTGACCAACAATGAAACCTTTTCACCTTGACATAAAAAGATTTAGCTTGCCATGAACATGAAACTCAAGAGTAAGGATAAAATAAATTTCATACTTGAACTTGAGAAATATGCACACTCAAACTTTTATTCTCACACACACAATATTTATTTTACAAATGAGGACTTCTCTACACTCTTGCACACTACAAAGCTTATACAACACATCTATTTATAGGCCAAATGAGAGCAAGAGTCCAAGGCTCATTAAATGTGAAATAGTAAAGTTGGTGGGTGCTTGTCTCCTTGAATGTCAATACCATGACCCAACTTTAATTGGCATGTTTGATGCCTTAGACCACCGATTCAGCCTTTCTTTTCAACATAGAACACGTAGGATATTTTGTGTAGATGTGTTTGGACATATAATTCACCTCTTTTGGGTAAAAGATGAAATAGTTATGATATTTTTACTACAAGCTGGTCATAGTAAAAGTAAATTTGTCTCCATTTTGATGTTTGATTATTTTGATCATCTTAATTAGGTTTTTGGAATTTCTTGTCTTCTGCAAAGTTGAAGATGCCTCTTTTGTAATTCTACAGAATTTGAGATTACTCCAATATGACCATTGTAGCTTGAGTAATTTTATTTTTACCAAACCTGCGCAAAACATAAAATACAACATTTTTAGTAAAATATTTAAATATAAACACATAACACAAAAATAATACAACTTCATAATTTAATGAAACTTTAATTTTAAAACACACTTTTAAACATATAAATAATTACAAATTTTAAGTTTCATCAGAGCCTAGCCGCCCCATCTGCAGACCAATTTTCAATATGAGTCTCCCATTATTCAGCCTAAGGCCAAAGAGGACAACAACGCCAACACTTGAACCAGGGAAGTTTTGTTTTAATTTTGCATCTCGTTATCATTTTGTTATTTGTGTTTGTATCGTTAGTACTAGAGCATTGAGGGCAATGCTTTGGTTAAGTGTGGGGGGAGTTCATTCGATGGTTTGTCATTTTGTTTGCATTCGTTTGTTGAGTATATGCATATAGTTCGTTCCGTATCATTTGTTAGTTTGTTACTGTTTGTCGTGTTACATGAGTAGGATGATGATTGTTAGCCTATGATGAGATAGTTGAAAAATGATGATTTTTGAAAAAAATTTAACTCTTGATCAGATTTGAGAAACCGTAGGTTGTTTGTTGAATATTCTTAAGCACGCATGTTTAACCAGTGAAGTGTAGCGATGTATTAGATATTGTGGATGTCTGTTGGACCATTGCACGACAATAGGTGTTTGTGGAACTTGATAGTGTTTGAATCTTGATGATTTCTTTGATATGGCATAAACGATCTTGGGCGCACCTAGAAAAAAAAAATTTACAACTCCATCCGGGCCTGAAAAGGATTGAAATCCTAATCCTAAAAGATCAAATTCAAGGCTAAGTATGCGGATAAAATGGGGTTGATGCTCCATCCGGGCTATAGACGAGGGGATTAAAATTCTAATCCTGTCTTAGTTATAGCTAAGTATGCGGGTAATTATTGGGGCTAAAGCAATACCGGGTGCAAAATCCGGATGTGCGTAATTATTCTCAAGGCAGTTGTGTTGTGTTGAAGGATTGTTGGGAGGAGAGTTCTTGATGGTGAGGCTTGCACTGAATTGTTATAGGTCGGCGAACAGTCTTGAAACTTTGTTCTTTTGAAGTTGCATGTAACTGGGGTAACATGGCGCACACACACGTTCGCATTCGACTGAAGGTGCAGCATTGATGATTGAGAGTCGCTATGAACTTATTTTTAGATGAAAGTGGTTTTTTCTGAGGCTATGATATGAGTGATTCGTCCTTACTTATGTGTTTGTTGTTGTTTCATTTTGTTTTTGCATGACTTGCTCGAGGGCGAGCAAGGATTAAGTGTGGGGTATTTGATGGGCATGTTTGTGTTGCATATTTTAATATAATTGTGTTGTTATTTTGCATGCGTTTATGTGTTTTAATTAAGCATCGTGTTCATATTTCATACATCGTATCTAAATTACATTCTCCCATGTTTATTGTATAGTAAGTAGCGTTTTGTCGAGGAAAATATGGAAAAGCTATTGCGCGAGAATGAATTACGGAGCAGCAATGATCAAAAAATCATATTTAATTTTATTGAAGTCCAAATCCAATCTCCACCGTCCAGAATAAAGTTCAAGATGTTTTAAAGCAGCTGTCCAAATTTTAGCTCAATCCGACGGCTAGATCTTTGGATATGAATTTTACAAAATCGCTGCTCGCTGGGAGAAAAGTTGCTCGCTCGATCCGCAACATCTTGCGGATCGAGCGGCCAAAAAAATTTGAAAACAGTAGGTTCGGAAAAGTTGCTCGCTCGATCCGCAACATCTTGCCGATCGAGCTAGATGTGCTGTTCGGGAAAATATTTGTAATTTAGGAATTTTTATTATTAAGGACTCTAGCCTTAATTAAAAGATATATCTCGAATTTTAGAGTCAGATATTGATTGGGAGAAGATAGAGGAGACGCAGAGAAGGCTCAAGAACCATCTTGACGGCTAGGTTTTATCTTTCTTGTTCTTAGATTTTAATTCTTCTTGTTTTTTTTCTTGGTTGAGGAAGACGAACCCTTGAATTTATTTATCTTGTGAGATTCAGATTTTCATTGTTTGATTTTTATCAAGTATCAAGAATTATTCTGAATTGATTGATATGCTTGTGTATGAGATTTTTAGATTGGCCATCTTAGGATTTCATTATACAGTCGAATGCTAAATTAGAATTCAAATCCATAATTGTTTGAAACCTCTGATTTGCGAAGCAACTATGATTAATATTTTCTGCTTTTGAATTTGTTAAATCGTAGGAATAATAATTGACTAGGCTAAATTCATCCTCTTGTGTATGGGTTGTCTAGCTTTATCAGTTTTACTAGTTTGAATGCTACCGTGGATTTAAATCTGATCGCTGGTATTGGGTTAGTTTATGGGGTAAGGGTTAACTTAGACTGCTGTTGTCTAGTTAACTAAAATTAAGGTGAAACAGGAATTAAATTTCCAATGATGAATATTCGATGTGAATTAATTATTTTTAGAGAATCGATGATCGAGTGAATGATTTCAAGGGTGTAGTCGACCGATACCAAGTCTCGTTATTTTATTGATTTTCTTATTTTAATTCTTGCATAGTAGTTAATTCTAAAATTTCCAAATCCCCTTTTATTTATTTCAAGTATTTTTAAGAACACAAATAAATTTCACTTTCCTCGTGGAAACGATCCCTACTCTCGCTACTACATGTTATTTAGTTAATCTGAGTTGGGTTAATTTGGGCGCGACACGACTAAGTGCTACCATGCAAATATCCTTCAAAGCCTAGTAAATCTCATCAAGAGGTTGGTGATGTATCTTCTATTTTGCCTACCGCTCATCAGGCATCTCAACTTGAAAATTGTAGCTTAAGAGATCAACACAGCTCAGACGCTAAACATGCTTTCTCTGATAATGATCTTGAGAGCGTCGTTGAACATCTTTGCACAGCCGTACAAAGCCTCACCAATCGCATTCAAGGACAAGATGCAGCAATTACTGACTCTCGTACTGCGATCATCTCTCATCTGACCAGTCTATCCACCGATATTAACGGTTGCGCGACTGAGCTGAAGAATTATAAAGACAAGAATTTGCATGCCATGGAAGCTGTTGTTGAAAAAGTGGTCCAAAATGTTCGTCATACCAATGAACATACAACCGCAAAGATAGCAGTTCTTCAAGCTGACTTGACGGCTCATATCGACTCCCGCATTGACTCTTTTCAAACCACCGTTGGTACTCAACTCACCAAGATTATTTCTCATTTAATACGTGGTGATGTCAAAAAGGGGGAAGAATCAAGAAAATCAGCCGCTGATATAGATCGTCAATCGAGATCCACCTTCCCAGAAACAAAGAAAAAGTGAGGACAAGAGAAGCAAAATGAGAAGTAGCAAAGGCAGTAGCTGGTTTGACACGTAAAATCCTTCATTGCAGTAGGTGTAATAGGATTTTATTGAAACTCTTTATTTTCAAGTATTTTGTACAACAAATCTTGTATTAATGCAATTCATCCTCGCAATGAATTTATTATCTTATTTTCATGAATTATGATTTTTGGGGCTCAGGTTTTTTCATCACCAAAAAAGGAAAAATTGTTGAATCCTAAGTTTTGGTGATAACAAAGCAATATATCATTGTCATAATATAGCCGCCCATTTGTTGTAAACAGTGACATAGCCTACCGATATCAAAGCAGTATACTGATCAAGAAGCCTACCGATATCAAAGCAGTCTACTAATCAAGAAGCCGATATCAAAGCAGTCTACTGATCAAGAAGCCTACCGATATCAAAGCAGTATATTGATCAAGAAGCCTATCGATATCAAAGCAGTATACTGATCAGGAAGCCTACCGATATCAAAGTAGTCTACTGATTAAGAAACTTACTCAGAGTATCTACCGATCTAGTCAGAACCGAAGTATGAAAAATACAACGGCCATATCGATATATCTACCAACTCTCTAAAGTCACTGAGTAACGGATCCTTGACAAGACAACTTAAATGTGACAGGGCAAGCATTTAAGGTGCCGTCTAAGGAACCACATATAACATTTATTGTAAAGACTCATGAAAAGACAAAAAGGTAACTACAGTAAAGATTTACACAGACAAGTATCTGCGTGAGAAGACGTAGCCAACCATGTTGTCAACGGAATAAAAACAAATCAACAATTCCAAGACTAAAGATACGTTGAAGAGAAGATATATAAATATCAGACTTTCAAAGAAGAAACAGAGCAGCCTATTACTTACTCAAGCACTCGAGCAAACCACAAATCTTGAGATATTCTATTTGCTCACTCAACCCTTCGCAAAACATAAATATATCTGATCTTGAAGAGATCTATCTAAGGGTTACTCAAATCCAAGCTACCGATTGAAGAAGCATAAAAAGCATACCACGGATTTGAGCTGCTAAGCTTCAAAGAGCTTAGATAGCATTTGTGTTACTGAAAGAGCTGTGATAAGAACTCTGTATCTTATCAGTGTGAATCTAGGAGTTCCACCTTAGGCAATGGATAAGTCCTAATTTGGAGTGGGTTTATTACGAGACGTTGTAATAACCAAAGTCTTCTAGTATATACTTCCTTCGTGGAAGAAGGGGTGACGTATGAGATTGAGTTCTGAACATCTATAAACAATTCTTTGTCTTTAATCTTACTGCATCATTTTATATTTCCATAAGTATCAACTGATTGAGTGAGAGCTATCTTCCACACAATTATATTGTGGCTCTTATTCATTTAGAAAGGGTAGGAGTAATCAGGTTAAGTAGATTAGCATTTACTTAACTGTTTAAAGGATAAAAAAGCAAAGGTTTTTAAGAGTGTGTATTCACCCCCCCCCCCTCTACACACATCCGATCCCCAACACATAATCATTAAATCATATAATTGAAAGAGGAGTTCAAAAGCCACAAAATCAAAATTTTATACAAGTACTGAACTTGATCATCTTGACACTCAAAGAGCCCACTTGGTTCGTGTGATGTGATAATTAAATGATTAATATTTTGATTGATACTGATTGATAAAGACAAATATGTATATGTTAAGATAAATTATATGGTGTGTAGTATGATTTTTATTTGTAGAATAGATAGATTATCGTGTATCTACCTATGGACCAAAGTACCCTTACCCAAAATCCAAAGCCCACTATATATGTACTCGACGACAAAATATCTTCTTCATGGCTCCCGTCACTTTTCACAGTAGAAAATCACAAAGTGATCTGAAGCTTTGGTGCACATCAGTAGAAATAAGCATCATCAATCGTGGAATTAATGTTTTCGTTGGTCTTTTTCTGTTCTGATCTTTGTTCATCGGTTATATTTTATATTTTTTATGAGTTATTTGCACCAAATACCCTGTGAAATATTGAAAATGCATACTTTTTTTCTGTAAAATTGTAATAGGCATCTTCAACCTTGACATTTTATAAATTAGCATGCGCGTCACTTTATATAAGTGATTGTTGCGCACGCGCCATTCATGCCACTAGGCAAACATTTTGGTTTTTTTTTACACAAAATATCCCTGTGAAATATTAAAAAAACATATTTGACCCCTTAAGAGTATAACTTTTAATCTATTCAAATCATAATGCACAATTTTAATAAAAATCAATTATCAAATATTTATCGAATATTTTTAATTTAATTAATTTTTTATTTATTTCAAATGTATTATTATTAATTAAATTCTACAAAACATATTATTATTTTATCTTGCTATCATTATTTTATTAAACTCGCTTCATGTTTCCAATTTCTCCATTAAAAATGCATTCATAAATAAGTATTTAAACACCTAAAAAGTACCATAGTATTGAACCAAAATGATAAGTTCATCAATATTATTTTTTAATTTAGGACTAATATAGTATTGAACCAAAATATACATTTTTCGAGAATATGTATTGTCAAATTTGCAGTAAATGATAAAAAAAAATAAAGTGGTTATATAATAATAAAATTTACTATTAAAATATATTTTTCAGATAAAATAACTAATATTTTTCATAGTTATTTAATTAAAAATATTATTTTATTCAATTAAAATTAATAGTAAATTTTATCATTATATAACTATTTTATTTTTTATTTTTTATTGTAAATTGTGCAATGCATTTTCTCAATAATTTAGATTTTAATTCAATATTATATAGTCCTAAATAAAAAAAAGTGATATGTTTGAACTCATCATTTTAATTAGTTCAATATTTTGGTACTTTTACGTATTTAAATATTTGTTTATGAATGCATTTTTAATGCAAAAATTGGAAACATGAAGTGAGTTTAATAAAATAATGATAGCAAGATAAAATAATAATATTTTTTTAAGAAACAAATTAATTAATAAGAATAAATTAAAAATAAAAATTAATAAAATGAAAAATGTTTGAAAGATAATATATAATAATTGGATCTTACTGAAATTGTATGTAATGGTTTGAATAGATTTAAAAATTATACACTCAAGGAGTCATATATGTATTTTAATATTTCACAAGAGTATTTGGTGCAAACAAAATCAAAATATTTGTTCAGTCACATGAGTGACACGTGCGCAACAATAACTCATATGAATGGGCACGTGTCTGATTTTATAAAATTACAGGGTTGAAGATGCCTATTAAAATTTCACACGAGAGAAGTGTGTATTTTCAATATTTTACGAAGTATTTGGTATAAATAAATGTATTTTTTAATGGATGCAAAATATATGTACACCATGAAAATCAACTGTAGAATACATGAGATTTGACCTTTAGCCCATTTGAAATTCCGGACTGAAAATTTCGTTCACTCCATAATGTTTTTCGTCAGTGCCACTTTCAATTTGAAGTCAACAATTCAAGAGCAATTTCTCTTTCCATTTTTTCTTGAGAGTACAAGTACAATATTTCATCAATATTACAACTACACGATACGACAATGTAATGAAACTGTCCGCACAACCGACGAGACTTGAGCATGGACTCGAGACTTGCTTATCTCGAGCGATGAAACTACTTAAATCTACCTAAATAAATTAGAAAACCTACCACCATCAGCGAAAATCGAACCTGAGACCAATAGGTCTCAGGCCTTCACCCTTAACCATTGGGCCAAGGGCTCATTGGCCTTCTCTTTCCACTTTCTTTGCCGAGGATGAAGGGGATTTTAGTTGTGGGCTTTTTACATATTTATATTTATATTTATATACATATTATATATATGCATAGATATATAGATATACATTGAGGGAGATTTAATTAATTCTCATAATCAATATCTTGCTATTGTTGATTATCTAAGGGGAGACGTGAGACTTCTATTCAAGTTCAAACAGATTCGGATAAATTCAAAAAAAAAAAAATCCGTAATCCCAATAAAAGAGTCAAACAACGAACAAGTGAAACAATCAAAGTTTATCATCTTTACCAAACAAAGGTTAGTGCGGAACTAGGTTTTGGAGAGTAAGATTCATAGGACCATATGAAAATGGATGTATATTGTTTCCAAAAAAACAAAAGAAAACATATGTATATGTTATTTTTGTATATATTTTATCTTCGCCACGTAATCACTCATTTATATGATTATAGATTACATACGGATAGATCGATGCTAACAAACTTGTAGTGCCCGTCTGTCAGCATCAATGGATCAGATCATATTTGCATATCAAATCAATTGATTTGCAATATGATCTGGTAATATTCGTTTGCTACCCGAAAGACAGCATCGATAGATCATTAAGTATGGTATGACAATGTATTTGGTGCCACAAAAGTAAATATATAATTTTAGTCTTACAAGCTAATATGTTTTTGGTTTTAAATATATAATTTATCGAAGTTTGATTTTCACGTAATAACTCAAGTTTTTTTTTTTCTTTGCTTGACCGAAACCACCAATGCTCAACATAACTTATATGATAAAATAAAACTTATATTACACATTAAAAACTACCTAAACAAATAAGGTAAACGACATATTTTTATCATCTTAGTATTGGGGTCGTTTTGATTATTTTCCTCTTTGTTTTTTTTTTTTTGCTTATATGGATTTTAATGTGTATAATATAGATATTATTCTCGTCATAGTGTCAGGTAAAAGACTATTGGTATTAAATAAATCATGTTTGATCGAGTTAATGGTTGCGGGCAAAACAAAAATTACCAAAACAAAAGAAACTTAAGTTATAGGAGGAAAATTGAACTTTGACAAATTATAAGACTAAAATTCAAAACTAACTATTTTTACATGACTAAAATTACAATTTTTCCTAAAAAATAACCTCTAACAATTCATAAATTTATATTTATTTTTTTAAAAGATAATTTGGTAGTTACATATTTAAACACTTTTAACACTAATCTAACTAGTATCTAAAATATGTCAATATTATTATTATTATTATTATTATTATTATTATTATTATTATTATTATTATTATTATTATTATTATTAAGTAAATGTGTGAATTTATCTTGAAAATTGGTATTTATTTTTACACCAGCTGCAATATGGTGGGGCTTAAATTGCAAACATAGAGATGTCCGAAGCCTGCGTTCCGTGTTCTCAGCTGCAATAATGTTGTTGAAGAAAGTGAAAATATACAGATGATTCAACTGAATATGCACATCTCCACCAGAAATTTTTTCACATTGCGTATCTTTGTAAATTCATTTTTTTTTTTTACTTTTTCTCACCGTTTACATATCTTTTTGGCTTCAAATAACGTGTTCGAATATCATAATCTAAGATCTCCCTTCATATGGAAGAAACTCAATAAACAAGGCACATGCACAGCCAGATTCATCTAGTCATGACAACCACCCACAAAGACAAGTCACCACACACCAAATAATCCCAAAGAATTTAGTAAATCCATAATAAGATCACGGTTTCTCACTTCGAAAACTAGAACAGTCTGTTACGGACTCTACATGATTCACATTTCCCAAAAAAATCAACGTAACCTGGAGGATAAGATACACCACCCCATCTAACTTGAAGATATTGATGAGCTTGACACGATCAACTTAGAATTTATTACCGGTGGAAAAGCATTTGAATAAGGCAGCCGTAAAACTTTTGGAGATGAAATTTCATGGAGGCAAAACCCCACCAGATACAACTGCCATTTTCTATACAAACTATAGCGCACACATTAAATATAATCGGCTGTTAAAAACTCCATATCATACTATAAACTGCCATCATGAGAAGGAGGCCTAAAAACACAACCACCATATCGTGTTCACCATATCCTTGAAAATCATCGGTCCGTTCGTTTCCGTTTTCGGTTTTTTATTTTTATTTTTTGGTTTTATTTTTAGAAATATATAATCCGATATGCGAACCATTTTTCTTCGATTTGGTTCGATTTTCTACCAAAACTGTTCGATTATTTCAATCGGTTATTTCGGTTTTGATACCATTATTAAAATTAATAATATAAATATATTGTAAAATATAATATGTTATCTTTTTAAATTATTTCTTAGTAAAACTTTTAAAAATAAAATTTAAATGAATTACATAAACAAAAATCAACTAAAAATTAAATTAAATAAACAACAATTAATCAACTATAAATTACAAAAACAAAAACAAATTATATAAACAACAATAAATTAAGAAATATTCAAAATGATCATTAATTCACTAAATAAGTAAATATCATCTCATAACATATATAATATAAATATAAATATAAATAAAATTATTAATGTAATGAAATTTTGTTTTTTGATCGATTCGATTTTGACATATATGATCCAAAATTGAACCAAATAAACTCCGGTTCTAAGATTTATATACGAATTTCAAAATACGATTTACAGTTCGGTGTTTGATTTTTTCCGATTTGGATTTATGATTTTCGATTTTATCTGAAATTTGAACACCCCTAACGAATTGATACTTTTTCTCATGTTTTTAGTTTTTTTTTGTTTTTTTCAAAATTCTCAATATCATGGGTAAAATTTCAATCACAAAATCATTCAAAAGCAAAAGGTAATAAAATAAAAGACTTGAAAGAGAAAATTCATACATATACATATGTACGCTAGCATAAAGTAAAACTCACTAAAAAAGCATAAAGAGTTGAAAGAGAAAATTCATACATATACATATAACAAAATCATGGAAATTTGTTCAAATGCACAATTTATGTGAACTCAACAACACCAGAAACGGATTTGTTGTTTGTTTAATAAAATTTGGATATAAAAGCAAACAACACAAGAACCACCAAATCTCGTGTTGTCTCGTACGCTAGCATAAAGTAAAACTTACTAATGTTACTTTTAATTCATCAAACCAAAGAAATAGTAAAAGATATAACATGAGAAAACAAAACACCTTCTTTAAACCTACATGAGCAAAGTTTCCACTCTACCAAATTCTTTTGACGTTGCACATTTTGTTTTCAGAAGGTTGATTGCATTAATTGTTTTTATATAATCTTGCTCATGTGGTCAGCAAAGTTTAATGATGTTCAAACTTCAATGTTAACCCAATTAATTGAAATCACCTCCCACAATCCCTCAAAAAGTCAAAATCAAGATCAAGTGTCCTTTAATATCATAATATATTAATATGTAATATCATATCAAACTTCTCTATATGTCATGCATCATTTCCTTTTAACTTCGACTAACTGTAGGGAATGATACTCATGACAATAGTCAACTAAAGTAATATTAGTTACTTACACGACCACATTAATATTAACATCATCATTAGAAATAGCCAGCTTTTTCAACATCTCACGGATAATTCTCTGTTTCTTCTTGTCATCCCTTGGATTGCTCTCTGGAGTCACTATCCAACGATCTCCGTCTACTTCATAGTTTCTAGGATGTAGGAAGATTGCCAATTGTTCGAGGGAGACAACATTTTCAATGATGTATAGAACAAAATCATACTCGTTTTTTGTCCTAGTGAACACACTAATTCCACTTTTTTCAGCTCAGTGTGACACCAACCTCTGTCTTCTCCGCTCGTTTTCCATCAAACGTCGATGGCTGCATCTACATGGACAAGAACCAATTAAAATATCAACCACAGATGTTCAAAGAGCAAAATACATTATCATGGTGGAGAAAGGTATTATGTGATAAATACTATTGATAAATGAAACTTGTGTAGAAAGGGGCAAACATCCAAGATTGTAGCAACTGCTAGTAGATCAAACACGTTGGTGAATTCTAACAATGAATATAAACTATTTTAGATTTTGAATTTAAACTATTTTAAGAAACACTTCTTTGTTTTTTTTTCTTCATAGAAGCTCTCCCAAACACTACTTAAAAGAGTCATGGATCGGATTTAAAACTCTCTCAAACACTATCTAAAAGTATCTTGGATCAAAGTTTGTGTGGAGGGAGTTAGGAAAATGGTTGTTTGCTTGTTTTATAACAAATTGCTACCTACAATCATCATATATATGGTGCTTGTACTTGTTTCATAACAAATAGCTACCTACGATTATCATATATCTTGTACTTACAAAATATTTTTAAAAAAGAATTAAGACAGTAAAATTTAAAAAATGTCTAATCATCTCTAATATATATATATAAATAAATTGTTTATATTTATATTTTTCGATTGCGAATTGATAATTTTCTCATGTTTTAATTTTAATTTTTTTTTTCAAAAATCTCAATATCATGGGTAAAATTTCAATCACAAAATCATTCAAAAATCAAAAGGTAATAAAATAAAGAGTTAAAAGAGAAATTTCATACATACATACATACATACACACCAGTTAATGATTAATATTTCGGATTTTATGTCAAATAAAAATCTTTAACACACCAATTTAATCAATTTTATATTAAAATGGTACCAACTTGCGTATAGTTCATCCTATCATTTCATATAGTCTTATGTATCAATCTTAGAAATTTGTTCAAATGCACAATTTATGTTAACTCAACAACAAAAAACCGGCTTGTTGTTTGTTTAATAAAATTTGGATCTTAAAAAAACAAACACCACAAGAAAAAGAATCACCAAAGCTTGTGTTGTGTAGTGCGCTAGCATAAAGTAAAGTTCACTAACATTACTTTTAATCGATCAAACCAAAGAAATAGCAAGAGATTTAACATTGAAAACCCAACCTACATGAGCAAAGTTTCAACTCTACAAATTTCCGTTGCACATTTAATTTCAGAAGGTTTATTGAATTAATTGTTTTTATAGAATCTTGCTCATATGATCAGCAAAGTTGAATGATGTTCAAACTTCAATGTTAACCCAATTAATTGAAATCGCCTCCCACAATCCCTCAAAAAGTCAAAAATCAAGATCAAGTGTCCTTGAATATCATATCAAACTTCTCTATATGTCATGCATCAATTCCTTTTAACTTCGACTAAATGGATGGAAGGAATGATACTCATGGCAGTAGTCAACTGAAGTAATGTTAGCTACTTACACGACGACGGTAATAATAACATTCTTAGAAATAGTCAGTTCCTTCAACCTCTCGCGAATAATTCTTTGTTTCTTCTTGTCATCCCTTGGATTGCTATGTGGAGTCACTATCCAACGATCTCCGCCTACTTCATATTCTCTAGGATGTAGGAAGATTGTCAATTGTTCGAGGGAGACAGCATTTTCAAGGATGTACAAAACAAAATCATACTCGTTTTTCGTCCCAGTGAACCCACTAAATTCCACTTCTTTCAACTCAGTGTGACACCTAACCTCTGTCTTCTCAGCTCGTTTTCCATCAAACGTCGATGGATGCATCTACATGGACAAGAACCAATTAAAATATCAACCACAGATGTTCAAAGAGCAAAATACATTATCATGTGGAGAAAGGTATTATGTGATAAATACTATTGATAGATGGAACTTGTGTAGAAAGGGGCAAGCATCCAGGATTGCAGCAACTGCTAGTAGATCGAGCTCGTTGGTGAATTCTAACAATAAAGCCAACTGTCTTAGGTTGCAAAGATTGTTGACGACTCCAGCTATATTGTATCCCTGAGAAAATGCAAAACCTACTCTATTAAATACTTTTTTCACATCTATAGGGAAATAGAGAAATGATAGCATGCAAAGAGATTTCTCACACCTCAAAGAACCGAGCTTTAGTTCGAAAAAACATGCAGTTAAGTTGAGGCAGATCTTTGGCAACTTTTCCAAATACACAAGGAGGTACTACTCAGTGATAAAATCTGATGAATAAATTCTGTAACACCGGTGTACACGTAAAAGTCAGTTTCACAATACTGAGATTACATAATTCAAGATCAACTAAATTTATGGCAGACAAGTCCATCTCTGCAACATATGCACAGTGATATACTGTCAGACTCTTTAACTGATCAGAACCATGAATAAGTAGCCTGCGAGGGAGCGCACAATACTTAAATTTCAATGATGTGAGGCTAGAACAATTCGATAAGATGGACTCTATTTGCTCAGAAGTGAAAATAGCACTTTCCAATTCAATCACCGTGAGAGCATTTCGATTTGATACTTGGAAAGAACAGCCCCGCAAACGTAGATGTTTCACCGATAAGGCTTCATGAAGAGAATCAGAAGAAAAAACGGGAGAGTTACTCCCAGTCACATAGTAAGGACAACAATATACAAGATTAAGCTGTTCCCCTCCTGCTCTGCCAATAGAATCAATCCATCCTCCCAAATTTTCCAAGAAGCATCCATGAAAACAACAAACTAGATCAAAGGACACTATTTTATAACCAGAACGAAGCTGTAAAAAGGTATCCACTCTTTGGACAAATTCCCTTTGTAATTGGCTCAACTTTTCCCCCTGATAATTCATATAACAAGGAGTTTTATCAACCATTTCACAGCAAGAAAATCTGACTTCCGTTTTAAATGCATAAGCATGCCACCATCTCTTAGACAAGATGCTTGTCCTAACAGCCTCTATGTTATCTAATCGCGAGATAATCAAAGAGGTGACATCATCTGGTAATTTACTGATTCTATCTTCCAACTCCTCCTTGTCGGCATCAATGTCACCACCATGCTTCTCATAAATAACCACCGTTAGTGCAAATATAACAAAAGGTCTAATCAATTCAGCGCAAATTCCAGAATTAAGCAACTTCAAACGACAAATGAAGATAACATACCTTCTTCACCAGAGAACTATTCATTCGACAATCAACACTTTAAAACCCAAAATCGGCAACAGAAAATTCCAGCAACAGATGACAAAGCCAAGTTCCCACTACAGCAAGTCCAAATAACATCAACAAGAAACACATCAAAATCTACTTTCTTAAGTAATCCATGAAAACAATATTCCAAAAAAAAAAACAGAGATTGGCAAAAATAGAAACGGAGTAACGAAAATATTTCTGCAAAAAAAAATCATCAAAAGAAGTAATTGTAAACCATACCAGTAAAACAGGCGCACATATTTTAAACCAACATCTCTGGGGCTATTTTGGATTAACGCAAACTAGAAGATGTCAATCTTTTGCTACATTCGCAACACTAAACCTATCACAATCGTGAACTCGGTACCTTCTAAAATTTCATACATTTTTAAACACGATTTTCATACATGGCACATAAAACTAGAACGTTATGTTCGAACATCACGTACTACTTTAAAATGGAACATCTTTCTCCCAAAAAAACTGGACCAATAAAAACCCAGAACATCTCCGATTAACCCAGACACGGTTCTTAGTTTACTATAACAACCAAAAAGCAAATTAATAAAGAAGGAAGAATCATTGAGAAAATTTTACATTTGGAAAAGAAACGATTTGTTAGTGAAATTTTTAACTGGAGAAACGAATTCATAAAGTTACCTATACTCGGAAGAGAAAAGCGAGCGAGCGAGCGGCGTGCGGCTGGCTGCGGCGGCGGAGGGAGCGGGTTACCTTCGAAACCTCCAGTGAATGATAATGGGACTGAAGAGTGTTGGAGAAGCCAGGTGTGACATACCAATATTTATTTCCAAAACAACCTTATTTTATAACTATCATAATTATTTTAAATAACATAAATAGTCAAAAAATAATAATAAAAAACATAACATTAAATATAAATTACTCAAATCTAATTATATTTTATATAAAAATATTTTATGCACAAATATAAAAAATATCTTTGATAAAAAAATTTAATTATGTGTATACATCGTATGCATATGTTTACTATTTTAAATAAAATTAAAAAAAAAAATCGTACCAAAAGTAATTTCATCAAGATACACAATTGTTTGTTTTTATTCAAAACTAGTATTTCACCCATGCGATGCACGAAAATTTGTGTTTGAAAATTTATAAAATTATTGAGTTGATATAATGAATATATTTAAATTTTAAATATTATTGTAAAAATTGTTATATCAAAAATGTTTGTCTCATTTGATATAATTCTTAAATGGAGATATCAATCTTGTGTGGATAGATTGACTTCTTTATCGTAATTGTATGGAACTCTTACTTAAATATAATACAAAAAAATATCTATAAAAATATCTATATTTTTTTTTATCAACATTATCAAAAATTAATAGTTTTCAAAAAATTCAATTTTTTTTGTCATTGTCGATGAATAAATTTGACTAAAAATATTTATTATTTTTAGAATATGTTAAATAAATATATATCAAGGTTATAATATTGAAGATATATATAACAACGATTTATGAAATGTCAGTACACCTATGGGTGAGCAAAATTTCGGTTACACCGAATTAACCGACCGAACCGAATGAATTTAGAAATTTGGTTCGGTTAATTCGGAAATTCGATTTTTATGTTAGAAAATTTTGGTTAAATCGGTTCGTTTTTCGGTTTTCTTAAAAAAAAATTGGTCAGTTCGGTTAACCGAATTATAAATAATTAAATTTTGAATTTTTTATTAGGCCTTATATATAATTTATAATATATTTTTAATGTGTTTATATTTAATATTTTACTTAGTTTTTCTTATTTTAATTTTTTAATCTTAATATATTTTCATAATGATAAAAATATCATATTTAAATTATTAATTTTATAAAAATTTTAATTATTTAATTTTTTTTAAAAAAAATAGGTTAATTCGATCGGTTAAATTAGTTTTTAGCATAAATTCGATTTGGTTAACCAAAACGCAATTCGGTTAATTCGGTTCGGTTTTTGACCGAATTAACCGAATGCTCACCCCTAAGTACACCAAATATTTACAACGATACTCTTTAAAAAATTAAAAAAACGTAACATTATATAAAAACAATTATATTTATTTAATATAATAAATAGTAATGACTAAATATAAAAAAGCAATACAAAAACACAAAATTATGATCGAAATTAAATAAAATAATATAATTAACATAGATATTTAATTATAGTTTATATTTTTAGTAAGTCGAGCCATAATATCGGTTATGTTTGCAAAAAATAATATTATCATACATATATATGAACACACAAAAATTTAGTGAAATTAAACAAAAATGATAACATTCAAACAAATTTTAAATTTTGAGTTAAAAATTGATATATCATCATTTATAGATTTATAAAAATTTTACATAATCGCCCCACCTTTAATCATCTTAGCCATGAGAATATCATATCCCTGAGGCATCACCAGAACATAACAAATTTTTTGCGAATATAAACATGCTTGAAATCTTTAAAAGATATCGTTCACAAATTGATAACACAGAAAAACATATCATATTTTCAAATAATAGCCACACGAAACGTTAACGGGCAATCGATGAAAGAAACGTGCCTAAGAAATTTCATCTTGCGGTTCTCAAAACCAGGCTCATCTCACATTGGATTGTCTTCTTTCCCACTTCCATACGCCCTGTAATGAAACACACATTAGCAACAGTAAAGACTAAATAATTAACATCAAGAAAATAAAATGACTTTGAAGGACTCACTTGTAGCACATGGGTCGAGGGCATCGGCCATCTTTGCACTTGTATATTTTTGCATTGGCATATCCATGCTTGATGATAATATTACGTACGTTTCAATTTTTTTTAAAGTGAAGGCAGAAATCATTTTAAATTTCAAAAACTTTGATTTATATATGAACACATCAACTAAAGAGATTCTCACAACATCTATACTCTCACAAATTAAAGGAATGACTTTTATACCTGGACACCAGAGATATATTTCACAATTGTTGACTTCACGTGAGCCACATGAAAATCGTGTCTGAAACAGTAAAATAAAAATTTGGGATAAGTAAATAGGCTAATAGAAAAATGTAACGTACTACAATCATACTGTGTGCATAGAGATGTTCAAAGTATAATACACAAGCTAACCTATGTTTATTGTATCCTGACATGAAATAACCTCAGGCGAGAGAGGATGAAGTTTCGTCACATCCAGCTAGCATAAATCCTGCTCCATCAATCTGTTCTTAGACATTTTTTCAAGCATTGATTGTTCAACAAATGGCAAGATGAAAAATTTGTGCAGAGATCTAGGGAAGGAAACGCTAAGAAAGCTCACAGTTGCGGTTTATTTCAACATACCTTAAGGGTATTACCATAATAGAAGATCTAATAACTCATGATTTATCATGTCAACCCTATAATATTAAGAGCAATGCTTTATGTATAACGAATTTTGTACAACAAATCTTACAACACAATGCAAAAATTAAATATATCGAAATCTCACTTTACATTGAATGCAAAATCTCGCGATAAAATAAAAAATAAAATTTCATGATATAATTGTTGTACATATCGTTGTACACGATATTTGTTGTACTTTTAGCATTATCTTAACCCATAGTAAAGAAATTCCGCCAACAACATGAAGAAAGAACTACATTATTAACATGAAGAAAGAACTACATTATTCAAGAACTCATCAACAAATTTCAATACAATTACATAACCCGTTTACGTACGCACACAAAAATTTCTATGCCGAAAAAATATTTTTGTATAGATGTAACCAATCTATGGATATATTTATGTATAGTTACGTACGCTAATATGGCAAAGATTTTATAAGATTTTGTATATATATCTTAAACCCTCCAAATCTTTACAGTTTACATACTAAAATAAATATATATTTGAACTCGTGCCCTTGCCTTTAGTTGATCTGTCGTCTGTTAGTTCGAAAGTTATGCAACAATATGTTGAACCTTATTTATATATCGGTACCGTTTGAAGTTAAGGATGAGATAAATAATGTAAAGATAAGTAATATATTGTAATAAAAAGTAAATAAGAAATGATAGTTAATATAATATTTGAATTGATTGATAGATTATAGTATGTTTGATTTGATTGATTAAATTTTATATAAAAATAGTAAATTACCATTTTGACCTTTTAATAATAAATAAAATATGAATATTATTATTTATAAAGGGTAATGTAGTAATTTAAATTTAATGATTTGATTGATGTAGAATAAATAATTAATGATTTGATTGATATAAGATATATAATTAATGAATGGATATATAATATGACAAAAAAAACGTGAGATGAGATAAGATAAGTTATACATAGATTAATAAAATGTCAAACAAACGGTACCTTCTTAAAATCAATATTGGAAATGTTTTGTGTGTTTGTTAAGTTTTAGAATTAGAATTTTTAATTGTGCAGGAAAATCACCATTATTTTTTGAATAGTGGTGAAATTTTCAATTGTTTGGAAAGCACGTATTATAAAATGATATATACGTATATAAAGTTTTGCAAATTTGGCGAAATTATATATATATACAATTATATTTAACATTTCTCGTATCTTAAGCGTGATATTTTTTGAATAAAGGATGATTCTTAAATTTTTTGGAAAGCAAATCATGGATGAAATGCTAAAATCATGAAGTTGTCTATAAATGTTCCGGTCTAAATTTAAATGGTTATATAATATCCTTAAATATCGTGCTAAATATTCTAATCTTGGTAATCCAAATATGATACATATTGTATATAAATATGGGCATACATATATGGTAAATTAGCAATATTCTGTAATATATATATAGAAGTGTCAAAACGGGCTGGCGGGACGGGTCGGCCCACAACCTGTCACAATCCACCATTAGGCGGGGCGGGGCGGCCCACCTTTAAAGCGGGTTGGGAAAATCCCAACCCAACCCACCTATTTTAAGTGGCGGGCGGGCCAACCCGGCGGACTTACGTGTAATTTGGCGGGTTTTGGCAGGCCAACCCGCAACCCATCCCAACCCATCATTAGGCGGGGCGGTGCGGGCCGGCCCACCTTTAAGACGGGTTGGAAAATTACCAACCCAACCCACCTATTTTGTATGGCGGGGCGGGCCAACCCGATGGGCCTAGCCCATTTTGACACCTCTATATATATATATATACATGTATATTTAACATTTATCGGGTATTTTTGAATATTTATTAATTTATGTTTTTAATTTTAAAGGTGCACGTACGTTAATTGAATAAAGGATGATTTTTATATTTTTTGGAAAGCAAATCATGTATATGTAACATTTATCGGGTATTACAGAATGATCTATATGTATATATTAACTATTAATATATGCAAATATTACACATATATATATAGCTAATCGTGATTTTTTTACGAATATTAAAAAATGATTTTTAAGAGTGGAGTAAAATTATGGTGATTTTTAAATATTATAATTTCGAAAATAATTTCAACGATCCAAATATGAAGTAATTGATTTCATTAATTGAATAAATATAAATTTTCTTAAAGGAAATTTTATTTCTGTTTGTGGCCACAAAACTTCCGTTACATCATGTTAAATAAATCTTTTAATTTCGGCAATAATTTTGGTGATGCCAATATGATGTAATTGATTAATAATTGAAGCAATAATTTCGGCTATGCAAATATGGCCACAAAACATACCTTATTTCCGTTTTTAGCAAAATAATTGACATTTTTAGAAATTTAGTTTTGGCGGAATTTTATTAAAAATGGCAAAAACTCAGCTTTATATATAATATAGAAGATAATTGGGATCAAACAAAATTGAAAATATTATTTATTTTGGTTATTTTATTGTTTTTAATTTCCGGCCGAAAAATTTAGTTATTTTGTACATTTTTTTATCATAATTTACTTTTAACATTTAAAATGAATCAAATTATATATATATATATATATATATATATAATGAATCAAATTTGAACCTAATAAATATGGTAAATATGCAAAGGAATAAAAATTTTCTGATAATAATGCTCTATTTCAATCCATGCTCAATCTTTCATATTATTAATTATAATATTGTATTCTATTTAAGAAAATTCAATCTCCGAAATTGAAAGACTTTTTAAATGTTAAAAGTAAATTAGGTAATTATTTCATTTCGTATATTAAATCTTCTATTTTAATTCATTTTAAAAATTCAACGACAAAAATTTTAAATATTTTATATATTAAAGCATTTATTTGATAAATACAGATTCATAAAATTAATAAATTTGTATAGAATGATTAAGCAAATTTTAAAATGATAATTTATTTATTATTATACTTGTATTTATTTATCTACTTTTTAATGTGCAAATTTTTTAGCAAATAAAAATATTATAAACTATGTAAATTTGAGTCAATTATATCTGTGAAATATTTTTATCTAATATATATATATATATATATATATGGTATGAAAAGATTTGAAATATGTTTCTTTGCATTTAAAATATAAATATAAATAAGTAGTGTTTTTTCCTTTTTTAGCTAAAAATTTTTGACGGGATTTTACTATATTTGGCAAAAACTCAGTTATTATATATATATATAGATATATAGATTTGGCAAAAACTCATTTATTATATATATATATATAGATATAGAAGATAATTGGGATCAAACAAAATTGGAAATATTATTTATTTTGGTTATTTTATTGTTTTTAATTTTCGGCCGAAAGATTTAGTTATTTTGTACATTTTTTTTGATAATTTACTTTTAACATTTAAAATGAATCAAATTATATATATATATATATATATATATATATATATTATGAATCAAATTTGAACCTAATAAATATGGTAAATATGCAAAGGAATAAAAATTTTCTGTTAATAATGCTCTATTTCAATCCGTGCTCAATCTTTCATATTATTAATTATAATATTGTATTCTATTTAAGAAAATTCAATCTCCGAAATTGAAAGACTTTTTAAATTTTAAAAGTAAATTAGGTAATTATTTCATTTCGTATATTAAATCTTCTATTGTAATTCATTTTAAAAATTCAACGACAAAAATTTTAAATATTTTATATATTAAAGCATTTATTTGATAAATACAGATTCATAAAATTAATAAATTTTTATAGAGTGATTAAGAAAATTTTAAAATGATAATTTATTTATTATTATAATTGTATTTATTTATCTACTTTTTAATGTGCAAATTTTTTAGCAAATAAAAATATTATAAACTATGTAAATTTGAGTCAATTATATCTGTAAAATATTTTTATTTATTATATATATATATATATATATATATATATGGTATGAAAAGATTTGAAATATGTTTCTTTGCATTTAAAATATAAATAGAAATAAGTAGTGTTTTTTTTCCTTTTTTAGCTAAAAATTTTTGGTGGGATTTTACTATATTTGGCAAAAACTCAGTTATTATATATATATAGATTTCAAATAATCAATTTATAACAATAACTTCATAATTCCAATTAAGTATTAAAATTATATTAAGTTACGGTTACATTAATGACTTTTGAAATTCATAGTTCGATTAATTTTATTGTTTTTAATTAAAATATAGATTGAATTTAAATTCCCACCTTATTCTGTAGCATATTAGTAATATAAATATCTTAGGACGTCAATTCGAGTGAATTCGGTTCAGGTTAATAATAATATTATTTAAAAATTTCTTATCTCGAATCATCCCTGAACCTAAATCTGAATCAACCCGAAAATAACAAACTCGAACTCGCCTAACTCGACTAATCGGATCGACCCGAACCAACCGGTTTATTTTTAATTTTTTAAAAATAATTAAATAAAAATTAGAACACACAATAATAATAATAGTAATATTCACCTTAAACATATGATAATAAAATCTAAACTTATATATAATTTAAATTTAAAAATTTAGTTGGAGAAAGATTAAAGTATATTTACTACAAAAAATTTATTTTAAAAAATCAAAATTGTACAAATTAAATATTAAATGAAAAAAATCTATTATATCAATCTACAACAAACTTGTTAAAAAAATACAACATATAAAAATATAGCAAATATTTATTAAACAATAATAATAATAATAATAATAATAATAATAATAATAATAATAATAATAATAAAAATAAAATTCAGTTCATTTCGGGTCAATCCGGTTTGACTCAATCCCAACCCGATTAAATTTTTCGGTTTAGCTCGGGTTAATCGATTTAACTAAACCAAAATCCCAACAATAACCCGATATTTTTTGGATCGATTCATATCGAATTGACAAATTGAGTGCATTTCTGACGTCCCTACGTCGATCTATCTAATACTATCCATTAAGAATTACTTTAATAGAGACAAAAATATTTGTAGGTTTGACGTGTCTTTTTATTATTATTTTTTATTTTTTCCCTTCTTTTTGGTTGTTTTTTTCATTTCTATCGGCTTCTTTTTTTTTAAGTGCAAATTGCTCAAAAATCCTCAATGCAAACATGTTTTGCTCTGCACTCTCTAGCCATTTTTTTGTACCACAATTTTTGTTAATTTGTAGCACATCTTCTATGGTTTTGTACCACATCTTGTATTGTTTTGTACCACATTTTATGACTAGGGACCCCAAAGCAAAACATGTTTGCATTTGGGGATTTTTGAGCAAATTGTTTTTTTTTTAATGTTGTTTTCCTTTTTTTTTCTTTTTTTTAATAATGCGTTTTTGTGTGCACAAATAAAAACATCATGTCTTTTTCTAATCATTTTATTTTTTGTTAAGAAAAATAAATTGTAAACATGCAACGCGTACATTAAGAATGTTAGTATTACAATCAGGAAAGTTCTATATCACCCCAAGGGCACTCCAAGGACAGTGCCCTTGGGGTGGCGTGGTAACCCGTGGTTGGTTAAAATCAGTGGGTCCCACGTGGGGCTCACTGATTTTAACCAATCATATTATGCCACGTCACCCCAGGGCAGTGCCCTTTGGGGTAGCATAGAACTTCCCTATTACAATTTCGCTATGATGCCCACTCATACTCGCTCAATGTGCCCACCATGAGGTAATACTCAACTGTTGGATGTGATTAATCGTGCATCCAATGGTTGAATGTCATCTCATGATGAACACATTGAACGGACGCGGTGAATGGACAACATATATAGCAAAACTTTTTACTATTATATCTATAAAGAATCTATATATATGTGTGTGTGTGTGATTTTTTTTTTGTTGTGTGTGTATTTATATAAAAGTATGCTAAAAATAGAAATAGATCATCTTCCCATCCAAAATTAATTTCTAAAAGTAGTTAAAGACAATATCATTAATCACTAAATTAAAAAAAAAAAGATATGGTTAAATAAAGTATAGATAGAGATAATATTGAATATTAAAAAAATAATATTATGAGTGATAAAATATTTGATCTAAAAGTTTTAAATATATATAAATCCTATTAAATTAAAAAAAATAATTAAATTACTTTTTTTAGTGATCAAACAAAATTTAATTTTTTTTAATAAGGTGATTGTTTTGCATACCTATCTCTATATCTATGTATAAAAGCAAAAAAATATGCTAAAAATATAAACTAACATTATCCCGTTAAAAATTCGGTACTAAAAAAAGTAGAGACGTTAACATTGTATTTTTACTTGTTATTGTGTTTCTAACATATTTACGTAAGTGTGTAGGTCATACATCACATTTAGAAGTGATAAGCTTGTGAAACAAAATTCCAGCAGACTTAGTTTCTGGCGAGCTGGAGTGTTTTAATGATATCTCATAGCTTGATGATCTAAATGATCAGCGGCCAAAATTATTAAGCAGTCATATTTCAAACCAGTAGGAATAAATCGGGCGTTATCTAGAACAAACTGATGTCTAAAGATGCTACTGGAGCTGAACCGACTGAGCATAAAATAGAAACTAGTAACCGCTGAGCAGTTCTGGTATTTGGGTTATATCTTGCAACTCAATAATCCAAATGAAATTATTTAGTATGTGTTACGAATAATATAAGACAAAGATATACAAATCATATTCAGAAGTCAAGTTCTGAATCGGAGCATAAAAGACTGATAAACGACATTCAATTTTCTAGTTCTGCGGTGAATTTTGCAGAGCAGAATTTTGGATACAGTTGGGTATTTTGATCATATCTCTCTCATAGGAACTTGAAATCAAATGATTCTTAATTCTATGGAAATCCAAGACAAAGGGCTAAACCTTTTATATTCATCACTTTGCCCAGAAATTAATGAATCAATAGATATAAGCAAAAGAACATGCTACTGAAAACAACGCTACTTAAATGTGAAGTGCTCCAAAGCAATACTAAAATGCAGTAGAGTTCGAACTAGTAGCCACTGAAAACCAGTATATGATCAAAACCAGTATCCGAGGCAACCAGTAACGGACAAAACCAATAGAAGACCAGTAGCTAATGCACCAAGAGTGCCCGAAATCAGCAGAAGATGAAAGTTGCTAGAAGTACAAACATGACCATTCAAATGATGAAAAAAGTACAAGATCTTTATTAATTGTCTTGTGTCTAACGTATATCTCTCTCTCGGAGGCTTGAGGCCAAGGGGAACGTCTGTTTTGTTGTACTCATCGGACTTAATAATCCTATTGAGCTCTTTCTGCTCTGCTAAGAGCATCAGGTATAGAACACCCACTACAAGAAAAACTCCTAAAGACAACATTTTTTTTCAGTTGTCGTAGGGGGCTCAAAACTGTTGTAAAAGCCCGTGTTGTTAAAATTCACGCTCAAAGACAACAGTTAAAAACTGTTGTCTTTAAGAGAAAAGACAACAATTTTACAACATTTAAAAACTGTTGTCTTTTCTCTCAAAGAAAACAATTTTTAACTGTTGTCTTTGAGCGTGAAACTGTTGTCTTTTCTCTCAAAGACAACAGTTAGCGTGACTTTTAACAACACGTGCTTTTACAACAGTTTTGAACCCCCTATGACAACTGAAAATAAACGTTGTCTTTTTTCAAATAAAAAAAAATTTAATAAAAATTATAATAAATCATTCAAAATAAAAATAAATAAAAATAAAATTATTATACAATTTTCTAACGTAACAAAATAATATTTACAACATTCTTAAAATTTCATACGCAACCAATCAAATGAAATAAACATAAAATTCTAAAGTATGCATGATAAATTAAATACAACAAAAACCATAAACATAAAAATCTTAGATTAACTAAAAACTCATATGTAACTTCTTGATCTAATTTCTCTGTCCTTGCAATTGCCTGCGAAAACAAACACTAGCCATAATTGTTGGAAGTGATGTTAGTTCACGTTAACCAAAAATAAATTATAACATTGTTAATTCTGGAACAACCCCAAAAAATAATGCGCATATTGTATGTAATAATCAAACAATTAATGTAATAACACCAAAAAAATATATGTCTAATTAACTACCAAAAAAAAAACTCATATTTCCTTTCACAAAAAAAAAGAACTCATATTCAAGTTAAATATATAAAATTTTTATAAAGATATGTTTTGATCCTCCTCCCTTTATCCAAGTTGCAGTAACAGACTTATCAACAATTTGAGCATATTTATCAGATTCATATGCACAGACACGGTTATTGGTCACCTGAGGAGTTCTTAACAATTATTGATGATCCTTTGGGGTTTAAGTATGGAAGGTCGAATGCATGCATGAGACCTAAACATGACGATACATAGGATTGATGCAGCAAGCGAATGCAATATAACTATGTTTAATCGTTTGAGAACTTACTTCTTCACGATCAGGGAAAAGCTGTGGATGTACAAAGTAGTCACTTGAAGAATCTGCCATTGGTTTAAATTAAATTAAACCAAGGAAATCAACTTGGAAAAAATAAGGATGAAGGTTCTGTGAAAGAATAAGACACAATTAAAACATAAGAAAAAAATGCTCATTTACACACCTGCGCTCCAGAATCAAATTGAATGCCTATGAAATATTTAAGTTCGTTTAAATTTTAACCCTTTCCAGAAAAAAAGTGTGCACTTCAGGTCTACACATCAAACAAAAAAAGACAATGACAAAATTTAGGCAGGCACCAGCTACACAGCAGAAAAAGGTTGAAGCTCCATCCAGGAAAAAAAATAGTGCATTACTTGCAAATACTTTTAAGCTTAGTCCAGTTTCATCATTACACAACATGCATAGTTCTTCTAGAGTGCCGACTGCCGATCTTGAGAGAGATTCTTCAAGAAGAATACGTGTTTTGAAGTTCTTTTAAGCTGTCTTAGCTTGACAAATTAGGCAGTGAAATTGGAATTCTAAAGCTTAAGCTTCAACCGATGGTACAAAATTTGTGATCAGTATCTATTGGACAATATCTATTTTAGCTTAACATGGTCAGAATAAATCCGAAAATCAGGAGAGTGTGTTTAATGAAGTGGAAAGGAAATGAAAAGTAATTGATACACATGCAACAGGTTCAGAGAAAAGATGCCAAGGTTAAAACTAACGCTAAGATACAAGGGATTAACTTAATAACTTGTGAATGGAACAACAAACTTACAAATGATGTTTCTTATTGCTATCACTTTCCAGAAAGTAACCAGAAGCACCATAAATATCACTTATCTCCGGAATCTGAGGATACAGAAACATGTAATCAACATAGTATATCAGTAGGTTTTTTTTATAATAAAAAATCTTGAAAACTCTTGCTTTCAACAAAAAAGCGTACATCCTGTATCACATATGTCAGATCAAGAAGCAATCATATGAAATCAGATCACAATCAGATATTTTCTGTTTATGTCTAGAAGCAATCACATTTAACCAGCTCTTCTTCAAAACAATGAAATTTATCATCATATCCAAGAGATATTACCCAGCTTGACAAGTATTATCAGCTGACAATATCGCAAAGCTTGTGGGACAGAAAATCAATAACTGATTGGAAAAATATTTGAGCATTAAAATAATTTCTTGAACTGATATTGGCATTATCATACAAGGAACAATTCTTGTGAAAATTTCGATTCTTTCATCTTTCTTATGATTGACATCTCATGTTATAGAAGCATGAGATTCAACTACATAGTGCCATGGACAGAGCAGAGTCCTAAAATGCAAGTTAGAAAGTCCAAAAACTTTCTATTGGTACCAAATATATTTATTGTGCAATCTCACTATTTTTAAAAACAATTATTGCTCACACGCACATAGCACTGTTGGAGACCGACACCAAATTTAGGGAGCAGATTATAATACATCAATACTAGGTCAAAAAGGTGAATGTGTAAATTTAGGATGAAGCCTATGATATTTTCTTTCTCCTACTCAATATTTTCCACCAAGATAAAACTATTTTTGACGCTTGAACGTACATAACGCTTTGAAGATGAGGATTTCAATATAAACCCCTATCCAAAAATATCGAAGCTTTCACAATCATTAAAGCAGGATTTCAATTTCAAATTCAATTGTGGTAATGAAAATTATGATTTCCTCTAAAGAGTAGGAAAAAGGAGCTAAAGCATAATGTTCCACGTCAGAGTTGTTACCAAATGCCAATAAACACAATCCTGTGACACAAAATAAACCTAATGTATCCAGCCTATTATATAATTCTGAATATACCTTATTGTCTAACCAAGATAGGTATTGCACAACAACAGCTCCATATCGAATGTGTGCATTCTTCAATCCTTCTATCTCAACAGGATTCTATGAAAGTATATGTAAGAGATAATGTTCACAGATATTCAAGCTAATAAACAGCTAAAATATCAATGTAAACTAACTTGAATAATTTCCTGAATGCCATGAGATGCATAAAAATATTCATTAAATAATTTCTCTGTACACCTAAATCCCACCTTTTTGTTTCATAGTGAAATTTCAATCACGTACTAAGAAAAAAAAGTCCAATAAATTAGGAGGAAAAAAAACACCACCACTTCCAAAACAAAAATATTGATGAAAAAATTAGAGCCACCATGAAATTCAATTCATTATCAGAAACAAGCATTATTTCTGTGGAATCTGCAGGGAGTTTAGACCTTGTAGAATAAAAAATGTGACTAAACAAAAATCCAGATAAGATTAAGCATATCATCTAAAAATATTCAAACAGAAATCAAACCTCATTAGCGTTGGGCCATTTGTTGTCGCTGATCTCCAAACTCAGTCCAAAGAATCCAAAGTGAATGTAGTTTTAGTCTTGCATGCCACCATATATAGGATACCTACAAACATGATGCATTTAAATCATCAATGCTTGACAAATGCAAAAAATAAGCAATGATGAAATCATAACATTTGAAGAACTTTCCAGTTAAGGAACTTCACGATTATGAACCTATGCTAGCAATACCAAAATGCTCCATTTGTGATCTCCCCCTGGAAATCCCTTGATCTGAGACATATTATAATGAGATTTACTATATAAAGTGGCTAAAAATTTGAAAATTTTGTCACAACAACACACTGCCTAGACATGAACTAGAGAAACATAACTACACAGGATCAAGTTTAGAAAAACTATCATATCCCGCTCAATTTAAATCGAAATTGGGCGATTCCAAAGACATTTTACTGCAAACTTAAAGGATTATAACTTTTATTTGAAAAGTATTTCCTAATTCTTAGAGTATAATGCCCATATTTTCAAAATACAGTTCGTATGTTCATGACCACAAACACTGAACATGATTTTGATATGTCTCAGTAGAAAATTCATATCTAATCCATATATTAACAAAATTAGGTCATTCCACTGCCAAATTAAAGCCAATACAAAGCATTAAATTTTAATTTCAGACTACAAATAAAATTTCCCAACATTTAAAGCCAATACAAAGCATTAAATTTTACTTTCAGACTACAAATAAAATTTCCCAACATATAAAACACAAAAATTCGAAAATCAGCCATAGTTAGATAAATTATTTAGAGCCAGAGGTGGCTTGAAATTTAGATATGCCATCATGTAAATATTATACAAATTTCGGTAAACAAGAGCATACTTGTCATGAGGCATATCACTGCATGTCCAGTTCATGCTTAAGAAAGCATCATGGTAAATCTAGCATTCGTCCTTGTTGCAAAGTCGGAACCTGCGCAATTTGTTACACTGACTGCATCGAATGAACTCATCACGATGACCGATTTTTCCAGTAGATCTCTGAGATCCATTTGCATGTTTTGATGCTTCATTGTAATACTTGAGCAGGGCCGTCTTAAATATAGGAACCTTCTCTCCATCAACAATAACCCATATATTATTCTTCCATTTCCTAGCCGTTTCACGTCCAGAATGCTTCTCAAATGCAGCTGGAGTTGACTTGTCTAATCACATGAATCAAGTTTTCTCAGCAAAGCAAGTAAAACCGATCAAAGCAAAGTAAATATAATTATGATTAACTGAGACTAAAAACTGAAATCCAGTCAGATGCGGTAAATGATTATGTTCAGACTGCAGATGTAAGACATTTAATCAATGCATTTTTCGAAATACTTTGGCATATATATGTGACAACAGAACTAAAGTAGAGGGCAAAGAAATATCGTTGACTAAAATTTTTGTGTAAATCCCATATTCTTTGGAAATCTAGCATGCCACAAGGAAACTTTTGAGTAAACTGCATAATCAGGCCACAAAATTTTGATTAGGTACATGACTAAAGCATGCACAAAGTGGCATCACACGTAATATAATGAGGCATGAGGTTAAATAGAATTAGAGGATTTTCAAACTAACAAACTCCGAAGTGGAACTGCACAATTTTCATAAAGAAGCTTAAATAAATTCAACTCTTGTCCAAGCTGTGATCCAAGAGAATACCAAAAAATGTATGCATTAACATAACTTGATTCCAAGACCTGTGTACGGTTGATCATGCTAAACTAACATGATTTTGAGTTGTTATTTCATAAAGAGAAAATGAAAAATATATCTGACGCTCTGATCCTTGAGCAGAAAAGCTTCTTTGTAAATTCATATTAGCGTAGAGTTCCAGGATGAGAACTCAATATGCTGCCACATATATAAGGAGGAATTCCAATCATCAAGCAGTCCTATCCGAGCCCTGTTTAAGCAATCACAAGAATTAAACCAGATTTTACAGCAAAATGCAAACTGGTAAATCAAATCCATATACAAGAAAACCCAGAAGTAACAGTCCACCAGAAAATAAAAGATTGCAGATTGTTGCACACCAAACCATGCTGTTATAACACACTTTAGCTTATTTCGAACTAGCTGTATAAATGAAAAGAAAAAAGTCCCAAATACGCTCTCACATAGGGTTTGAATAAAAACTATATCCACAGCCCAAAACCTACGAAATCCACCAACACTTGAATGAATTGTAGAAGAAACTGCGTTTACCAAAATTGCGCAAACAAGTTGTTCGAACAACACGGTTTCTTGCTGTAATTTGACGATTCAAGGCTTGAAATTAAGCTATAGACCACGAGCTACCTTCGCCCAAGGTCGTTGCACCAGTTCCGACAGTGAACGACCGGATTCGAGAAAGAGACAGGTTGGGCAAGGGGATGAGTGCGGGATGTGGTTTGGGGAAAAACCGCTTTTTCAATTTTTGGGCAAGGAGAATACAAGGGCTACAGCGGCGCCAAGGAATCCGAAGTGATTTGCAAAATAAAATTTCAAATCGCGACGGGGTTGTGGTTGTTGGGGAATGAAATAGAAGAAGAAACTCAAAGGGAACGTCGCATGTTTTTATTAATTTTAATTTTAATTTAATTAATTTTTTCTTATTTTATATTCAATTTATTGATTTTTTTTTAAATCCAAAGACAACATTTTAATTAAAACTGTTGTTTTTTACCTTAAAAAAACTCACATAGACAATAGTTTTTTAAACTATTGTCTTTGACCCTAAAAATTGTTGTCTTTAAGCGTTTTTTTAATCAAAGACAACAATTTTTCAAAAAATGTTGTCTTTGACTTGAAAAAAGGCTCAATGGCAACATTTTCCTTAAAATTGTTGTCAAAAATTAAAAGACAACAGTTTTATGATAAAATTGTTGTCTTTTAAGTGTTGTTGATTTAAGATTTTCTTGTAGTGACCTTCTGGTTGGAAGATGTCCTCAACACTGGTTGTCCCAAACTAGCGCTTATAGCGACTTTCCCCAGCCACCAGCACCTTAGTATCCCGACGACGACGACGGAGGGGGAAGGCAATAGTCTGGAACTTCTTGAGTCTCTCGATTTCGAAACCAGATTTTCATGGTCTTCTGAAAGACCATTTCCACATACTTCACTTTTCCGACCTCTACTTCTCTTGCCTCCAATGCCTCAGCCATACCGATCGGTAGCACCCCGCTTGAAGAACTCGCACCTGCCACTTAGCTATACAATTATTTAATTATCTAATGCTTAGATGAATTTGTGTGTTCTTATCTGCCTCAATTAATTCATTTTTATAGAAGTATACTAGTGAAGAGTACTACTGAACATTAAGAGATGGCTGATGATTAATTACTCCTGTCTTTTTACCTTCTACTAATGTTGCATGGTCATTAATTGATAAGTAAATATTTTTGGCAGTCATTCGTACGAACTAAAAGTTGATTTTAATTTTTTGAATTGACCAACCATTTTCTGGCACGTAACCTCATTATGTGTATATACCTTTTGGGATATAAATCAGTTGACTACTTCCATGAGTATCATTCCTTATGGTAATCAAAGTTAAAAGGAATTGATGCATGGCATATAGAGAAGTTTGATATGATATTACATATTATGATATTAAAGGACACTAGATCTTGATTTTGACTTTCGAAGAATTGTGGGTTAGCATTGAAGTTTAAACATCATTCAAATTTGCTGATCACATGAGCAAGATTCTATATATGGGGTTAACATTGAAGTCTACATGCATTGTAAGAGGTCTCTTGCATTATTTGTTTGAACGTCCATCTTGGATTAGGAGGATCGATTTTCTTTATTGCCGTGGATTGTACTTTCTCTTTATGTTTACATTAATTTGTCCAGGTGAAAGATTGGGTCGCGGTATTGTGACTGATGCAATTACTACCCCAGTAGTTAATACATCTGCCTATTTCTTCAAGAAAACAGCTGATCTCATTGATTTTAAGGTATGTTCAATTACTTTCTGGAGATTGACCGAAGTTCCCAATTTGTCACCTCATTGAGAGGATTTGCTTTGCTTGGAAAATTGTTGACCCACCTAAGGTCAATTATTAAGATGACTGTGATTAGTCGACAACAGAACTAATATTACTTCTGGAAGTCTAGCCAAGATGTCTTGAGTTGGTTTGGAAGGAAAAGAAATGGTCCAGGTTTGCTAGGAGTTAGAATAAAATGAGACCGTCTTGCTCTAAATTTCTTGCCTAATTTAGTTTGTTGAACAGGATTAGAAATTTTATGCCATTGCCTTTTATTCATTGAGACTATTCTTCCCAAAATGGGTATCCTTGTATGTCTATCTAGTTCAATCATTTAATTATTTTTAATTTAAATGGGAAAAAAATGCGGTCAACTTTTGAGTTTTAACTTCTCCTTGACCGAAAAAAAGAGCAAAACATTCTTACTTCATAATATTCGCGGATGAAATGTTGTAAATTCGTAACTGTTACATGCTTGCGCAAGCAATTGAACAAATTATTGATTATGTTGAGATAAAAGAAAGGAAAAAAAGAGGAAACCATGAGGTAAATTTATGTTTATTATTACCCACTTAAATTTACCATTTTTATTTTTTTTTTTTTGGTTTCAAACTTTTACTCTCCCTACTTTCTAATTTTTATATTGGACTTAATTTGTTTGTATTTAAGACTTCTCAATTTTTATAAAAAAAAAGCATATTACAGAATTTTGTATTTTAATATAAATTAAATTAAATTAGAGCTATTTAAGTGCTCTAATAATGACTATATATTATAAAAACAATAATAATTAGTTTCTTTTGATATAAACCGTTTGAGTTTGTTAAAAAAATGATATAAATCGTGTGAAATTTAAATTGGTTAAATGAACAACTATTAATATATATAAATATTATTCTAATTGTATATTGGACTTATGAACATTTTATTTAAAAAATTATACCTTATCTTATAAAAATAATATAAATAATTTATTCTTCACGCAACTCAAAAGATAAATATTCAATTATTTATAAATTTTTTACACAATTCTTTAATTAAATTAAAATATAATAAAATGTACAAATATTCATTACGTGTGTTGATCAAATTAAATAGCGGCCATGCGTTTTGTTTCATACGATGCCTCAATCAGTGCAGCAGCGATACGTAACATATTGATCCATCGACTTCCGAGCAAACGATAAACTCAGATTCGTACCCGGCGTGCTTCGGCAAAATCAGGCTATTGCAGTGATCGCACCCGTCATGTTTCCTCGTCCAGAATGTACACAAACTTGTCGACATGATCGATCTTGTGTGCCCATTGAGGGTAATTGTCCAAAACAGGCAGCAAGACGTCGTCTTTTCCCTTCGTCATCTCGTAGTTTCCTCGGCTAAAAACAGCCCACCCCACTTCGCTGCTGTCGAACGTGAGCATTTCAGGATCTCCTGCATCACGGTGTCGGATTCCGCCGACGTCCCGAGCCGTTTCTTGGAGTTCAACATGTTCATTAGTCTTTTCCAGAAGAACCAGACGAATTCTTCGGAGAGAGGGAGCGTCTGGCTCAGATTCGGCTTTTCTTAAATAGGAGTACCCAATATTTATAATCAATAGCTTCTGATGGATGACCTGCAATGAATTGACATTTTTCAATCAGAAAAAAACTAAAACCGTGAATCCGAGAAATCAAATTAGAAAACTTTACTTACTTAAAAAAACACATCACTTTCGAGAATTTTGTTCCATTTTTAATTCATTGTAAAAACACAGCTACCTATATTAATGGGTACTTCATTTTCTCAAAACCCCGTTTCCGTCAAATGCATTAAATTGATGGCATTAATTTCCTTTATTAGCTCATCAATTTCTTGAGTATTTATAAGAGTTTTGAAGTTTGTGCAAAGGGAGTTAAGTAAATGCATGGTTGTTTTCTTGTTTTATAACAAACTGTTACCTAATTAGCTCATCAATTTCTTGAGTAAGCTCATATATATATATATATGATGTTGTGGGATTTATATGGCCATTATCATTAATAGCTTCTGATGGATGACCTACAACGAATTGACATTTTTCAATCAACAAAAAATCAAAAACAGTAAATCTGAGACATCAAAGTAGAAAACTTTACTTACTTTAAAAAACACATCACTTTTTAGAATTTTGCTCCATTTGTAATTCATTGTAAAAACACAACTACCTATATTGATGAGTACTCCATTTTCCCAGAACCCTGTTTCCGTCAAATGCATTATATTGATGGCATTGATTTCCTTAATTAGCTCATCAATTTCTTGAGTATTTTTAAGAGTTTTGAAGTTTGCGTAAAGGGAGTTAAGTAAATGCATGGTTGTTTTCTTGTTTTATAACAAACTGTTACCTAATTAACTCATCAATTTTTTGAGTATTAGCTCATATATATGGTGTTGTGGGATTTATATGGCCATTATCATTAATAGCTTATCTGCAATGAATTGACATTTCTCAATCAGCAAAAAAGTAAAACAGTGAATCCGAGAAATCAAAGTAAAAAACTTTACTTACTTAAAAAAACACATCACTTTCGAGAATTTTGCTCCATTTTTAATTCACTGTAAAAACACAGCTACCTATATTGATGAGTACTCCATTTTCCCGGAACCCCTTTCAAATTCATGAGTACTCCATTTTCCCGAAACCTTGTTCCAATCAAATGCATTATACTGATGGCATTGATTTCCTTAGCTCATCAATTTCTTTAGTATTTATAAAAGTTTTGAAGTTTGTGTAAAGGGAGTTAAGTAAATGCATGGTTGTTTTCTTATTTTCTAACAAACTCGTACCTACTTTACAATCATATATATGATGCTTACAAAATGCTTAAAAATATTTTATGATTAAAATATATAATATTATTTGCTCATGTTTTTTAAACGATAATATCATTTCTAATATTAAAAAAAATTATTATAAGAAATCATAGTTTTTTTTTACAAAATAAATATTAACACAAAAAATGTTACATATATGTAAGTAACATATACCAACAACACCAGTTAATGATTAATATTTGGGGTTGTGTGTCAAATAAAATTTTTTGACACACCAATTTAATCAATTTTATATTAAAATCATACCAACTTGATTATAGTTCATCCAACCATTTCATATTGTCTTTATCTATCAATCTTGGAAATTTGTTCAAACACACAATTTATGTGAACTTAACAACACAAGAAACCGATCTTTTGTTAATTTTTTTAATAAAATTTGGATCTTAAAAAAAACAAACACAAGAATAAAGCTTGTGTCCGATACACTAGCATATATAAAGTAAAATTCACTAACATTACTTTTAATCGATCAAACCAAAGAAATAGTAAAAGATTAATTAACATGAGAAAACCCCTTCTTTAAACCTACATGAGTAAAGTTTCCACTCTACCAACATTAAAAAACACATTACTTTCGAGAATTTTGCTCTATTTGTAATTCATTGTAAAAACACAGCTACCTATATTTATGAGTACTCCATTTTCCCGGAACCCCGTTTCCGTCAAATGCATTATATTGATGGCATTGAACTCGAGATCTCGTTAACCTATAGATTAATGTATCAAACTTAAAAGACTTGATCTCAATTGGCCATAGAGCCAAATTAATTACTCTCTCTGTTTTTTTGCCTGATTCACCAAGATCAGTGCCTCTCTTCGGTTTTAATCACAAGATTATTAGCGACACAAGCCAACATGTTCAACATGCAGAATAGTGCAAATCAAGAAAAATACATCTATTAAAATGAACAGCAAACACTTCCATGCCCATGCCCCTAAACAAACACGTGGGTAAAAATATCAATTTTGATCTGATCATCCTTCAATCAAATGATGAAATTGAATGCTAAAACATCATACATATACATTTTGAAACTCTATATCTGAATGAGAAATCTGCTACGAGATAGATTTCAAACATATATATCTCGTATGCACGACCTCATTTTCAGGCAATCGTTGACAACTACCACTTTTTTTACTGAGAAATCTAGAACGCTTGAAGTATGTGTGTAACTAAAAGAATTAGGACATTACCTTGGTTATTACGATTTCTTAAATCTCTAGAATGGAGAGGGGCCGGAAACACCGATGCCACCAACAACAAGAACATGAGACCTTAGCAAAAACGATGACATGGTAACATGATTCTGTAAATGGGGAGCTAGATTAACAGATTACGATATTGCAGCACAAACCCTTTGCCTTTGAAATTTAGTTATGCTCGAAATCTGCCGCATTGGGAATTTGGGACAGGCTAGGGGTGCTTCTAGAATTCCAAAATGTTACACGATGACATCAAATTAATATATATAGTTTCTCTAGACACCTCAAACTCAATTAAACAGCAAGAGCTCTCGTGTCATCTTGTTTCGGTCCACTCACAGGATTTCACTATTCCTGAGCAGAACTATTGAGATTCTAAAGTGTAACATAGAAACTCAATCAATAAGAAGGAAATGAAACATTAGAATCATATGCATAGCGGGTACGGGTTTACAATCTCCATGATCAGACATGATTCATCTTTCATTTCTTATCCAGCAGATCAGAGTGTCGGCGATTCAGATTATTCAAATTCCTGAGAACGATTCCCTGCAAAATTGTATAATGTTGTATTAACCTCAAATTTAGTCCATTCGAGCCAGCTAGACTGTAAATAAAGATGATAGTTGTTATTCGTACGTGAGAGTATGTCTTAGCGGTATTCAATTCTATATTTAGTTTTTTTTTTTTCCAATTCTATATTTATTTAACCAGTTTTGTTTAGTTAAAATCTATTTGATTCAAATATTGAGTTGAAATTTATAATTTTTAAAATATACATGGTATTTTTTTCTATGATCTGAGAATTTAACAAGAGTTTACATATTTTATAAACTCGAACAATACCCCTTGGGGTCCTAGTATTTGTTACTATAAACTAAGAACGTTTTATATCTATCAACTGTGTATTTTGGTGTAATATATTATATATCTTGTAAAGCAAATTGATTTTAGATTAACTAATTTTTATATCTTTGGTGTAATATAAATCGTCCACTTTTTTAAAAAAAATTAATTTTCAAAAAATGTATATTTAATTTATTCATCTGTATCTATCATGAAATGCTTAGGTATAATTCATAATATAATCATAACTCTTTTAGATTTATAAACCAGTTGATTTTTCTTTATCCATTCATCTATCTTAATCATTTAATTTTTACACAAAAAATCATATAAAATAGTCTCATATGTCAATTTTGTGATACAATTATTTTGTTTCCAATACATGAAAACATATTACAGCAAAAAACATAACTTTGTTTGTAAATATAGGCCGGATCGACTTCCTTACGGATATAAATCCGTGAAAATCGTATAACAAAAGACCTCTACTCGATATCATTTCATAATTTACAGAAAAAACTACTCGATATCATTTCATAATTTACAGAAAAAAACACAAAAACTGTTATATGAGACCAATTTACAAATCAATTTTATGAAATGAATTTTTTATTCAACTTGATCCATAATGTTTTTTTCTTCGCTATTTTTTATTTTAAAAAAAAATTGTCCCATAAAATATATTATTTTTTATGTAAAAATATTAATTTTCATTATTGATACGGATTGAATTGAATCGTCTCAAAGGTTACCTATTCAATAAAAAAAATAGTTTTTTTGCGAATAACTTATAGATTTATATATGTGACATACGTCATGGTCTATTCTTGTAATAAAAAATAATATTTTTAACACAAAAATAATGTGTCGTATTTTTGTAATAAAAAATAATATTTTTAACACAAAAATAATAATCTCTCATGAGATAAATTGGGTTTGCTATGCGGGACATTAAATTAACTTGTGAAAGACTCATAAAAATTGTTTTTTAAAAAATAACTAATCGGGTTTGCTATGCGTAGACCTGGCCAAGGGCCGGGTTGGGCCCGGACCCGGCCCGGAAACGGGTCAACGGGCCCGACCCGGAACCGGGACCGGACCGGCCACTAGGTGGTCCGGTCCCGGTTTTCCCTTAGGAAAACCGGCAACCCGGCGGGTTGGACCCGCCGGGTTGAACGGGTCCGACCCGCTGGGTTGGAACCGTCCAACCCGGCGGGTTGGACACGTGGCGCCCATCGGGGCGCCAGATGATCCAACGACCACTAGCAAGTGGCCGTTGGATCTCTCAACGGCCACGATTTCGTGGCCGTTGAAACCCGCCCGACCCGCGACCCGGCGGGTCGGCATGCCGGACCCGCCGGGTCAACCAGAATTTTTTTTAAAACCTATTTGTTATCTATAAATACCCCCAACCTCCTTTCATTTTGTTTACACAATTCTCTCTTCATTCTCTCTATTCTCAATTCCTTTTAATTTCTTGAATTATCAAAAATATCAAGTTTCGATTATTGGTTTATTGTAAATTGTTGATTTATTTTCATATTTATACAATTACAAATGTCCGGAGCGGGATCAAGTCGTAGGGGTGACAAAGGAAAAGGAAAGGAAAAGAGCATCATATCACCCGAGGTCGAGTATCCTCAATTAAATGTCGATGGATTTGATCTTGAATATTCCGATGATGAAATTCAAGAAATTCGACAAGAGGCGCAACAAAGACAACAAGTTGAACAACAACCACCACCACCACGTCATCATGCAAGTCAAGAAAGTATGAACGATCCGGCGGCCTCTCAAAGACAAACTCGAGCGGTGCCTTGCCGACATCCGATATCTTCACCAAACACTTCGACAAGGTGACGCTTTCCTCCGGTGATTTGCAAGCCAAATGCAAATATTTTTCAAAATGTTACAAATTTAAACAAGGAGGTGGTTATGGAACTTTGACGCGGCATATCGAGAAAAATCATCCGGTGGAAATTGGTATTGATCGTGGTCAAACTCAAATTCCAGCATTCTCTTCTCAATCGGATAATGAATCTCAACTATTTAAATATAACGAAGCTAGATTTAGAGAAGAAACGGCTAAATTTTTTGCGGTTGAACAACTTTCTTTTAGTTTTAGCGATAAATTATCTTTTGAAAATTGGCTTTCTACAAGTGCAAATCCTTCTATTAGACGTATTCCAAGAAATAGTCTCAAACGCACAATGAAAAAGTTAGTCGTTGATCAAAAAAAAGAATTAATTAAGGAATTTTATAGTTTGAATAATAAAGTTTCTTTGTGTTCTGATATTTGGAGTGATCATTGGAAAGTTGTTCATATATGGGTATTACATGTCATTGGATTGATAATAATTGAAACATTCAAAAAAGGTTGCTTGCATATAGATGTTTCAACGAATCACACATATTTCGCAACTTATATTTGTTATTTTAGAAGAATATGGTCTAACTACCAAAGTTTTTTCAATGTCTTTTGATAATGCTAGTGCAAATACTTCTAGTATTAGTGAGCTTATTGAAATATGTAAACCATCACTAGGAGGTAAATTTTTTCATATTAGATGCACATGTCATATTTTAAATTTGTGTGTTCAAGATGGGCTAAAAAATTTAGGCACACATATTCAACCAATTAGAAATGCTATTCATTATTTATGGACGCGCCCCCAAGTTATGAAGCAATGGGGAAAATTTTGTAGAGTAAATGGTATGAAGCCTAAGCGGTTTGCATGAGACGTTCCAACTCGTTGGAATTCAACATATAAATTGTTATTATCCTCTTTTGAATATAAAAATTTATTATGTACATTTTTTCATCAATTTGTTCAAGCTCGTGATATTTATTTGTTTTCAAATCAATGGAACATATGCACTAGTATTTGTGAAATTTAAAAGCTTTTAATGATGCTAGTGACTAATTATCCGGTGTTTATTACCCTACTTCGCATTTAGTTTTAACACATTGTTGCAACATTGCTTGTATTTTTCATGAACATGTTAATTCTAATTATAGTGCTTTATCTCAATGTATTCTCGTCATAAAAGCAAATTGGGAAAAATATTTTTTGCTCATTCCTGAAATTTTTTTATGTGCTTTTGTTTTAGATCCTAGACTTAAATTAGATGGCTTAAGCGACATGTTAACATTATATTATGAATCTTTGGAGCATATTGCAAAAAGGATTCCTTCTATCTCATTGATTTTGTTTAATATTAAAACTCATTTATTTGATATTTATAATGAATATAACATCAAATATGGTGGACAAATTGTTTCACATGAAACACAATTCACTGCAACTAGTAATGTTACTTCTAAACTTATTAAAGCACAACCTTTATTAAGGGAACAGACGAAACGTCCACGAGGATCCTCAAGTTCCAGTCAGGAACTTGAAAATTATTTTACCACTATTTTTGGTTTTAGTGATACAGATGAGGAAAACTTTGACATTTTGAGATGGTGGTCGCAAAAAATACAAATATATCCAATTTTGGCTATAATGGCAAAAAAAATTCTAGCTTGTCCGGTTTCAACAATTGCAGTGGAGCAAAAATTTAGTATTGGAGGAAATACATTGGACGAGAGACGTTCTAGCTTAAGGCCGGAAAATTTGGAAGCCCAATGTTTGCTCAATGATTGGTCAAAAGCCGCTACTCGAACACAACATATTCAAAATGATGAAGAAGACTAAGATGATACCGAAGGAACATCCGGAACTACGACGGGAGGAAATGCGAGTGAAATAGAATAAAATGTAATAGATTTGTAATATTAAGTCATAAGATATTAAGATGTTGAAATTCTAATATATTGTTTATTTAATAAATGTAATAGATTTTTATTATGGAGATATGAAATATTTGATTGAAATTATTTAATGAATATGTCTTATTAAAAATCTGTTTAAAAATTTAAAAAAAAAAAAAAAATTTCGAAGGTGCAGCGCCCCAACACTGCATTGGCAGCGCTGGGGCGCTGCAAATTTTTTATTTTTTTTAAAAATAGCACGGGTTAGCCCGGACCCTGAACCGGAAGTTAATCGGACCCGGACCGGAACCGCGCGGTTCACCGACCCGGACCGGAACCGGCCATTGGCGGGCCGGTTAAGGGTTGGCTAAAAGCCAACCCGGACCCGGCGGGTTCGACCCGGACCGTGGCCAGGTCTAGCTATGCGGGTCATTAAATTAACTTGTGAGAGATTCATAAAAATTGTTTTTTAAAAAATAACTATAATTAGTTCATGAACTCTAAGCACATATCACGTCCGGAACAACGATTGATAAAAACAAAACCACCGCTACCTATTATTTTATCAATAATTAAAAGCGAAAAACCAACTAAAAAAAATCACCACCCATCATTAAACCTTTACCTAAAATCATTTGTTATTGTCGTGCCCGTTAATGCAACTTGCAAGGCGTAAGCTGCTTACATATTGACTATTGTATTGGACCTTTTGAATTTGTTTGTTTCCCTTCAATAAGAGCACATATTTACATATTTATTTGTAAGTTTAAATTAAATAATAATAAATTTTAGAAAGATCAACTATTATGGATGCATAATATTGCACTCAAAGGATCGGTGTCTACGGATTGGGCACATGTTATGCATGTTTCGCAAATTGTAAAAAAAAAAATTAAAAAAAACTAAAATAAAAATTATTATTTTTATTAGAATTGATAAGAGAGAAAAATAAAATATAAAAATGTTATTTCGATATAGTAAAATCATATAGTAAGGTCGATATAATGGAGAGCGTTTTTAAATAAACCCAAAAATTTATCATAATTTCATATGATTAATATATGATGCTCTTGTAAAAAAAAAAAATTATGGTGATGTTCTTGTATTATATATGCTAAATTAAATAGTAGTTATTTTCTTAAAGGATAATTGATCGAATTATTTATTTATTTTTAAGAAATAAATTATTTATTTAGTATATAAAAAATTTATAGGTACATTCGTGGGATAATTAATTTGTCTTTTAACTAGTTTTTGGATGCAAATGAATTACAAGTTTTGCACACACACATATGTAAATACTAGCCATCTCCAACCACAAACACTATTTTGATGCAAGTTTTGCAATAAAATAGTGTAATCTGCACCAAATACAACATACATCTCCAATTCATTTACACCAAATCTTACACCAAAAAAAATATTCCCGGAATATTCATTTTATTTCACATATATTAATTATTTTTATTCAACATATTTTTACAAAATATATAATTAATATTGTTTTTATAAAAATTTTTATCTTGAATAATTATTTTTAAAAATTATTTAATTAATATTTTTATTAATTAAAAAATTATTTTATTTTTAATACATATAAATAATAAATTTTAAGTTTATGATTTAATTATTATTATATAACTTAATTTATAGATAATACAAATTAATATATGAAAATTATTAAAATTGATAAATATTATTTATTATTTAAAATAAATATTTATTGATTAAATATTCTAAATAATTAAAATAATTTTTTTCGAATATTTAATTATTAAAATAATAAATTAAATATTTAATTATTACTTATAATTATAAAAACAAATAAAAAGTATTAAAAAAATTTAACAAAAAAAGAAAGAAAAGATTGCACCAAATTTCGCGCAGGCGTAAAGAAAAGATTGCACCAAATTTGGCGCATGCCAAAAGCCTGAGCGAAATATGGTGCTGCAAAATGTGGGGGCGCTCTTTTGGCGCAAAAAATAGCGCCCCCATATGGCCTAATACACACATAGGCATACACAGAAAAATGGAAATCACCATCAGACTCATCAGTCATCACTACTCGAAATCCATCTCTGTTCTGTATTTACTGTAAAACAAGCAGCCGCAAAACTAAACGCCAACCGCCAACGAAGGAGAAGGGAAATGGCATTCACTTCTTCTTCTTCCCTACAAAATCTTTCATCATGCCGCTTCTTCAAACCCGACAAATTATTGGCTCCACCAGCCAAGATCCACCCTTTTACTCTCCTCCAACGCCCTCCACTCTCCAGGTACCCAACTCCTGTGTTTCTTGGCTGGAAAATAGTTGGGCATTTCGTTTCTGTTCGTTTGTTCGATTCTTTTCAGTTCCTCACCCGGACACTTCTGGGTGCTTAAAGATTTCACTTTATGTTCTGGGGGTTTGAAAGTGGTAAATAAATATGTTATTTATCAGAGATTCAGTATCTGCATAACCCCCACCTGGGACGCTGCTTTTTCCTTCCCACGGTTGGCTCAACTGGACCCTACCCATGGGGTAATACCCCGTGGATAGTGTGAAAGTATTTGATTGGTTCAATAATTGATTGTGAACCCTATATCACAACACTCCACGTCACCCATGGGTAATACCCATGGGTAGGTATTTCCTCGGCTAAAAACAGCCCACCCCACTTCGCCGCTGTCGAACGTGAGCATGTTCAGGATCTCCTGCATCACGGTGTCGGATTCCGCCGACGTCCCGAGCCGTTTCTTGGAGTTCAACATGTTCATTAGTCTTTTCCAGAAGAACCAGACGAATTCTTCGGAGAGAGGGAGCGTCTGGCTCAGATTCGGCTTTTCTTAAATAGGAGTACCCAATATTTATCATCAATAGCTTCTGATGGATGACCTGCAACGAATTGACATTTTTCAATTAGAAAAAAACTAAAACCGTGAATCCGAGAAATCAAATTAGAAAACTTTAATTAATTAAAAAAACATACCACTTTCGAGAATTTTGCTCCATTTTTAATTTATTGTAAAAATACAGCTACCTATATTGATGGGTACTTCATTTTCCCAGAACCCCGTTTCCGTCAAATGCATTAAATTGATGGCATTGATTTCCTTTATTAGCTCATCAATTTCTTGAGTATTTATAAGAGTTTTGAAGTTTGTGTAAAGGGAGTTAAAGTAAATGCATGGTTGTTTTCTTGTTTTATAACAAACTGTTACTTAATTAGCTCATCAACTTCTTGAGTAAGCTCATATATATATATGATGTTGTGGGATTTATATGGCCATTATCATTAATAGCTTCTTATGGATGACCTGCAACGAATTAACATTTTTCAATCAACAAAAAATCAAAAACAGTGAATCCGAGACATCAAAGTAGAAAACTTTACTTACTTTAAAAAACACATCACTTTTTAAAATTTTGCTCCATTTGTAATTCATTGTAAAAACACAGCTACCTATATTGATGAGTACTCCATTTTCCCATAACCCTGTTTCCGTCAAATGCATTATATTGATGGCATTGATTTCCTTAATTAGCTCATCAATTTCTTGAGTATTTATAAGAGTTTTGAAGTTTGAGTAAAGGGGGTTAAGTAAATGCATGGTTGTTTTCTTGTTTTATAACAAACTGTTACCTAATTAGCTCATTAATTTTTTGTGTATTAGCTCATATATATGGTGTTGTGGGATTTATATGGCCATTATCATTAATAGCTTCTGATGGATGACCTGCAACGAATTGACATTTCTCAATCAGCAAAAAACTAAAACAGTGAATCCGAGAAATCAAAGTAGAAAACTTTACTTACTTAAAAAAGCACATCACTTTCGAAAATTTTGCTCCATTTTTAATTCACTGTAAAAACATAGCTACCTATATTGATGAGTACTCCATTTTCCCGGAACCCCTTTCAAATTCATGAGTACTCCATTTTCCCGAAACCTTGTTTCCGTCAAATGCATTATATTGATGGCATTGATTTCCTTAGCTCATCAATTTCTTTAGTATTTATAAGAGTTTTGAAGCTTGTGTAAAGGGAGTTAAGTAAATGCATGGTTGTTTTCTTGTTTTCTAACAAACTCTTACCTACTTTACAATCATATATATGATGCTTACAAAATGCTTAAAAATATTTTATGATTAAAATATATAATATTATTTGCTCATGTTTTTTAAACGATAATATCATTTCTAATATTAAAAAAATTATTATAAGAAATCATAGTTTTTTTTTTACAAAATAAATATTAACACAAAAAATGTTACATATATGTAAGTAACGTATACCAACACCACCAATTAATGATTAATATTTGGGGTTATGTGTCAAATAAAATTCTTTGACACACCAATTTAATCAATTTTATATTAAAATCATACCAACTTGATTATAGTTCATCCAACCATTTCATATTGTCTTTATCTATCAATCTTGGAAATTTGTTCAAACACACAATTTATGTGAACTTAACAACACAAGAAACCGATCTTTTGTTAATTTTTTTAATAAAATTTGGATCTTAAAAAAAACAAACACAAGAATAAAGCTTGTGTCCGATACACTAGCATATATAAAGTAAAATTCACTAACATTACTTTTAATCGATCAAACCAAAGAAATAGTAAAAGATTAATTAACATGATAAAACCCCTTCTTTAAACCTATATGAGTAAAGTTTCCACTCTACCAACATTAAAAAACACATCACTTTCAAGAATTTTGCTCCATTTGTAATTCATTGTAAAAACACAGTTACCTATATTTATAAGTACTCCATTTTCCCGGAACCCCGTTTCCTGTCAAATGCATTATATTGATGGCATTTAACTCGAGATCTCGTTAACCTATAGATTAATGTATCAAACTTAAAGACTTGATCTCAATTGGCCATAGAGCCAAATTAATTACTCTCTCTGTTTTTTTGCCTGATTCACCAAGATCAGTGCCTCTCTTCGGTTTTAATCACAAGATTATTAGCGACACAAGCCAACATGTTCAACATGCAGAATAGTGCAAATCAAGAAAAATACATCTATTAAAATGAACAGCAAACACTTCCATGCCCATGCCCCTAAACAAAAACGTGGGTAAAAATATCAACGTTTGATCTGATCATCCTTCAATCAAATGATGAAATTGAATGCTAAACATCATGCATATACATTTTAAAACTCTATATCTGAATGAGAAATCTGCTAAGAGATAGATTTCAAACATATATGTCTCGTATGCACGACCTCATTTTCAGGCAATCGTTGACAACTACCACCTTTTATTACTGAGAAATCTAGAACGATTGAAGTATGTGTGTAACTAAAAGAATTAGGACATCACCTTGGTTATTACTATTTCTTAAATCTCTAGAATGGAGAGGGGCCGGAAACACCGATGCCACCAACAACAAGAACATGAGACCTTAGCAAAAACGATGACATGGTAACATGATTCTGTAAATGGGGAGCTAGATTAACAGATTACGATATTGCAGCACAAACCCTTTGCCTTTGAAATTTAGTTACGCTCGAAATCTGCCGCATTGGGAATTTGGGACAGGCTAGGGGTGCTTCTAGAATTCCAAAATGTTACACGATGACATCAAATTAATATATATAGTTTCTCTAGACACCTCAAACTCAATTAAACAGCAAGAGCTCTCGTGTCATCTTGTTTCGGTCCACTCACAGGATTTCACTATTCCTGAGCAGAACTATTGAGATTCTAAAGTGTAACATAGAAACTCAATCAATAAGAAGGAAATGAAACATTAGAATCATATGCATAGCGGGTACGGGTTTACAATCTCCATGATCAGACATGATTCATCTTTCATTTCTTATCCAGCAGATCAGAGTGTCGGCGATTCAGATTATTCAAATTCCTGAGAACGATTCCCTGCAAAATTGTATAATGTTGTATTAACCTCAAATTTAGTCCATTCGAGCCAGCTAGACTGTAAATAAAGATGATAGTTGTTATTCGTACGTGAGAGTATGTCTTAGCGGTATTCAATTCTATATTTAGTTTTTTTTTTTTTCCAATTCTATATTTATTTAACCAGTTTTGTTTAGTTAAAATCTATTTGATTCAAATATTGAGTTGAAATTTATAATTTTTAAAATATACATGGTATTTTTTTCTATGATCTGAGAATTTAACAAGAGTTTACATATTCTATAAACTCGAACAATACCCCTTGGGGTCCTAGTATTTGTTACTATAAACTAAGAACGTTTTATATCTATCAACTGTGTATTTTGGTGTAATATATTATATATCTTGTAAAGCAAATTGATTTTAGATTAACTAATTTTTATATCTTTGGTGTAATATAAATTGTCCACTTTTTTTAAAAAAATTAATTTGCAAAAAATGTATATTTAATTTATTCATCTGTATCTATCATGAAATGCTTAGGTATAATTCATAATATAATCATAACTCTTTTAGATTTATAAACCAGTTGATTTTTCTTTATCCATTCATCTATCTTAATCATTTAATTTTTACACAAAAAATCATATAAAATAGTCTCATATGTCAATTTTGTGATACAATTATTTTGTTTCCAATACATGAAAACATATTACAGCAAAAAAACATAACTTTGTTTGTAAATATAGGCCGGATCGACTTTCTCACGGATATAAATCCGTGAAAATCGTATAACAAAAGACCTCTACTCGATATCATTTCATAATTTATAGAAAAAACTACTCGATATCATTTCATAATTTACAGAAAAAACACAAAAACTGTTATACGAGACCAATTTACAAATCAGTTTTATGAAATGAATTTTTTATTCAACTTGATCCATAATTTTTTTTCTTCGCTATTTTTTATTTTAAAAAAAAAAATTGTCCCATAAAATATATTATTTTTTATGTAAAAATATTAATTTTCATTATTGATACGGATTGAATTGAATCGTCTCAAAGATTACCTATTCAATAAAAGAAATAGTTTTTTTTGCGAATAACTTATAGATTTATATATGTGACATACGTCATGGTCTATTCTTGTAATAAAAAATAATATTTTTAACGCAAAAATAATGTGTCGTATTTTTGTAATAAAAAATAATATTTTTAATACAAAAATAATAATCTCTCATGAGATAAATTGGGTTTGCTATGCGGGACATTAAATTAACTTGTGAAAGACTCATAAAAATTGTTTTTAAAAAAATAACTAATCGGGTTTGCTATGCGGGTCATTAAATTAACTTGTGAGAGATTCATAAAAATTGTTTTTTAAAAAATAACTATAATTAGTTCAACTTTAAGCACATATCACGTCCGGAACAACGATTGATAAAAACAAAACCACCGCTACCTATTATTTTATCAATAATTAAAAGCGAAAAACCAACTAAAAAAAATCACCAACCATCATTAAACCTTTACCTAAAATCATTTGTTATTGTCGTGCCCGTTAATGCAACTTGCAAGGCGTAAGCTGCTTACATATTGACTATTGTATTGGACCTTTTGAATTCGTTTGTTTCCCTTCAATAAGAGCACATATTTACATATTTTTTTGTAAGTTTAAATTAAATAATAATAATTTTTAGAAAGATCAACTATTTTGGATGCATAATATTGCACTCAAAGGATCGGTGTCTACGGATTGGGCACATGTTATGCATGTTTCGCAAATTGTAAAAAAAAAAATATTAAAAAAAACTAAAATAAAAATTATTATTTTTGTTAGAATTGATAAGAGAGAAAAATAAAATATAAAAATGTTATTTCGATATAGTAAAATCATATAGTAAGGTCGATATGATGGAAAGCGTTTTTAAATAAACCCAAAAATTTATCATAATTTCATATGATTAATATATGATGCCCTAGTAAAAAAAAAAAAATTGATGGTGATGTTCTTGTATTATATATGCTAAATTAAATAGTAGTTATTTTCTTAAAGGATAATTGATCGAATTATTTATTTATTTTTAAGAAATAAATTATTTATTTAGTATATTAAAAATTTATAGGTACATTCGTGGGATAATTAATTGTCTTTTAACTAGTTTTTGGATGCAAATGAATTACAAGTTTTGCACACACACATATGTAAATACTAGCCATCTTCAACCACAAACACTATTTTGGTGCAAGTTTTGCAATAAAATAGTGTAATTTTTGCACCAAATATAACATACATCTTCAATCCATTTACACCAAATCTTACACCAAAAAAAATATTTCCGAAATATTCATTTTATTTCACATATATTAATTACTTTTATTCAACATATTTTTACAAAATATATAATTAATATTGTTTTTATAAAAAAAATTTATCTTGAATAATTATTTTTACAAATTATTTAATTAATATTTTTATTAATTAAAAAATTATTTTATTTTTAATACATATAAATAATAAATTTTAAGTTTATGATTTAATTATTATTATATAACTTAATTTATAGATAATACAAATTAATATATGAAAATTATTAAAATTGATAAATATTATTTATTATTTAAAATAAATATTTATTGATTAAATATTCTAAATAATTAAAATAATTTTTTTCGAATATTTAATTATTAAAATAATAAATTAAATATTTAATTATTATTTATAATTATAAAAACAAATAAAAAGTATTAAAAAAATTTAACAAAAAAAGAAAGAAAAGATTGCACCAAATTTCGCGCAGGCGTAAAGAAAAGATTGCACCAAATTTGGCGCATGCCAAAAGCCTGAGCGAAATATGGTGCTGCAAAATGTGGGGGCGCTCTTTTGGCGCAAAAAATAGCGCCCCCAGATGGCCTAATACACACATAGGCATACACAGAAAAATGGAAATCACCATCAGACTCATCAGTCATCACTACTCGAAATCCATCTCTGTTCTGTATTTACTGTAAAACAAGCAGCCGCAAAACTAAACGCCAACCGCCAACGAAGGAGAAGGGAAATGGCATTCACTTCTTCTTCTTCCCTACAAAATCTTTCATCATGCCACTTCTTCAAACCCGACAAATTATTGGCTCCACCAGCCAAGATCCACCCTTTTACTCTCCTCCAACGCCCTCCACTCTCCAGGTACCCAACTCCTGTGTTTCTTGGCTGGAAAATAGTTGGGCATTTCGTTTCTGTTCGTTTGTTCGATTCTTTTCAGTTCCTCACCCGGACACTTCTGGGTGCTTAAAGATTTCACTTTATGTTCTGGGGGTTTGAAAGTGGTAAATAAATATGTTATTTATCAGAGATTCAGTGTCTGCATAACCCCCACCTGGGACGCTGCTTTTTCCTTCCCACGGTTGGCTCAACTGGACCCTACCCATGGGGTATTACCCCATGGGTGGTGTGAAAGTATTTGATTGGTCCAATCATTGATTGTGAACCCTACATCACAACAAACCACGTCACCCATGGGTATTATCCCATGGGTATTACCCCATGGGTAGGTATTTCCGTTGGGGTACCAAGTTAAATAATGTTTGTACGAAATGTGCACGTGTCCTTGAACAGATGTTTTGGTGAATGTGGTCATGCGATTGTTATTATTATTATTATTATTATTTTTTTTTTTTGATAAAGTGAATATTTTTCCTGTGGATGGCACGGTTAGAGATTTGATTTTGATGAATGTGATCATGCAATTCATTTTTTTAGATATAGTAAATATTTTTACTGTGAATGGCACAGCCAGAACTTTAGAAAGAAAGATATATGCTCTGTTTTTGTGGTTTATTTCTTGAATTGCCTAAAACACCAGTTTCTTTCATATTCATTCTTTCTCGCGAGTTTAAGATAGCTTCTCTATAGTGGTTATTTGATTATTTTCCAATTTATAGAACATTACAAATTACATCTTGTCCAAATTTTGTTCGGTTCAGAACTGTTGTGTGTACCTAGAGCCGTCAATTGCCCCGTCACACAATTTAAGTGGGTTGAGTTGAAATTTTTTCAACCCAAAAAAAGGTGGGCCTATATGGGCCAACCCGCCTAGACCCGTGACCCGCGCAGGTTGGCCCGCGGGCCTGAAAAATTAATATTTTATTTTAAATTTTATTGTGATAAATGTATTTTTTAATAAAAGTTGTGAATTTTTTTGTATTAATTACTTTATATAAAATTTACATATATAAAATCAATAATTAAAATTTTTATTAATATGTTTCTATTAGTATTTATTTATTTATTATAATTAATTATATTAATTTTTATTTATTTTTATTTGTAATGAACCAATCCAATATCCATGTGTACCCCATCCCGCCCCTGGGTTTATTTAGTTTACCACAATTGATAGGATTCTGTTTTAGCTAGTTTGAGTCGAACCATCTGTTGGTTGATATAAATCACTCACTAACAATAAATTCTTGTTCGTCGTCTATCCCATTATCAGTTCAGACTTGGAAAAACAAAAAGATCAAATACTTGTTTTCTACAACCACCTTTCGGAACTAGCAAAGCATTGACATGACTCTCCAAAGTTACTTTGAAATTGGCATAGCTTATCTAGTTTTTCTTTATTATATTTTCTGGTTTTACTGTCTCCATTATTCAGGGAAGCAACAAGGAAAAAAAACACTTCAGTTTATTTTAACGTTCCAGCGTGATAGTTGGTTTTGTAGTTTTATCTTCTCATTATTTTAATTTTTTTTGACTGGTTATCTTCTTATTAATTACCTCACTGTTTATCTGTAAACAGTTTTGGAAGCTGTAGAATTGTAGTTTTTTTTATGGATGTTTGTTAAATTATTTTCTACTCTCTAATCTCTATGCATTAGCTGAAGATTCATGTTATTTTTATCCACAGAACAGTTCATTTTTCACGGTTACAAGGGAAAGATTCATATAAGCAAAATATATTTGCATCAGTTACTAGTGCAGGTTTTTTTTCTTTACCATCTTTACATACGGATTCAAACTCATAACAGAATCTAGTGTCACTATTGAACTATATTTTTCCCGGATGATGACTATATTTCTAGATATGTTACTGGATGAAGCTGTTGAAAAAGCTCAACTTCCGAAGGGTGACACTTGGTGTATTCATAAATTTGGTGGCACCTGCGTGGGAAATTCTGAAAGGATCCAAAATGTTGCTAACATCATTGTTAAGGATGAGTCAGAGAGAAAATTAGTTGTTGTCTCTGCCATGTCAAAGGTGACTGACATGATGTATGATCTCATATACAAGGCACAGGCTCGGGATGATTCCTATGTAATTGCATTAGAAGCTGTTTTAGAAAAGCACAAGTTGACGGCAGTTGATCTACTTGAAGGGGATGAACTGGCTAATTTCTTAGCTCGATTGCATGAGGATATTACTAACCTCAAGGCAATGTTACGTGCAATACACATCGGTATGTCATGCATGTTAAATGTCTTAGAAGTAGTTTTTGGCAGAAATGATTTTCTTTATATCAGTGGTTTTGACCCACTTACAAGAGTGGTGCCGTCATTTTGTTTAACGTAAACAGGGGTGGCCCATAATTTGCAACGAGGGCATCAAGAATCGGCGCGCGCAGTGTTGTTTGGGGGGGGGGCTTGGTTATTTTAGAAGAATTGCATATAACAAATTTGTTTTTGTTATTAGGGGGTGGTTGGTACCATTTGCCTCCCAGCCCTGCTGGGTCTGCACCGAGCTCTACCAAACTTTTTAATTCTGCTGTTTGTTAATGGCTTATGGCTTGGAATATGTTAATCCTCTACTATGTTTGCCTCACTACATGGAATGAATATCTTCTCAAGCAAGCAACGAAAGAGTTAATGGATCAACAAAACCTATCTTTAACTGTATTCTATCTCCATTTTCTATGAGGTTTGTAAAAAAGCTCCAAAACAAAGAATAGCATTCTCAATAGTCTTTACTATCTGTTTCTACAGTATTATGGCACTGGGCGTGTTAGGCTACTGGTAAGATAAAGGCCACCGAAATGCAGTAGAATAAAAAATAACAAGAGCACAACACAAGGATACTGAAATATGGAGTGATATAGTAAGAAAAAGGATAATGTTTTCCCAGAGATAAATCTCTGTGCATAAACCCTAGCCAAAGCCAATATTTCCCAAGCCAAAATGCTAGTTACAACTTTCAAAAGAGAACAACCGAATGCCTAACAAACTGCACTCCCCACATTTTATTGCTCTCCCTCAAGCGTCTAGATACTTTTATGGGCTTGAGTTTCTTGGGCCTAAGGCCCAATATATATTAAAGCCCATACACATATAGTCCCGAACAATACCATCCACTCAAAAATCAGCCTTGTCCTCGAGGCTGAGACTTGAAACTGGAATCTTTTGATTTCTGTGTCCTTCCAACCAACATCAAACACAACTATCTCAAAGTCAAGGGTGAAAAACATATTACCAAAATACGGAAAATCATTAGGATAATCTTCAGCCCACATATTAATTATAGTAAAACTTTTGATGACATTGATAAACTCCTACAATTTCCTGTCCAACTCGAGAATTCGATTCCCTCCCAAAGGCGTTTCCAAGAATGCTGCAGTTTTTTTATCGTTGAATTCCTTCTCATCCTTTTTTCCGTTTCGTTCGACCAGCTTAATCTCTAATTCACTTCGCATCACTTCTGCATTCCCACTCCAACACTGGTCGTGGAGTGCCCTAGTATCTGGAGCAGGTCCGATGACCCTGCGCCTTCCCTTCCTTTCTCTTTCTCTAATTGGTCTGTGAGTTGGCCCATAATCAAACATTCATTGGTCTCAGTTAAATGCCCACTGTATTGATTGGGCCCGGTAGATGGGCCAGTTTGAGCCCAACACAGCAATGTCAATATTATGGCTGCAATGGCCAAACTTTTCCCTCACTTTTCAGATCACCTTCAATCCCCAAATCTTGGGCCTTAATAATTATAAGTGAGTTTTGGGCCCATATCCCACCCCATAATTCATCTCTAGGCCTGTCAATCATATGACCCAATCGCTTGTTGCCGTCATCTATCCTAAATCACCATTTGCAGAAGAACCGCCTCGGTACCGCCTCTCAACAGCGTCTCCCTCATCGACGCAGAAACACATTCGTATGGATTCGTTGCTTTTCGACCACTGTACCTTTTGATTAAGTCAACCTGGCGTCGTTCCCAATGCGTGACTACCCAGTCACTCCCGTTCATCATTGTTCTCTCCCAACCAAGCTTCGCGAATTGAGGTGGTTCGATGACATTTTCCCCCTTCTTCACTTCCGGCGAGGTCATGGATTCTCCAGATAAATTTTGCTTTACATCACTCTTTTGCCATTTCTCTGTGGAGACCTTACCACCGAGATCGACCATTCCAGGATCAATCCCTAAAACTCCTGGTAATTCGATTCGACTGATGGCTCTTTTCCCCCCATCTTCTGCTTCCATCTCATTGTCCCGACCGGATTGTTTTTCTCGGGAAAATTTTTCCGGATGAAGTGCTTCAGTGAACTCCTCATTCTCCATCTCCTTCTCGCTCGTAAATGCACCCAGACCCCATATGTTCAGAGACTGCTCATTCTTCTTCGATGATTCATGTTGGGCAAAGGCTGCGTCATGGGACTCATGAGAGCCAGGTTGGTGGCCGAAGTCCTTGAATCTTTCTGCCAGCAACTGCTCCACAATAGAAGTGATGTAGTCAAGCTTTTTGTGGACGGAGCCCATCTCGTCCTGGAGCACGGCGACTGATTTTTCGAGAATCTCGATCCTTACCTCAGAACGAGTGGTGGCCATGGCAGGTCGGACCAATTGTTAGGCTACTGGTAAGATAAAGGCCACCGAAATGCAGTAGAATAAAAAATAACAAGAGCACAACGCAAGGATACTGAAATATGGAGTGATATAGTTAGAAAAACGATAATGTTTTCCCAGAGATAAATCTCTGTGCATAAACCATAGCCAAAACTAGTATTTCCCAAGCCAAAATGCTAGTTATAATTAGGGCTAGGTCGGTACGGTATACCGAACTTTACAAAGAATACCGTATACCGTACCGAAAAAAGAATACCGATACCGTACCGAAATTTCGGTATACCAAATGTCGGTATACCGAAATTTCGGTATGACTTAAATTCCATACCATTCTTATCGAAAAAATTCGGTATACCGAAATTTCGGTATGATATTGATATAATGTCGTCCATACCGAAATTACAACAAAAAAAAGAACAAAAATTGGTGTTACTCACATCAAAATCATATCAAAATGAAGCTGATGACTTCTGACCATCAAAAAAGAAAGAAAGAAAGTTTCTTATAGAAATGCTGAAATTACAATAAATGAAGAACGATTAATTTTATCATTCTCCGGTCCATCGAAAGCTAGCCAATAAAAAATCAGAACCAAATTAAATCCAACTCATACCTCAAATTTCACTTGGCAGCCATAAATAACATGATTTATCCAAATTAATTCCAGCAAACATTTCGACTGTCCATGCTGTTCATTCAAGTCAAAGAATCAACTTCAAAATCATGTTGAAACGAATAATAATAAGGGAGGTTAAAATACAGTGGGAAGTGATGAAAATAACATCAAATCTTGCATAGGAACCAAAGCAAAACATGGAAGTATATCTCAAAACAAAACATGGAATTATATCTCAAAACAAAACATGCTTTGAAAGCAATGCATCTGCCGACCCCAACTCCACCAAACAATATCACTTGCATTCCTCCTCCCCCTCTCTAGATATATCAAACAAAAGCTTGATTTTAAATAGATTGAACCCGATTAATGATGGGTAATTAGAAGAATTGTTACCGCCAGGGTAAGAAATGACAAATTTTGACATGAATCAATTTTACAAGCAATTGAAAATTAAAATTACTGTAAATTACCTTCAAAAGCAAGCAACAAATCCCAACTATATCACAAAATCTCCTTCCGTTGAACCCGAAGCATGGTAAAAAAAGCCAAGAATCCTCCCCTGCTTGAGCAAAAAGCTGTTAAAATAAACATCAAAGGGGAAACAAAATTTTAAAACTGAAACATCGCGGTACAGAGCTCCATTCCAGAAAAAATAACAAAACAACGAAGCGCTACCTTTTCTTGCAAAATATAAAAGTCGATTAGTGTATAAAATTTATTGTGCTTAGTTTAGGGCTAGGGCAAGTCAAAGAGAAATCAGAATCGAAGAACACGAGTACACGGCGAAGCTGAAGAGATTTCTGTGTTTGTTGAGGCTACAATTGGACTGTTTAAAGGCTAAGCCCAACACAAAATAAAAATTGAAAACCTAACTGAGCCCAATACAAATCATTATTATAATTTTTAAATATAGATAATTATTTTCGGTATTTTTGGTATATACCTAACTGGGCTAGTGACATTTTCAGCGCTGTGAAGGATGTTGGAGCTAATGTAATCATGATATCCCAGGTATACATGTTTTCTTCTCTGATTTTAATTTGCAAGCACTTTCATAGAGGATTAATCTTACTTGATTTACTTAAATGCAGGCTAGTAGCGAGCACTCTGTGTGTTTTGTGGTTCCTGAGAAGGAGGTTAAGGCTGTCGCTGCAGCTTTAGAAATTAGGTTTCGTCAGGCACTGAATGCGGGTTGTCTCTCTCAGGTTGTTTGTCTTTAACCAAGTGTTTGGATCTATCATGCCAACTCAGGCCAAGCTTTTTGTGTGTGTGCATGTGTTCATCTGTGTGTATGTGGTGAGGTAAATCAGCATTTTTCGGTGATAGTATATTAAATGATGTGAGAACTCGACTGTGCAAGTTACCTACTTTCATCAAAATTACTTGCTCTTTCTGAATAACCATTTACTTCCTACCTACAATTTCCCTTTAGTTTACAGCTAAAAGAATTAGCCTATGCAGAAGGTTTGGTGATCTTTCTCCCCAATGGCTTTTTTAGGAGATTTATTTATTTGTGGATGATGTGCATGTTAGAACTGTATTGTATCAACAAGAGGCATTGCTACTTAGTATCCATGTTGGGGGTGATACATCTCAGTCTTCAACCTTGTTGATGATTTTAACTATTATTTAGCTATCACAATTAGCAATATGACAACTCATTACTGTTAACTCATTTACCAATGCATACTAGCTGCGATTCGGTCCTATCACTTGCAAGAGTTAGGGATTCCATAAAACTTTAGGCTTCCCTTGCAGGCAAGACCTACTTAAATATTACTCAACTGCATAATTTAAAACCTAATTTGAAATTGATGGTGCCCATGTCTTTGATCATTTATCCACAGGCGTTTGCTGTTTGATAACAGTGTTGCTCATTTTCCTGAAAGATTTGTGCTATGTTATTCTTATCGAATGTGTGCAGATTGCAGTTATTCCCAATTGTAGCATTCTGGCAGCTGTTGGCCAGAAAATGGCGAGTACTCCTGGAGTTGGCGTGACTCTCTTTAATGCTCTTGCCAAGGTTGATAAACTTATGACTGTTGAATAATTTTTCTAATGTTGTCCATAAATCACGAGTACTCAACTATTGATCATGCAAATCAAGTTGGTTTGTTGTTCAATAATATGGATTAAAGGAACTCATTACTGTTTCTAGTATCAGGTTTGACTAAGCTTTTAAGATCTTTCAAGCATGAAATAAGATGTTTGAGGGTTTGGAAGATAAGATATGTTGAAATGTAGGGAAAAATTAGCATGGGAGCAGTTGTGCTCCAAAATATAAGACGTTAGGAGCTTATAAGGTCCTTAAAAAAAAGGTCGGGGAAGGAAATTTACAAGGTTCCAAATTATTTTTATGATCTAACATCTTAACATCTAATGATATTATTAAATGTTGGAATATCCTTGATAAACATCCACATAGTATAATCTTTGCATCTGCGAGAGTCAGGAGAACAAGATTCTTTTGCTACTTTCTTTCAACTGCATGTAAGCATATATTTCCTGACTTGGTGGACCAATTTTCAGGCCAATATCAATGTGCGCGCCATAGCTCAAGGTTGTTCTGAATATAATATTACTGTAGTTCTCAAGCAAGAAGATTGCATAAAGGCTTTACGTGCTGTGCACTCAAGATTTTATCTATCAAGAACTACCATATCGATGGGTATTATTGGACCAGGATTGATTGGTGGCACATTGCTTGACCAACTTAGGGACCAGGTATAAATTATTTCCAATAGCGCCAGAATTTTGGACTCTTCTTTTGCATGGGATTATGTCTTCTGGATTTAGGGCCCTTCTGGATGTAAAGTTCCACTCCAACAGTAACACAACTTTCTAGTTGAAAAATGCATTCCATAGCATAATTGTGCGCATGTTTTACCGACCAGTTTTTGCATACTCTTTAGTTTTTGCTCTCCATTAGATTCAATTTTAGTGTTTGTGAAAGCAGATAGTGTTATTGGGGTCACCACCATAGCGATGAACTCGACCCTGTAGCTCATATTCATGGAAGTCAGCGAACCCAAAAAACTCTCTCTGAACGGGAGAATTTATTTGGTATCAACAAAAATTACAGCCAACTGATTATGTGTGGATACCCCTCCATGTGGACAAGTTGGCAACATGAAATTCTTATGTTTTACTTACAGTAGTTCAGATATATGACTTTATGTTCTTAATTCTTATGGACAAAGTTATCCTTGCTAGAGTTTTAGTGGTTTTAGCATATTTAAATCTTAAACTGAGATCAACATTTTGGTTCCCTACAGTACATTTGAAATGATTCATTTTTAGCATTTTACTTTTCATATTAAATTTTATATTTTGTTTAATATGGCTGTCAATCTCTGTACAGGCAGCAGTCCTCAAGGAAAAGTTCAACATTGATTTGCGTGTAATGGGGATTATGGGATCAAGGACTATGCTATTGAGTGATTCGTAAGTTTTGGGAGTTTTAAGAGAGCTTCTTCATTTTGCCTTTTGCCATTAATGATGATATCCAACCAAAATGACCATTGTTTTCTATCATGCGATTGAAATAATTTTTTATTTGATGGATGAAGCAAAATAAGCAAAGAAAATGGGGTTCTGTTGACTAAAGATCTTTCAGAGGTTGTATAGTCCAAGATGGTGGTTAGCTAATTTTTTTCCATCCTTTTTCATGTTTTAAAATTGAGTGGCACTATATACTATAAAATGTTTTGGAAGTCGTGAGAAGTTTTGTTTTTCTAAAAAGAGAAAAGAATTTATAGATTTCTATTTGTAGGGAGAACAGCTACAGGAGCCTATATGATATCAATTTGTGATCTCGTGCCACAAAAAATAAAAAGTCTCGAGATCTTGAAACAATTTCTCTCCCTCCCTTTCCTAAAAGAGCCTCTAACCTCTTGACTTATTATTTTGGGTGCTTATAACTATATTTTCAATAGTTACTGAAATCTTTTGTATTTTATAGGCTCCCTAAAATCTTTCATGTTTCTGATCAGCTCACCCCTTAAATTCAGAGTGTGTTTAATTTTAGAAGTTGAACATAATAGCCTAACTGGTCATGACGGTAATTAGGGGGATTGACTTGTCGATATGGAGAGATCTACAAAAAGACAAAGCTGATATTCAGAAATTTGTTCAACATGTGCATGGGAATCATTTCATCCCTAATACCGTTATAGTAGATTGCACCGCAGACTCTTATGTGGCGAGCCATTACCATGATTGGTTGTGCAGAGTATACACGTGATCACCCCAAATAAGAAAGCTAATTCAGGTCCCCTTGATCAGGTAACAAAGAAATGCATACATGCGCCTGAAATAATTGATTATTTTCAATTTTTGTTATGAATTGTCTCATTTCCCATATGCTCGTTCAAATGCTACATCTCTCCACTGGTACATGTATGCTATGCGATGGTGTCTGCATTTAAGGTTTTGTTCTGCAGAGAAAATGTCTGCTTTATAATTTATATGCGTGGTCGGTGGAAGATGTCTTAACAAGATTTCATGCTTAACTTTTTCATTTCTACATTGTCACGTGTGCAGTACTTGAAATTGAGAACTCTTCAGCGTCAATCCTATACGCATTATTTCTATGAAGCAACTGTCGGAGCTGGTTTACCGATAATTAGCACTTTGCAAGGGCTTCTCGAGACTGGGGATAAAATTCTGCGAATTGAAGGCATCTTCAGGTTGGTGTTCTTTGTCTTTGTCTTGAATCATTATGCACAGGGGAGGGGAGGACCCAGGGGGTAATATATCTCCACCCCAATAAAATAAAATGCTTTTAGTTCTGTGTAATTTTTCTAAAAATGCAAGCTTAGGTCTTGCTGCCAACTGAATGGACAAAAAGCAAAATGCTTCAGGACGTTATACTCACCTGTCTACTCACCAAGTGTATGTGTTGATGCAGTGGGACCTTAAGCTATATATTTAACAACTTCATGGGTGCCCGAGCTTTCAGCAAAGTGGTGAAAGAGGCAAAAGAGGCGGGCTATACTGAACCAGATCCGAGAGATGATTTATGTGGAATGGATGTTGCCAGGGAGGTATTGTGGTATTGTCTCATGATTTTTTTATCATGTTTTGTCATTTTCACCTCTATTGCTATCCGTTTTGTGTAAGAAAATTGGTTTAATGAAGCAAAATTCCCTTGCTGCTCTGAAGATTGTTCTGAGAAGGGACTTAATAAGTGATGTTCTTATTCCTTTGCATTGTGGTCGGCTAGTGGGCACGCCTAGTCCCAGAACCCTGTTTCCGTCAAATGCATTATATTGATGGCATTGATTTCCTTAATTAGCTCATTAATTTCTTGAGTATTTATAAGAGTTTTGAAGTTTGTGTAAAGGGAGTTAAGTAAATGCATGGTTGTTTTCTTGTTTTCTAACAAACTCTTACCTACTTAGAATCATATATATGATGCTTACAAAATGCTTAAAAATATTTTATGATTAAAATATATATATTATTTTCTAATGTTTTTTAAACGATAATATCATTTCTAATATTTTAAAAAAAATTACTATAAGAAATCATAGTTTTTTTTACAAAATAAATATTAACACAAAAAAAGTGTTACATATATGTAAGTAACAACACCAATTAATGATTAATATTTGGGGTTGTGTGTCAAATAAAATGGGCAATTTGCTCAAAAATCCCCAAATGCAAACACGTTTTGCTTTGGGATCCCTAGTCATAAAATGTGGTACAAAACAATACAAGATGTGGTACAAAACCATACAAGATGTGGTACAAATTAACAAAAAATGTGGTACAAAAAGGTGGCTAAGGAGTGAAGAACAAAACATGTTTGCATTGGGGATTTTTGAGCAATTTGCACAAATAAAATTCTTTGGCACACCAATTTAATCATATTTATATTAAAATCATACCAACTTGATTATAGTTCATCCAACCAATTCATATAGTCTTTATCTATCAATCTTTGAAATTTGTTCAAACACACAATTTATGTGAACTTAACAACACAAGAAACCGATCTTTTGTTAATTTGTTTAATAAAATTTGGATCTTCGAAAAAAACAAACACAAGAATAAAGCTTGTGTCCGATACACTAACATATATAAAGTAAAATTCACTAACATTATTTTTAATCGATCAAACCAAAGAAATAGTGAAAGATTAATTAACATGACAAAACCCCTTCTTTAAACCTACATGAGTAAAGTTTCCACTCTACCAAATTTTTTTGGCGTTGCATGTACATTTAGTTTTCAGAAGGTTTATTGCAGTAATTGTTTGATTTTATAGAATCTTACTCATGTGATCAACAAAGTTGAATGATGTTCAAACTTCAATATTTAACCCAATTAATTGAAATCGCCTCTCACAATCCCTAAAAAAAGGTCAAAATCAAGATCAAATGTCCTTTAATATCAGAATATGTAATATCATATCCAACTATCTTCATCAACTTCATAGTCTCTAGGATGTAGTAAGATTGTCAATTATATCGTTCAAGGAAGACAGCATTTTCAAGGATGTATAGAACAAAATCAACTAATCTCCACTTCAATTTCCCAAAAAAAAAAAAAAAACTATGCATGTTTTAAATATATAGAAAATATATATTTCCTCAGATAAACAAATTTTCACGAACAATGCAAGATGTTGCAGGGCGTTTTCTGCTGTGGCAGCCAAAAAGCATATTAATAAAGAAGGAAGGTAATTGAGAAAATTTTACCTTTGGAAAAGAACGATATTTTAGTGACTTTTTACCTGAAGAAACAAATCCATAAAGTAACCTATACTCGGAAGATGAAAGCAAGCGAGCAAGCAACCTGCTGCGGCGGCGCAGAGAGCGGTATACCTAAATTTTTCAGTAAGAACGGTATAGATTTATGTCATACCAAAATTTCGGTACGATATGCGATACCAAAAATTTCGGTACGATATGCGGTATTCGTTGAATACTGCGGTATACCGTACCTAGGGGTGTCAACTCGGGTGGGTTCGGGTTGGGTCGACAAAAAAAATTTTAAAAATTCGTCAACCCGAACCAACCCGAAAATGCCCAACCTGAATCTGAACCTGTACCCGAACCCGGATAACCCGCCTAACCCGATCAATCCGAACGAACCCAATTTTATTTTTTTTATTTTTTAACAAAATAATTAAATAAAAATTCAAAACACATAATATAATATTAATATTTAATTTAATCACATAATAACAAAATCTAAACTTATATATAATTTAAATTGAACTTTTAGTTATAGAAAATTTAAAGTATACTTATTACAAAAATTAAAAAATTATTTTTAAACATAAAAATTATACAAATAAATATTAAATGACGAAAATCTATTATATCAATATACAATAATTTTTTTAAACATACAACATATAAAAATGTAGTAAATCTATCTTAATTTTATATAAAAATTATAATAATTAAAAGTTTCGGGTCATTTCGGGTCAACCTGGCTTGACCCAAACCCAACCCGAACCCGATTAATTTTTTTGGGTTAGCTTTCGGGTCAAACCGATTCGACCCAAACCCAAAAACCTCCAAACTTAACTTGAAATTTTTCAGGTCGACTCGTGTCGGGTTGGCGGGTTGGGTTGAGTTTTGACACCTATAACCGTACCCAACCACCGCTAGTTATCTCACATATCAATCGATGATTGATGTAACAAGTTTGTCACAGAAGAATTCCCCACGCAACTACGACTTGAAATTTGTGTAATTATTTTTTAAAAACATTAAATATAATAAAATAAAAAATGTATACATATATAATGTGTCTTTCAAATGAGTAAAACTATATAATCGGGACGGATGAAGCAATATACAATGTTTTAATTAAAATTTAAGAAAAATTGTGCCACAATAATGTCATCAAAGATATATATACAATTGTTTTTATTCCATATTCAAATATACTGTTGGGTGAACTCGAAATCATTAATTAACACGAATATTATATTCAAGTTAGAATTGGATTGAAAATTTAAATATACATTTGAAATACATCGAACTTAGGGCATCCACAGTGGGAGCTCTTTCGAGCTCCCACTATCCCACGTGAGCGCTCTGACTGTTCAGAGCGCACTTTGCATTTTACTTTTTTTTTTATTAATTATTTAATAATATATATTATTACCGTTAATATGTATATACATATACATATATTTATTTGTTTGTTTGTTTGTTTTGTCTTTTTTTTTTTAAATTTTTAGACCGTTGTTTTTTTTGTTTTTATTGTTGAATTTTTGTTAATTTTTATAATATTTTAATTAAATTAGCCGTTGAAGTATTTCCTATAAATACACATGAAGTCTTCTAATTCTCACTCATCTTATAATTCTTTTTTGTATTTACATTTATTTAGAATGTCTCAAAATCCAAATTCCTCTAGGAGATCTATTTTGCATAGTTTCTGGAAAAATGAATTACAAGTAAATGAGAAAGATGAATTAGATCAAATGACATTGATGCTACTCAAGCATGAAGAAATGATGCTTCAGCTACATGAAAGTTCTTCTAGTGGAACACAAAGGAGAAGGTATTTCAACCGAGAACATGAAAGCGGACACGATCGCCTCTTCCATGATTACTTCTCTGATGAGCCAGTATATCCCGATGATATATTTCGATGCCGATTCCGAATGCGAAGAGAATTATTTCTTCGCATAGTCAATGTTTTGCAAAATCATTCAGAATATTTTCAATTGAGGAGAGATGCAACGGGAAGAAAATGTTTGTCGCCACTTCAAAAATGTACCACAGCTATCCGTTAATTGGCCTATGGAGCCACTGCCGATCATTATGATGAGTATCTACGGGTTGCCGAAACAACTGCCATAGAATGTTTGTTCAACTTCTGTCGATGTGTGATTGAAGTATTTGGGGACACATATTTGAGAAGACCCAACAATAGTGATATCCAACGTTTGCTTGAAATGCACGAACAAAGACATGGTTTTCCTGGAATGTTGGGTAGTCTTGATTGTATGCATTGGAAATGGAAAAATTGTCCAGTGGCGTGGAAAGGCCAGTTTACTCGAGGCGATCATGGCGTTCCAACAATTGTGCTTGAAGCGGTTGCATCGGCGGACTTGTGGATATGACATGCATTTTTTGGGATCGCAGGTTCGCGTAATGATATCAATGTGCTTAACGAATCACCTTTGTTCAATACTGTCTTACAGGAAAATGCACCACATGTAAATTTCATGGTGAATGGGTCACAATATACAAAAGGATACTATCTAACCGATGGGATTTATACCGAATGGGCAACTTTTGTCAAGAGTTTTCCATGTCCTGAGGATCCCAAAAGAAAGATGTTCAAAGAAATACAGGAATCTGCAAGAAAAGATGTTGAACAAGCATTTGGAGTGCTCCAATCTCGTTGGGCAATGATCAGAGGTCCGGGACGATTTTGGTACAAGAATAACTTGAGAGATATAATATATACATGCATTATATTGCACAATATGATTATTGAAGATGAAGGAGATGCAACACTCAATTGGTTAGACGATGAAGAAAATCCACCAGCACAGATATTTCAAGGATCTACCCAAAAATTTCAAGAATACCTTCGAAGAAATAGCGAGTTACGTGATAGCCAAGTGCATCATCAACTTCGAGCGGACTTGGTTGAGCATATCTGGGCACACCACGATATCAATCCGTAAAACAAGCATATATTATGTATGTTTTGGTTGTTTTTAATATTTCTTTAATTTTCACATGTCGTAGTATCTATTGGTATATTATGTAAACGAAATTTTAATTATTATTATTAACGTTAAATATATGTTATTATATATTATATATTGCACATACACTTTCCCACCGTTTCTTTCTTCTTCTTTTGTTTTTGTCTTTTTTTGTGTCAATTATTGTGTCCGTGACTTTTTTTTTTGAGATAATATATTTTATATTATTTAATATTATATATATACGTTATGCAGACACATGTGCTACATTTTGTTTCTTTTGTTTTTATTATCTGCATGTATAGTTAAAAAATATATAAAATTGATTTGTCGATAAAATTTTCCTATAAATACACAGAACATTGTCATACAATTCTGTAACACACAAAATCACTAGAATCACTCCATCAATTTATCGGAAATGGATGCAAATTTTTTTGGGTCTTTCGGAAACTCTGTGAATTCTGATGCCGAAAAAAATACATCAGAAAATTATCAGAGTCGTCCTAATAGCCAATTAATTGCTCCATCACAATACCCTCACAATATTCAAAATATTTCACAATATCCGCTTAATTTTCAAAGTTCTCAAAGTTTGCCTACTTTTCCGAGCAATGTTCGCCCTCAAGCTCCATTTTATGCATGTCCAGCTGAATATTGGCAAGCCATGTGTAGTCAATTTGCAATGTCAGCCCCTACTTATTCATTTTCTCCACAACAACCATCGGTCATACCTTCGAATGAATCAAGGAATACAGATGCATACAAAGAACCCGCAACACCATCCTCGATTCCAGGTTCTCAATTTCCTACTTTTTCAACACAACTAGGACTCGACAACATTGTTTTCGATAAAGAACATGAAATGGATGGAAAACGAGCACCTTGGTCAGTTGATGAAGACAAGCTCCTTGCAAGGTCATGGGTCACTATTAGCATCGACCCAATTATCTGTAATGACCAAAAAGATCATGCATTCTGGAAACGAATTACAAACTACTACAACAAACATCGCGCTACCGGATCTAAGGAGAGAGACTGGAAAAAGGTAAAATCACATTTCTATTTATTTCATCCTTTGGTGAATGAGTTTTCTGGTGTATACAATAATTTATACAATAATCGTCCGAGCGGATGGAGCGATGAGGATGTACTTGTCAAAGCTCATGAAATTTGGAAGACAAATCATAACAATAAGCCTTTCAAATATGAACATGTATGGAGAATTCTTAGAGAGTGTGAAAAATATGCTCCACAACATCGTCATGCTAATAAGAAGGCTCGAACCTCTGAGTCGGAAGAACATACAACCTCATCCAATCCGGATACGAGCGTTGACGTAGATGACTGTGAAGTTCGTCTTCGTCCAATGGGACAGAAAACTGCAAAAAGGAATGGAAAAATGAAAGCTGTAAATGCCAAAAAATGGAAAGAGAAAATGGACCTTAGGTGACAAAAGTTGAAAGAACTTCACATGGAGAAAATAGAACTTCAAAAAAATGAAGTGGTGACTCGAGAGGCTGAGACACTTCATAAGGATTATGAAATCTTTATGAAAGATACTAATGACATGACACCGGAACAACTTAACATACATCTCAAAATATGCGCAAAGCTTAAAAGGAAGCATGGAATAGAGTAGATGTATTTTAGTTATTTTTAATCTTGGTTCTAATTTATGTATCTCTTACTATCTACTGAAGCATTATGTAATCTAAATTTTAATTATTAATTAATGTTGAATATTTTCACTATCATATACGGAATATTATGAACTATTTGTAATAAATAAATATATAAAATAAATTTCTAGTTATTTTTTTAACATAAAAATCTGTATGTAACGTTACAAAATTTTGAAATTGAATTTAAATTATATTTATTTTTTTATTAATTAAATTATTAAATATTTATAAAAAAATATATTTATTTTCTTTAACTATAAAAAAATTCACAAGTTCATTAATAAAATTAAACTATTTATATAAATTATGTATATATAAATATGTAAAATAAATTGATTGTTGATATATTTGAATTGAGTGTGGGGTCCATAAAAAAGTTGTTTGAGTTTTTTGTTATAGTGGAGAGTTGAATGAGATTTTTGGTTTTTGATGTGGCGGAGTGGAGACCACAAAAGAATGGTGATAGGGGTGTTACCATTGTGGATGCCCTTAGTGCAACCTTCAGACCTTCTGAACCTTAAAACAATCTTTTGACAAGTACTTTAAAAAACTTATTGGTGTTTTATAAATAAAGAAAACATCAAATATGTGTTTTGAGAAACCTTTTATAAAATGCTTTTGAAAAATAATTTTTTTTAAAAAATTTCTTCAAGTATAATTTTTTAAAAACAATTAAAAGTTGTTTTGATGTTTTTAAAAAGAAAACGGGGGTAAATGCAAAGTCAATTTTTATTATTATTATTATAGAATATTTGTCAAAAACATTCTTAATTATATAACTATAAAATTTTTATTTTTTTAAACAATTGTTTTAACAACTTTCAATTAATAATGAACAAAGTTAACCATGAGTTGAGGAGATCGACGGTCGCACATACTGACCCCTTGGTTATGTGACTCCGATTACTCCCCCCACATGAATATAACAAAATGAAGGAGTGTAATCCAAATGCTAGAGTTTTATCTTAATCATAAATCCAATACTCCATAAATTATCACATCAATAATATCCCATTAATTATGCTCATCATGTATTGAGATATTGACTCAATCTAAATATGGCTTTCGGATTCTGCTAAATCCAAGGGTCCCATCCTCGGATCAATAATTTTTGTTCTAAAACAATATGTGGCCGTATTTTGGCCCTTTTTTATTTAAAAAAAATAAATAAGTAAAGAAATATTACGCTAGCATTAACTCAATTTCATGCTAGCATAAACTCAATTACCTTCTAAATTTATTTTTCTTATATTTCTACAAAACCATTAATATTTCTACAAAACCATCATTATAATTAAATTTGATAATAATTTAATAAAGAACAGGCCGGTGATTGCTCAAATCCTATATTTCAAAGCCTTGGGGGTCTTGTCTATGCTACCCCATTGGGGTAGTGCCCAAATGGGATCCAACGGTACAAAGCTTGCTTGGTCTTGTCTATGCTACCTCATTGGGATAGTGTCCAAATGGGATCAAACGGTCCATTATTTTTAGCATTTGATATGATATTATTTTAAATGAGATCATTTCAAATGAAAAAAATATGGGCACTTGGATCTAGCACGTGGATAGTGCTAATGTGCTAGCATATACAAAGTTTTCTTGGGTCTTGTCTATGCTAAACAGTGAATCCGAGAAATCAAAGTAGAAAACTTTATATACTTAAAAAAACACATCAATTTCGAGAATTTTACTCCATTTTTAATTCATTGTAAAAACACAGCTACCTATATTGATGAGTACTCCATTTTCACGAAAAACCCGTTTCCGTCAAATGCATTATATTGATGGCATTGATTTCCTTAATTAGCTCATCAATTTCTTGAGTGTTTATAAGAGTTTTGAAGTTTGCGCAAAGGGAGTTAAGTAAATGCATGGTTGTTTTCTTGTTTTATAACAAAATGTTACCTAATTAGCTCATCAATTTCTTGAGTATTAGCTCATATGGTGTTGTGGAATTTATATGGCCATTATCATTAATAGCTTATGATGGATGACCTGTAACGAATTGACATTTCTCAATCAGCAAAAAACTAAAACAGTGAATTCGAGAAATCAAAGTAGAAAACTTTACTTACTTAAAAAAACACATCACTTTAGAGAATTTTTCTCCATTTTTAATTCATTGTAAAAACACAGCTAGCTATATTGATGAGTACTCCATTTTCTCGGAACCTCGTTTCCGTCAAATGCATTATATTGGTGGCATTGATTTCCTTAATAAGCTCATTAATTTCTTGAGTATTTATAACAGTTTTGAAGTTTGTGTAAAGGGAGGTAAGGAAATGCGTGGTTGTTTTATTGTTTTATAACAAACTGTTACTTAATTAGCTCATCAATTTCTTGAGTATTAGCTCATATATATGGTGTTGTGGGATTTATATGGCCATTATCATTAATAGCTTCTGATGGATGACCTGCAACGAATTGACATTTCTCAATTAGCGAAAAACTAAAACAGTGAATCCGAGATATCAAAGTAGAAAACTTTACTTACTTTAAAAAACACATCACTTTCGAGAATTTTTCTCCATTTTTAATTCATTGTAAAAACATAGCTACCTATATTGATGAGTACTCCATTTTCCCGGAACCCCGTTTCCGTCAAATGAATTATATTGATGGCATTGATTTCCTTAATTAGCTCATCAATTTCTTGAGTATTTATAAGAGTTTTGAAGTTTGTGTAAAGTGAGTTAAGTAAATGCATGGTTGTTTTCTTGTTTTATAACAAACTGTTACCTAATTAGCTCATCAATTTCTTGAGTATTAGCTCATATATATGGTGTTGTGGGATTTATATTGCCATTATCATTAATAGCTTCTGATGGATGACCTGCAACGAATTGACATTTCTCAATCAGCAAAAAACTAAAACAGTAAACCTGTAGTAGTCCGGTTCCATTTTACAATATTAAGTGATTTTAAACATGTTAAAAAATGACATATAATTTTAAAAGTGCCAAAACATGTTTAAGGAGTCCTTATTTGATCAAAATAAGTGGAAAATCAGATCCGAAATATCCAAAAATGGTAGGGTAGGTGCCGGGGGTCCAAAAATAGTAAATAAAAGGGTGTTCACTTCGGAGCCACCATTGTGCAGATCGGAGCTGTCGGTACGAACGAAAGTTCCGATGCAGCAACGGAGCTTCCGATATACTGTCTGAAGACGTGCCGATGATAATTGTACATGTGGCTGCATGCAACACATTGGAAGCTCGTAGCTGCATGCAACACATCGGAGCTTTCGATGGCACATCGGAACTTCCGATCTCAACCAGCTGCAACGTGGATTCCATGCACAAATCGGAGCTTCCGATGGCACTATCGGAGCTTTCGATTGTGCTCTATAAATAGTGGCGGAAATGACTCATTTTGAATGTCCAAAATCCTCTCCTTGGCCCATGTTAGTTCGTTTTACGAGCTTTTGGGTACTCTTATTTTAAGAGTTGGAGTAGGTGGTAGTTTTTATTTAGCGGACAGTGTCCGCAGTAGCAGCCAGGCGGTGGAGCTCTGGCGAGGCGTCCAGGGGTCGTAGCTAGGCTATGCCCAAGCTCTGGGGCATGCGTCATCAGCGAGCTGACGACGGATGAAGGTATGACTTTGGTTCCCTATAGAAAATAGGGAGTAAAATATAGTTTAATTAAAGTTTTTAGAGCCTATTAGGTGATGTTTGACATGCTAGGTAATGCATGGGTTTTTTATGTTGTAGTGATGCATGGTAGGCTTGGACCTAGAGAGGAAGCTTCTAGGATCTTCCTTAATAAGGTACAGAAGTATTATTCGAGATATCCAGATTGAGTATGCATGTATTATGTGTTTGCATGGATTATGTGATTGCATGTTTTATATGCTTTTATATACAGCATGTCCTGACTGTATGTTGCATACATGAGCATATTGAGCCTTTACCTTAGAGGTATCCTGTAGTAGGGTGCTCACCCTACGAGTTTGTGGATGGTTGGATACGTAAGTCTTGTATCAGGTCACCTTTATGGTTTGACACATGTACTAGTATCAGGTCACCATTATCCACTGGGTATATGAGCCACCTCCTGAGGCAATGGCGCAGCGTGCTATATACCCTGGGCCCGGTCTATGAGCTAGTTTCTTGACCTGAGTGTCTTGGTACTCAGTTCATTTGCATTCAAGCGCATATAATAGTGTATACTCATACTCTCGTACTGAGCATGTTAGGCTCACTTTCGGTTATTTTCTATTTGGCTGGATGCCCTATTCCATGTGGCAGTTGCAGGTAGTTCTCCCAGAGAGAGAGAGAGGTTAGGTGGTGACCAAGACTGGATATCAGGGTTGACCACTAGGTTTTGCTTACCTGGTACTGTTTTATTTAAAGATTCCGCAGTTACTATGATTAAGATTATTTTATTGATTAATTGCATGCTAAAGTTCTGATTAGTAGGTGATCACGACGTGGGTCACTACATAATCCGAGATATTAAAGTAGAAAACTTTACTTACTTTAAAAAACACATCACTTTTGGGAATTTTGCTCCATTTTTAATTCATTGTAAAACACAGCTATGTATATTGATGAGTACTCCATTTTCCCAAAACCCTGTTTCCGTCAAATGCATTATATTGATGGCATTGATTTTCTTAATTAGCTCATCAATTTCTTAGTATTTATAAGAGTTTTGAAGTTTGCGTAAAGGGAGTTAAGTAAATGCATGGTTGTTCTCTTGTTTTTATAACAAACCGTTACCTAATTAGCTCATCAATTTCTTGAGTATTAGCTCATATATATGGTGTTGTGGGATTTATATGACCATTATCATTAATAGCTTCTGATGGATGACCTACAACGAATTGACATTTCTCAATCAGCAAAAAACTAAAACAGTGAATTCGATAAATCAAAGTAGAAAACTTTACTTACTTAAAAAAACACATCACTTTCGAGAATTTTGCTCCATTTTTAATTCACTGTAAAAACACAGCTACCTATATTGATTAGTACTCCATTTTCCCGGAACCCCTTTCAAATTCATGAGTACTCCATTTTCCCGAAACCCCGTTTTCGTAAAATGCATTATATTGATGGCATTGATTTCCTTAATTAGCTCATCAATTTCTTGAGTATTTATAAGAGTTTTGAAGTTTGTGTAAAGAGAGTTAAGTAAATGCATGGTTGTTTTCTTGTTTTCTTACAAACTCTTACCTACTTACAATCATATATATGATGCTTACAAAATGCTTAAAATTATTTTATTATTAAAATATATATATTATTTGCTAATTTTTTTTAAACGATAATATCATTTCTAAAATTAAAAAAAATTTATTATAAGAAATCATACTTTTTTTTTACAAAATAAATATTAACACAAAAAAAGTGTTACATATATGTAAGTAACGTATACCAACAATACCAGTTAATGATTAATATTTGGGATTTTGTGTCAAATAAAATTATTTGACACAACAATTTAATCAATTTTATATTAAAATAATACCAACTTGATTATAGTTCATCCAACCATTTCATATAGTCTTTATCTATCAATTTTGAAATTTGTTCAAACACACAATTTATGTGAACTTAACAACACAAGAAACCGATCTTTTGTTAATTTGTTTAATAAAATTTGGATCTTCAAAAAAAAACAAACACAAGAATAAAGCTTGTGTCCGATACACTAGCATATATAAAGTAAAATTCACTAACATTACTTTTAATCGGTCAAACCAAAGAAATAGTAAAAGATTAATTAACATGAGAAAACCCCTTCTTTAAACCTACATGTGTAAAGTTTTCACTCTACCAAATTTTTTTGGCGTTGCATGTACATTTAGTTTTCAGAAGGTTTATTGCAGTACATGATTGATTTTATAGAATCTTACTCATGTGATCAACAAAGTTAAATGATGTTCAAACATCAATATTTAACCCAATTAATTGAAATCGTCTCTCACAATCCCTAAAAAAAGTCAAAATAAAGATCAAGTGTCCTTTATATAAGAATATGTAATATCATATCCAATTATCTTCATCTACTTCATAGTCTCTACTCTCTAGGATGTAGTAAGATTGTCAATTATATAGTTCGAGGAAGACAACATTTGCAAGGATGTATAGAACAAAATCAATTCATCTCCACTTCAATTTCCCTAAAAAAAAACTATGCATGTTTTAAATAGGAAAAATAAGTTTTTTGGTCCAGTATTTTATCTTTTTTGGGTTTTGGTCCATTAACTTTTTTGATATGGGTTTTGGTACACTAACTTTGCATTTTCAGTATTTTTTGGTCCAACTGCATACGTGTCAGCTTCTGATTGGTCCACGTTATTTTGGACCAATCAGAAGTTAACATGTATGCAGTTGGACCAAAAAACACTGAAAATGCAAAGTTAGTGTATCAAAACCCACATTAAAATAGTTAATGGACTAAAACCAAAACATGAACAAGTTAATGGACCAAAAAACTGATTTTTCCTTTTAAATATATAGAAAAATATATTTTCTCAGAGAAACAAATTTTCACGAACAATGCAAGATGTTATAGGGCGTTTTCTGCTGTGGCAGCCAAAAAACATATTAATAAAGAAGGAAGGTAATTGAGAAAATTTTACCTTTGGAAAAGAATTTGTCAGTGACTTTTTAACTGAAGAAACAAATCCATAAAGTAACCTATACTCTGAAGATGAAAGCGAGCGAGCGACCTGCTGCGGCGGCACAGGGAGCGGTATACCAAAATTTTTCGATAAGAACGATATAGATTTATGTCATATCAAAATTTCAGTACGGTATGCGATACCAAAAATTTCGGTATGGTATGCGGAATTCGTTGAATACTACGGTATACCGTACCTAGGGGTGTCAATTCGGGTGGGTCGGGTGGGTTCGGGTCAGGTCGACAAAAATAATTTAAAAAATTCGTCAACCCGAACCAATCCGAAAATGCCCAACCTTAACCTGAACCCAAACCCGGATAACCCGCCTAACCCAATCAACCCGAACGAACCCGATTTTATTATTTTTTATTTTTTAACAAAATAATTAAATAAAAATTCAAAACACATAATAATAATATTAATATTTAATTTAATCACATAATAACAAAATCTAAACTTATATATAATTTAAATTTGAACTTTTAGTTATATAAAATTTTAAGTATACTTATTACAAAAATTAAAAAATTATTTTTAAACATAAAAATTGTACAAAATAAATATTAAATGACGAAAATCTATTATATCAATATACAATAATTTTTTTAAACATACAATATATAAAAAATGTAGTAAATCTATCTTAATTTTGTATAAAAATTATAATAATAATTAAAAGTTTCGGGTCAACGCGACTTGATCCAAACCCTATCCAAACCCGATTAATTTTTTCGCATTAGCTTTCGGGTCAAACCGATTCAACCCAAACCCAAAAACCTCCACCTTAACCTGATATTTTTATTGTTGATTTGCTTCACTTCGAGCTTAGGAGGGAATTCGAGGTAGCATAACAATAAGTTCACGGGGAATTTAACAGGAATCGCGGTGCAGTGCCTTCAGAAACTCCCTGCTACTAACAATAAATTCACCTACAACTACGATAGTCGCACCTTCAATTATCTCGTCGAGGATGGACTCAGTAAGCTTCCGAGTGTCTGATCTATTTGCTCTTTTATTTGTTTTGTTTTCGAACGTTAATGTTTGATTTTGGTTCTTTCTTTGCTTGGTGTTTAAGATTAATTGATTGTTTTGGGTATTTTACTAATAATAGGTTGTGTACTCTTTGTAAGTTTGTGTTCTGGAGCTCAAGAGCAGGAAAGGGTCTTCAATAAGCAAAACTAACAATCCAGTTTGGAGTGTTATTTTGTTATCTTTTTTTTTTTTTTTAATATTTATCCTTTCTCACGAAATTCTTTTGGAAGATGTATGTTTTTTATGGACATCTTATGTTCATGTTGTTTTGCTGGAAAACTTTCAATTTGAACATTAGGTCTGTGATGAAGTGCCTATATTTTGAACTAATCCAACCAGAGTTATGGAATTCTATTTATTTAACTGGCATGCTTCATAATTTTTGCTTCCATGTGTAAAGCTAAAAATATACGGTGTAATCGAGAACCCGAGCTTGTTATAAGTTAAATATGTCTTGGGACGGAGATATAAACTCTTTTGATTTCTCTGTTATTTCTTGTTGTTTAATCTTTGGTTGGGCCTTTTGCTCTTGATTTTCATATAGAAGTTTGGATGGAGATTTGACAGACTGTGGATTTGTGCAGTTTTGTTTAGATGGTTTGAAATGGTAGGGCAGTTGGAGCAGTTAAGGCTTGCTGCCTCTTGGTAGAAGAAAAATGTTTATTCTCGGGTTCACCTTGTCTATGAAGAAGTTAACACATTATCAGTTTTTCTAGCTTAATCTGGTTGTCAGATTTTGTTTATATAGTTCCAGCTCTTCTGAATATGAATGAGAGAATTATGTCTTTCCATCTCTTGAGTTGTTGATCCTAGTGTGCTCTTCCTCCTTTTTTTGTTCAATTGTATTTAGGCTTATGTTGCTGCTTGAATGTGTAAATGAACATGCTTGCGAATTGGAACTTCTTGTATAAATGCCCTCTAGGAATCAAGCTCGCCATCAAGAATTCCGGCTTCTGGTTCTGCCTCTTAACCGGTGATGCCATCTATAATTGAGTTCTGCACTATGTTTCAACTAACCTTATGTTTCGTTTGAGTCCCCAATATCCAGAAAGCTACTGATTTTTTGCTTGGGTTTTTGGTTTTTGCAAGTTTAAACTTGATTGTGCCACACACAAATCATTAACATTTGTAAATATTAGTAGGTTTTTAGTTTAGCAAGAACGATTTTACATCTAAATATTTATCTTAAGATTGGTTCTTTTGGTTATTATATCAACTTAATTACCACCATTGAACCAGTGTTGGTTTTTGCAGTGATTCTTGCTTGTCATCCTAATTCCCCTGATCCGTTGAGTTCTTTTTGTTTTAAAAAAATATTATAAATTATTGCCATATTATATATATATATGATAATGATAATAAGAATAAAGTAAAATAAAATAATATGATTTAAGTTTTTAAACCTTTTTCCACCTCCATGGATATTTTTTTAGTCAATTAAAGTCTGTAGCACTATGCTGTCATCTTAACCGACCTCACCACATTAAACTTATCCTATTTTATCTAAGAAACCGTGAACACATTTTATTATATAAGGCTAAGCATGCATTTGATTTGTCCAACTCCTTTTTCATATAATAACAATACATTTCGACATAATTCTATGCCTATAGTACAACAAAGTTTAGATGAAACATTGGTTATTATAAACTCGGCATTATATCGATCATAATTATTTGTGGCCTTATTTATTTATTTGTTTATTTTTTACCTTGCTTTTCAAAAATATATTTAACAAATATTCAAAATATGATTAAATAACTTTACTTACGATCACTACCTGTACAAATAAATAATTCTTTATGTAATTAAACAATGAGGTTAATGTTCGTTTATTTCTTGGGATCAGACTGATAAGTTATTTAGTGGTAATTGTCTCTTGCATCTGCCTTCCTTTCATCCCTTGCTGGTTAATTGTCAATTAGTGATAATTGTCGTTACATTTACTTGCAGGCTGCATATGGTACACTTTTTGAAGTTGAGAATCGTTCTACATTTTACTTTCCTTATCGAAAAATTTCATTGGCCAAATGGTTAGTTTCTCAGCAGCGGAAGTTCCAGAATGACCTCAAATATATCAATGATTGTCTCGATGATTTGATAAAAAATGAAAAAGAGACCAGAGAGGTGAGACAATTTACAGCTGAATTGTCATGGTAATATATAAATCATGCTATCGTAATGCAAGTTGTATTCGATAAATCTGTTCCATCCCAAGAGACAAATTTCTTATTTTTGAAATGTGATGGCAGCATTCATGAGATGTGTCTAGTTTTTTTATATTTATAACTTATATTCGAAATTTAAGAGTTGCATAAAGATCACAAAATTATTAGAAAAAATAAGGACTACCTATTTATTTGTTGCACGTAATGATGCCATGTATTTGTATTATACTCTTGGATATTAAATAGGATATACAAAGTCAAAGGTAAGCATTGTTTGTGAAATGATTGAACTTCTAGATTCATAAGTTGAAATCTGTTGATTGCATGGGTCGATCCTATTGTTTGGTATCATAGTTATCTTTGTTTGGAGAATTGTAAATTTCTGAGTTTACCAAGCAAAGAATGAGCTGTTGTTTGTTTTTTGTTCACCCATGTCTTCCTGTCTCGGGTTATTGTCAAACTTATATTCAAGATTGTTAATACAACTGAGAAAAGATTGTTATGATGCGTTCCTGTCTTAGAGTTGCTGAGTTTTTTTATTTTTCTGTTTTCCCATGAAAAGTGAGAGACATTAGTCGAAGTTTGATTATCCATGTTTAAATTGGAATAAGTTTGTGTTGACTATAATTTTGTAAGGACCGTATTTTCTTATAAGCTAAGTGTCAGTTTTGGCTCACGGAGCTTTTGATTTGGCAACTATTTTACAGAGATTCAGGAATATTGATTCGGATTTGCCAACGAAGGTTTCCAGAGAAGCATGAAGCATTTTCTGAAACACATCAAAAGAAGGAAGCAGAGTCCCCAGATGATAAGGCCACACGCGACGATAGTGGTGGCACAACCTTGGCAGTACCCGACAAGCCAGGGAGTGGAATCCAAGCTTGGGGGGATCTTGAAGAGGAGGTGTCTGCCGAAGAACTTGGAATCCATGGAGGACAAGAAGTTAATTCCAAGTTCACGTAGAGTTGGAAAATGTTCCAAAAAATTTAAATGATTCAACTGTAAAATGTTGTAAATATTATTTTCAAATATTGAAAAATTATGTATTAAACTTTAATTTTAATTTTATATTTTAAATGATTTATAATACAGAAAAATTGTGTATTTAATTTTAATTTTTTTTTTATCCGGAAAAAGACAACGGTTTTTATTTGTTGTAAAAGTGTTGTTTATTGCACCCAAAGACATCAGTTTAAAAACGTTGCAAAACTGTTGTCTATATCACTCAAAGACAACAATTTAAAGTTGTTGTCAAACTGTTGTCAAATGCGCAAAAACACAACGGTGAAAAACTATTGCAAAATCATTGTCTTTTGCATTATCGTAGACAAAAAGACAATGTTTTTTCATCGTTGTCTACTTGTTTATGAGTGTCACTTTTAACAACACTGCATTTAACAACAGTTTTTTGGGACCTACGACAACGGTGTTTAGCTGTTGTTGATGAGCATTTTTCTTGATATATATATATATATATATATATATATATCATCAAAACTGAAGAATCCAACATATATTATTTTATATAATTTGTTATTTTAATATATTGAAATAATTAATATCATAATTTAAATAATACATTTAAAAATATAATGTATATATATAATATGTTATTTTAATATATTGAAAAAATTAATATCATAATTGAATTATTTGAAATTTAAATATTTTATCAGTCATTGAAATAAATTAATATTTTTTTTAAAAAATAAGTATCATCTCTGATAGTTTTATCATTTTCGGATACAAATCAATATTTGCAAGCTTAGATTAACTCAATACATTGAAATAAGTAAATTAAATTGAAATATCAAATCAAAATCATTAATCTGAATAAAATACTTTATATAATTTTCATATAATTAAAATAAAAAAACGTTATGGTATAAATTATTAACATTTAAATTTTAATATTATTATAATGATCCTTAATGACAATATAAATTTTAAAAATGGTTAAACGTTATAAAATAATCTCAAAGAAAAATTGTCATTATTTTCAAGTATTTATGGTTTCCATGCAAAGAACAATTTTCGGTGATAATAATTAATAAATGACTGAAAAGGAGTTTTCGATGATAATAATAATTAATTAAATTAAATTAAAAGAATAAAAACCCTAAATTTCTAAGACTTCTACTAATTCTTCTTGTCCTTCCACATGGCTTTCTTCAAGTTCCATCTCCACAGGCTCTTCCTCTGGATCTTCAGGGTCTTCCTCGGGTTCTTCCTCTTGCTGTAACTCTTGGATCACGTAAAGCAAGGAAGAATTTTCTTCGGACAGAGTATCAACAGTATTTGAATCTGGTTGGGATTTCAGAGATTTTCGCGTTTTATTGAATCTGCTCCAATTCCCCTGTTTGGGATTGCAAAGCTTGGTGCAGGTATGGTTTCATCGTTTTTTTGGTTTTTTTTAACCACATGCTGCTTTCCACAAGTGCTTGTTGTTTTATCGGCTCTTTGTTTCAAGGTTTGACAACCTGAATGTCATCTCCTTCTCCGTTAATGCAAAGTTTTAATGTCTTTTGTTTTGCTTTGTTTTGTTTTGTGACGGGATTTGAAATTTTATTGTTTCGCTTTGTTATTACAGTCTTGTTTTGGTAAATCGTTGTTCTTGTTGGCCAGATCTACCTTTCCGTTGACTCTTGTTTGTGTTTCCCTTCCGTAAATCAGGCGTTCTCCCCTCTTCTCTTCCGCCTTTCTGCTTCTTCCTCGCAGTGGAAACCTTCATACCAATTTGTTACGGTAGACTTTTTCCCTTTTGTTTTTCCCACATGATGTTACAAGCTTGGAAGACTTCTGAAATTAAATCATTTGGAAGACTTCTGAAAGTAAATCATGTCTCTTGGGGTTCCTGCATCTTTCTAACATTTTTACATGTTATATATATTTACATTTCCCAGGGATCAGGACTTGGATCATTATCTGATATGGATGGTTTGGCTACTACATTTGCCAAGGTGAGAGCTGGTATATAACCGAAATTTGTCGAGCCAAATAAGAAACTGAAATTGGGGGAGCTGCATGCGTGTATTGAAGGACACTCCGATTCTCACTTTCTTTAGTGCCTGCACAATATTTTGTCACTTATCTTTATTAAATGTTGAGAACGATGAGTAGTGAGTGTTGATAAAAGGTTAACAAAATGGAAAATACTAAAAAGAATAAATGCTCGATTAATCTCTAAATTACTTCCCTTTTTTAATTTTTTCATTGAAAGAATATACATCAATATTTAATTTTCTTTATTGGCTATAGTAAAACCAGTAAATCCACGCATGGTTATGGTATGTTTTCCTTTTATGTTGACTTTTTTGGTAATCCTTGATTTTCCGCGAACTTGTTCCTTGTGTTAGTGAAAGGCTACCTATAAGGGGAAAGATTGCCTTTGTGCCAGTGAGTGTGAACTCAATTTAAGATAAACATTACGTTAATTATTTCTTGTAATCACATACATATGTGAATTGGATCCAGTCTAATGGGCTGGATTTGTTTATTCTTACACAGATTTTGTCAACATTATACTATGAAGTTTGAAAAGCTTTTTTATTTTATTTTATTTTGTTCTCTGGTTACATATCTCTGTTACTTTTTCATTCAGAAACGAAGGAAGGACATTTGTGAACCAAACCATCGTTCCAGGGGTAAGTTAAACCGGCTTCAAACCATCGTTTAAGTTCCAATGTACGCGCGTGTGTGCGTCTATGTGTATATGAGGTAATCTTTAATTATTAAATTGATAGAGTTAGAAGTTAAAACTTGAATTCAATTTTTTATGTGCCGAAGTATAGTTCGGTTTTGTCGGGAATGGTAATTATATGTATATGATGTATTCTTGAAATGTGATGATCAAATTGTTGTTTGCTGCCTAATCTTCTGTTAAAGTTCGAATGTTTTGTGAAATACAGATGGTGGCTTGATGAATATTATCGATATATAAAATCTGGAAATACAAGCCCCCAAGTCCTTGTAAAAATCCCCCAAGTAGACATCGAGTTTTTGTGGAATTAGTAGTTATCAATACAGAAATAAGCAAGCACGTGCATTTAGTTGATGTGAGCTGATTTGTTCAAGCTTTTATTTGTTATCAATTTATTTAGTTCAATAGTTAAGAACATCTTCAGCTAATTTTTAGCACCAAAATCAAAATGAGATACTAGATACTTTATAAATGAATTATGGGAAGGTATAAAGAGAGTTTTAGAGGTTTTACCTATGACATGTATCTGAAATCGATGTTATTGATAATTCAATGGTGTAAAGAGGGGCTAATTGCATCCACACCCCCTGTGAAAAGTCTAAAAGGCATAAAACCCCCTGTGTAAAATTAATAGCATGTTAGATCCTATGTTTTAAAAAAATTAGCATAAAAACCCCTATGAGAGGGTATAAATGTGCCCGAATTTGTATAACATAGGGGTGAAATGTGCTACATTTTAAAAAACTGAGGAATGTATTAGCCTATTAATATTTCTTAAGGGGTTTTATGCCTTTTAGACTTTTCACAGGGGGTGTGGATGCAATTAGCTCGTGTAAGGAGACTGCTTATAGTAGAGTTTTAATGTTGCTAGTAACATCAGCCTTTGAGGGAGGAACTAGCTGCCACTGAACGGAGAGCCAAAGAAGAGGATGCTGGCTGTAACACATTAAAGTTGGTTAGTGTATGTGATGAAATAAAATTGTTATATCTGACATTTTTTTCTCCTATTCAAATACTTAATGTTTTGCATGGAACAAATTTTCTTGAAGATGAATATCCTTGGGGCCCAATGACAAGAATGAATCTGGGAAAGCTGTTATCGGTTCTTTAATTCCCAGAGAGGAGGTGGTGAGTGGGAGTTTGAAAGAATGATGGAAGGGCGATATAAACCAGGAACTGGTTTCGTTACTCACGCAAGAAACACTTATGCTCGCAAGAGATTGTTTGAGGGAACATGTATATGACATCTGCCAAGGATCCAACAATCTGGAAAGTCAAATGCATGGCATAGTTGCATGTATAAAAATTGTGCAATGCTTACAGTAGATAAAACTATGAACTGCCAACCTGTTTTAGTTCAGGTTGGTTAACTGTTCAAAACCTAATCGATGCATAGTGTGTAATATGTATGCATTAGACTTAACGAGTCTATGGGTTGACTTGAAAATGGAATATAAATGGGATGCACATAATACAGCACCAGTAAAGGATGGGACGTACTTTTCAGAAGACAAGCATATTCCTGATCTTCTTAAGAAGAAGCATTCGAAGAATAATTGGCATGATGAAGATTTGGAAAATGATGGGATCAAGGATTCTTGCAAAGATGAAGATGAGCCTACTCAGCTATATTTGATTTCTTATTCACACTATACGTAATACATTTTATCATTAAGAATGCTTAAATTGTTTGGGCATTCCCTTTCTCCTGCATTATATCATGTTAGTCAAATGTCATTCTGTTTAACAATAATGATGGTGTGGCTAGATTTCCTCTTTCAAATGAATTTATGTGCATGATTATTACCAGAAATGGACTTCATTAATTTTTTTATATAATCAGTAGTAGATTTCATTCTTTCCTGTAAATGCTTGATTATACATGACATTGAACAGGGGATTGCATATCTGAATATTTGCTCGTGTAATGATTGATTGTGAGCTTTTCCTTTCTATATCTATGAATTGACATTGGTATCAATTATTTTATGTAGATGTAGATGGGCATTCTTTGATTTTGGTTATTGTTAAAAATATTTACTGTTGGCCCAGTTGATGTATGCATTATGACACAATACTCGACGATTTCTGTTTACCAATTACGTGTCTAAATGGACATGCTTTGTATCACTTTCCTGCCTTGCTTTTGTGAACCGAAAGTTAAATCTACTCGTGTTGTTTATAACTTATTCCGTAAAATTCGTGTACTGATTGCTTACCTTAATTCTTGGAGATTTTAGTACGTATTTGAGGAGATGGTTGGAATTCTCAGTTACGGAAGTTGAGGTTAAAATATATAAAGCTTTGCTTGCTTTTTTGGTTGATCAGAAGCTATATTATTATTATTATTATTATTATTATTATTATTATTATTATTTTTTCATATCATTATGGCTATATATTGTCCCGGTAAATAGTTTGATTGACATTTTACTTGTAAACCATAATATTCTCATGTTTTCTGCAACATTTTTTACGATGAGGAAAAAATTTAACTGCAACTACCTTAAAAATTATAAAATAATCATCCTCATGGATGAACTTACTCTCAATTATTATAACTCAGTAAATAGTGAAAGAATGTTTGTTACCTTTAACACTATTTTTTATGGTTTATAAAAGTAAGCGTATATTTAATTTAGTATTACAAGATTTAGTAAACATATATATAAAATATAACATGGTGTGTGTGTTCAATGCGATAAAATATATGCATAACCACTTTCGATTGTAGACATATTGCATGCATGTACATTCTAATAACAAAATAGTAGATAGCCATTTATTAATCTACAAACTTGACTAAACACCTCAACATTTGAGGTGTTCATAACCTAGTATATATATATATTAGAAATCGAAAATGGAGATGCATAAGCTTAACCTTTGTAGAACAAGAGCGAAAGGCCCAATGACGAACATGGCGATCACATGCCGATAAACGACGAACACATAGATATGCTCATGTTTTTGTTCAACGCAATCTTGGAAATGATATCCATCAACTCCCGCAAGCCATGCTTGCAATAAAAATACTAATAGGAATGGCTTCAGCTGCTGGAACAAAATGTTTTTGTTCATCTTCATTGTGAATGCAAGTTGAGAGTGTGTATTCCTGAGCCAAAAAAATGTTGTTTTGAAGAATAAATACTACATATTATACTTTAAATTCAAAATCATGATGGTAGACATGGTACGTAGTTATATTCTGATTTGAATAGATATGCATAATCTCTTACGACTGAAGATTAACTCATGGGTTAATTTTTTTATTTTAAAATTTTGGATTAACATGTGACATTAAACTTTTGATTTAATTATATTTAATTAAAAAATGATAATAGTAAATTCTATTTTCTAGACACTTTTGTCTTGCTGGAATTTGGATTAAAAGTTTTAATGGTTTTAATTGAATCATGATTGAATTTAAAAATATGAATAGAGATAGTACTAAAGGTTAATATATATGTAATCTAAAATTTTAAAATATAGATAAAACGACATAGATAGATATAGTACTAAAGATTAAAAAAATGATTAGGAAAATAAGAAAATAAATTTTAAATTACCGATAATAAATTACAAATAAGTATCAAAATTTTTTTAGGTAAAAAAGAAAAAATGGATATTAGTGTAAATTCATTTTGGAATTCATCAAATTAATTGAAAGCTAGTTAGGATAGTGTGCAAATTTTAATTAAATAAATAATAAGATAAGATAATAAAATTAAAAATAAGATTGATTCACTTATATTGAATATTATTATTGTGATATTTTAGTTATTTGATTTGATATTGATATTGATATTTTAGATATATCACAATTAACTAAAATATTATATATATTAATAATATTTTGGCCTAACAATTAAATCAGCCTCAAGAGTGTTTCACAAAGTTTCACAAATTTCTTGAAGGCATTTTCCTAGAATTTAGTCCAGCAAGAATCCCACGTAAAACCTATTTAAGATCAAAGCAGTTCAACATGAATCACACTATTATAAACATATTAAGAGGATCAAAGGACTTAAAGAAGAAGATCGAAAGAGTTAAAGGACCCGGGAAAATCAATCTTCAGCAACAACAAGGTATATCAGCACACATGGATTCATGGATTCATCTGTTCCATAATGATTTTTTTTTTTTTTTTTGTTTTGACTGATTTACTACTATAGCTGCAATGGAACGGAGCATGCATGCTGACGAGGAAATCAATAATGCGTCTTTTCTCAGAACTTGTTTTGCCAATTCTTTATTAGGTTTATTTCGTTACACTTGCATTTGAAATGGTTTTTTGTTTTTTGTTTTTTGTTTTTTTGGGTTTATCAGGATCATTTTCTATGCAATGCAACGGAGAATGCAAGAAATCACCTCAAGTGATGAGGAAACGAACGATGGCAATGTGGACGATCATCGGACGTCTTTTGTTGCTTTATTAGGTTTATTTCTTTATACGTTTTCATTTGGAATGGTAAATAACAGAAAAATCTTTTTTGGGTTTATGAGGTGCGGGAATATTAACTCTTCCGTATGCCGTATCATCAGGAGGTTGGCTAAGTTTATTGTGTTTCTTGATTATAGCTGGCTTAACTTGCTATACCTCCTTATTGATCAGGAGGTGTATGGACATTGATGAAAATATAAGAAGCTTTCCTGATATTGGTCATCGGGCATTTGGGCCCAATGGACGAACACTGGTATCAATTGTCATATACGCCCAACTCTACTTGTTGGCAACAGGTTTTCTGATCATGGAGGGAGATAATTTGCACAATTTATTTCCCAACATATCATATAAAATCGGTCCATTTGTTTTTGGAGGAAGAAAAAGCTTTATCCTCCTCGTAGGTGTTCTTGTACTTCCCACCACTTGGTTGAAGAACATGAACCTTTTTTCTTACATATCCGCAACCGGAGTCATGGCTGCTTTTGTAGTCCTTGGTTCGGTGTTATGGTTGGGTGCATTTGATGGAGTTGGATTTCATGAGAAGGGAGTACTTATAAATTTGAAAGGGATTCCCCAAGCTGTAAGTTTGCACCACAGTTGTGACGCCAATTGCTAAGTACGCGTTAATGGTAATGCCGATCGTAAAAGAGCTTGAAAATCTTCTCACAACAGTCCCCGGCAGGGGACTCAGCACCTTGATGAGAACAGGCGTGGCAGTTACCACGATTATAGTGGCTCTGACCGTCCCTTTTTTTGGATCTCTCATGTCACTTGTTGGCGCTTTCTTGGACGCAATATCTTGCCTGGTATTTCCATGCATTTTCTACATGAAGATATCTGGTGCCTATCGGAGGATCACACTTGAGATGATATTTATATGGATGATTATGTTGGTTGCTAGTTTTATTTTCGTTGCTGGTACATACGCAGCTGTGCGTGATATTATTCAAAATTTTGCAAAAACATAGTTTACATAACTTGTAATGCATCTCCAGAAAACTGCTTCCTTTCTCATTCCAAAAAGATATGGAATTTTATTGGCAATTATATAGAAAATGCTAGTTCTAATTAAATGATATATTTTTCTTGGACCCTCTAGACACAATTACTGAGTTTGCATATAAAGGCAATTGGAAATGCTCGAACTTTGCAACTGAAGCTGAATAATTACAATCAAAATTTAGTTGTTGTGCAACGTAGAGGAAAACACGCTCATTGTTTGTGCGCAAAGTCGACAAGACAAACTCTCATGTATAAATCATGGAAACATTGAATGAGTCGCATCTGTGAGTAACCATTTCTAATCTTTTTCTGAATTTGTTTCCCTTCCTTTCCATTTGATTGATATTTTTGGTACTGACAAGCTAAAATCAAGAAACTTAGTTTCACATATATCTCAATTTCATGATGCGCTAGACAAAAATGGCAACTTGTACAGAATCAAGTCACAAAAAAGTCCACGTGCTCAGTGTTGGTTAGTAAAAATATATTAAAAAAATAAAAGCTAGTCAAATGAATACGTGATTTCAGACAAATTCCAGCTTTTCTATACTTACATTATACTTTAAATTCAAAATCATGATGGTAGATTATGGTGGTTGTGAAACTCCAAATTTTTAGAATTTATATTTTTATTCGTGGTATAATTATATATTCCGAGATAATTTTTGAGCTTTTATTCTTATTTTTAAGTTGTAAGACGTTTCTGTAAGTTTATTTCATTTTTAGGAATTTTGAGTTGTACAGAATATTTATTTTGGAATTTATTCATGAAATAGACTGGTTTTAGTTAAATTCTGTACTAAGAGCCTGATTATTTTCGAATTTTATTTGAAAGCAACGGCGATATCACCCGACCCCGGGCGCGGGGCGTGACAGTGGTTGTATTCTGATCATATGAAAAGATATGCGTAATCTCTTACGACTAAAGATTAACTCGGAGAGAATTTTTAAAATGGTCTATTATGAAATTTGGCCTTAATTAAGTTGAGTTAATTTTTAAAATTAGTATTTAATTATGTTGAAGTCCAATTATATCCTTTAGACCATTTTTTTTTAAAAAAAACTATGATTTCACCAAATTTAGTTGTTGAAACTTGAAATACGGTAATTACACATTTTACAAATTAAAATGAGATGACATTTACCTTAATTTTCTAAAAAAATAAAAAGCTTACACACACTAATTCATACTAAAAATTGATATTTTCATTAAAGTATTAATATTAATGATATAAATTTTGAATAAAAAAAAATAAAATAAATCCGCATGTAAATACAAATACAAGTAGTTACATGTATTTATATAATCAGAGAGGGAATATTTATTTACTTTGTTTATGCTTACAAAAGTTTTGACTAGCTTGTATACGATATAATATAATTGGGAGATCTGAAGTAATAATTACTATATACTGTCATATTAAAATTTTAGTAGCCAATCATGTCAAATATTTATCTTTTCTATTAGCCAAATGACAATAAGAAAATTTTACAAACCTTATATTCAAAGTTATTTTTATAATAAACATAAAACAACATATTCATCCCTGCTTGGAATCTTCTTGTTTTTGACAAGATTGTCAAAGGAAGCAGCAGCAGACGGCTCTCTGCTGGAATCTTGCTTGAATCGTGCTTATTTTGAAACTCCAATTTTTTTCCTCATCTCAAACACAGACTCTTTTGAGTTATTTCCGATTCGATTAGCGTATTTTTGGAACAAAGGAAAAGAATGTCATGTTTTTACTCCATAATCAAGTCATATGCATGTTATAAGATTATATTATGTATTCGTTATTACTTGAGTATGTTTGTTGGGTCTCCAGACTCACTATGCTTGGATGATGCAGGTGAGGGAGATACCGTAAATGATTTCGATGTTGAACAAAGAGGCGGAGTAGTCGAAAAGGCGAGGAGTTGCATGGCATGCACGCTGTTGAAGAACCTCTTGCAACCTGATCACGAAATTTTTGCATTTAGATACATTTTCAACAAATGATTTGGTTCATGTTTTGAATCGTAGATGGGTTTCATACGTTTGTAAAATTTTCAACTTTGCAGGAGGGTTTTTTTTTTTTTTTTTTCTGGGTGATGTGAGATTTTGATTGTGAAACTCAATGTTTTAAGTTCATAAGGTTATTTTCCTTTGCAATTCATGAAAATAATTTCCGCAAAAAAATTTATTTTCCACATTTATTTTATTTATGAGCATACTTCTTGGTGAAGTAGTCGGAGATGTCACGGTGTATTTTCTGAATAATTTCCTAGATTTAGGGACATTGGATATCAATATTTATATATGTTCTCCAATCATTATATATGTTAACTCTTAATTTCTTTTCTTTTAAATATTAAACGTCTCCCATATTTATCAATATGTCGACCATAATTAAATTATTTTATGAACTAAATTAAAATAATCTAACATTTTGCACTCTCCATGTTAAGAACACCGTAGTGGCGGACCTACATGGTCCCAAAAGGGTGCGACCGCCCCCTCTGAAGTTATAAAAAAAATTAAGTACTATATACATAATATATCTTTTAAATGTAAATTTAATTGTGCGACATCCTTTTTGAAATTTTTCAAAAAAACTTAGTACTATATATAATATATTTTAGAATGTTGATTTAATTTTATATTGATTAGGATGATCTTTGATGAATAAAGATAAGAATATATTTATTTAAGACTATAACAGAATTGACAGTATGCTTTGTATTGACCCATAATTGTTTTTGAAAAACGAAAAACCTTTTATGCTTGAATGTGACGGGGGAAATTTGATTCGGTTTTCTCAATTTTATCCAACTGATTTCTTTTTGATGGAGTTAATTCATCTTGAGCATCAACTTTATAACTTTATTTTTGACATGCAAAGTAACGATCTGTTCCCTAAAGCTGCGGGAATTATCGAGCTTGCTAAAATGATGTTATAATCGAAGAAATATCGATTATATCATTTGGTATATTTGTTTTGAAAGTTAACATTGTTATTACTCGTTGCAATTGTTACCGTATAAAGAGTGTTTCAACAATAAAAATAATCAAAATATCACCTCATAATCGGTTGGGAAATGATGTGTTATATGATGTTTTGATACCATAGAGCATGATGTGTTTGATACAGTTGATATTGAAACTATTATTCAACATTTTCAAGCTATAAAATTTCGTATTGTGTTATTTTAAAAACATATGAAGTTGATATATGACTTATTATATACTTTGTGTTGTAATAATTATTTTAATTTATTGAATATGCCCCTCCTCGTTGAAAATCCTGAGTACGCCACTGAGAACACCGCTCCATTATCGATAGCTAACAGAGCAAGAGCAACTGCAGGTCAAGGAGCATCATAAACCCAAGATCACAACATATTCAAGAATTCATAATTGCGTAATTATATGTTCAAAAAAGAAAAAAAGAAGTTGAAATATTACCAATCATCGACGATTTGTCTTGTTCATCTTTCTGGGGAGGATAGTTTATGCTACTTGAGGTGTCGATGGATTAACTGAACTGTTTGAGTGGCTCTGAAAAGATTATTAATTGACTTGTGATTGGCCGACCACTCGTTAGAATCCGAGCATATTATTAGGTGAATCAGCGGTCAGCCATTGACGCGTAAAGTTTTTTTTGGCAAATTGAAATAATTTTTGGCGGAAAAAGAATTTTTTTTTAATTTGAAAGGGGTTCCCGGAGCTGTGACTTTTTACTATTAAAAAATGGAGTAAAATTTTTCAAGGTGATGTGTGTTTTTTTTTATTTTGTGGATTCATTCTAATTATTTCGAGGATACGTTAATCGGAATATACAACCTAATGAAATTATTACTATTTTATCAGAATATTTGAATGATTTGGCTGATACTTATATCCTTCTTTATGTCCTTCAACTTCGTCACCACTCACCACTATGCATTGTTTTTGTGATACATATTGATTTGATAAATCACATTTTTTTAACGATATCTCAATGTAATTATTTGAATTATCATGTTTAAACGAATTAATTAGATATTTTGGCTATTCTTGGAATTTTAATTGATCAATGGGTTTATTAATTTACCATCGATCTTCAACAAAAACTCATAATTTCTACTTTTATTTCTCGGATTCAGTGTTTTGGTTTTTGCTGATTGAAAAATGTCAATTCGTTGCAAGTCATCAAAAACTACTGATGGTAATGGCTTTGAGTCCCAGCCATATAAATATTGGATACTCCCACAGTACCATATGCCATGAGAGTAATTTTGGTAACAAAATCAATTTATGGTAATTTTTTTAAGATTTGCTTTTGATAACCATTTTTTTTTTTATTTTCCCACGTTTTATAATTTTATTGATTTGTTTTCTAAATTTAAAATTTATTTCAGTTTATTACTTTGTATTATTATGTAGATTGATACATAATTTTTATTTCTTATTACAAATAATAATTGATAATGATAAAATTACAGATAAAAAGTAATAATATTATTATTTTTTTGTTGCTATAATGTTGGGCACCATAAAAGAAATATATATATATATATATAGTTTTGTTATACTACCCACCAACTATGCCCATCTCCCTGCCCACCATGTACAAGCCATGAGTTGACCCATACAATAAATGAGTTGACTTGTATATGGTGGGCACAAAGTTGGACATAATTGGTGGACAACATAACAAAATTATTTATTTATTTATATGTATATACGCAACGTGTACCAACAACACTAGTTAATGATTAATATTTTGGATTTTATGTCAAATAAAATCTAAACAAAACAATTAATTAATTGAAGGATACATTTGTGCGATATTAAATTCCTGTTAAATTTATTACCAAAATTATTTTTTATGAGTTATTTTCTCACAAGTACGCGTTTTTTTAATTTTCAATTTCATCAAATTAATATTATTTTACAGAAACAAAAAATAATAATATTATTACTTTTTATTTGTAATTTTATCATTATCAGTTATTATTTGTAATAAGAAATAAAAATGTATCAATCTACATAATAATACAAAGTAATAAACTGAAATAAATTTTAAATTTAGAAAAACAAATAAAATAAAACTATAAAACGTGGGAAAATAAAAAAAGTTAGCAAAACCTAATCTTAAACCGTTACTATAATTTAATTTTGTTACCAAAATTATTCTCACAGCATATGGTGTTGTGGGAGTATCCAATATTTATATGACTGGAACTTCAAAGCCCTTACCATCAATAACTTCTGATGACCTGCAACGAATTGACATTTCTCAATCAGCAAAAAATAAAACAATGAATCCGAGAAATCAAAGTAAAAATTAAGAGTTTTTGTTGAAGATCAATGGTAAATAAACCCATTGATCAATTAACATTCAAAGAATAGCCAAAATATATATCTAATTAATTCGTCCAAACATGATAATTCAAATAATTACATTGAGATATCGTTAAAAAATGTGATTTATCAAATCAATATGTATCACGAAGACATGCATTGAAAGGGTCCGTGTCCTGATTTAATATTTAATCAAACTACCAGGATTAATTAATGTAAACAGCGAAAAACGAGTTAAAAATTTGCGTTTTGGGCCTACAGAGAATTCGGCATGACCTATTCGTAAATAGGACATCCCAAAAAAACTGTACAACACAACCAGCAATATATACTCGAAAATAAAGACACAACCCCAATTTATAAACATATAGCCGCATTGGCCAGGACTAAACACATGCAGAGCCGGCAAGGCTCGATCACACAAATAACAATCCAAAACAAAGTCCAAAACTATCGATACAGATACACAGGGAATCACCCCAGCAATTATAAAACTCGCCAAATTGATATATACATATATCTTGGAACTTGACTCTACGCTCGACTCACTGGGTACCACTAGATCACGCTCCTCCAGATGCGTCAAATCCCCCTGGATAACCTGCTATGGAATCACAAACAACCACAACATAAAAAGAAAATAGGGGTCGGACCCCAGTACGACGAACTAGAAAAATTACGACAAATATAATTGACATGAATAAAATCAAGTACAATGCAATGAAATTCAATGTAATGCGTGACAGGTATCAATGGAATAAGGGATACCAAATGGAGTCCAAATAATCGTATCACAATAATCTCAGTGGCCACCCGTGCCAGGAACGCAGCAGACCTCGAATCATCACTGCTAATCCACACACGTAGCATCGAGGGCGACAAGAGATACCCGTCCGGCCTCATGCTGTCATCAGGAGTGTCGTACGTAGCATCGAGAGCATGGTTGCTACCCGCTCGGTCTCGTGCTAACTCAAGAGTGCACTAAATAATGTTACTCGCTCCATCAATGACTCAATACATCTCAAGAGATCAATATCAATAGCAATCAAAGGAGTCAAGACTCAACGTGCGATGAAAAATTGTAAATGAGTGAATGCAATCATATAATTCACATAAGCACATAAAGCACGTTATCACTCATTACAAAATATTAAATATCATTACATGTCATTATAGGCGTCGTAATATAAGCAGCTCATACGTACCTCAACCAACACTTAATTTACCACGGAAATATCTCAAGTATTTCTCGGATATTCCAATCCCAAATTTTCAGAATCTGTAATTCCAGAAAAATTGCTCATAAATCCTAAAATTCATATTTCATATTAAAACATCCTATCAATGACCAAATATCAAATATACGACTCTAAAACATCGAAATACTGAAATTAAAACAATCTGAATTTTTCCGAAAATTCCTACAAATTTCAAAAATTCGCATTTATATTTTCTAGAGCATCTAAACACTCCATTAATGAATAATCAACACTAAAATTCGAAAATCCCCAATTATAATAATCTGAAAATTCGAAATATTGCCCCAATAATTTCTGAAAAATAGTCAATACCTTCAATCGACTCCGATATAATACCTACAACCAATAATAAATCAAATATCGATTATCGAAAGTCAATTGAATCGAAATACCCAAAATTCGAAACCCTAGCTACTGAAAATAACCTCAAAGCGTGGAATTAAAGGGTTAAACAACTAACACAACCTACCCCTAAACTCCGGCGACGATCGGCGGTGGCAAACGGCCGCGAACAGTGGCGGCTGGACGGCGGCTGTTGAATACGGGTTTTCGAGACAGCGACGAAACCTTACGAAATTGGTATCAAAAGAAAGTTTACGTCACGAGGATTCCGGAACTATATTTATTTTTGAAAATCGATTACCGACGGCAAAGATACGAAGATTTGAAGCGATAGGAAAATTTTGAAATGAAAAGGAAAAGAAACAGACGAGAGAAGCGGTGGAGAAGATGGGTTTGAGGAGAGAGAAATGGTCTGACTATATATATCCATATCTATTAAATTAGATATGTATTGCTTTAATGTGTATCTTATTTTTATTCATTCGGGGTTAAATCTTGACCCGGTTCGAGTTATTTTAACTTTTGTGTGCTCGATAAATAAAATATGCATTTTAATATCGTCTATAACCCGATATTGAAAAATACATACACACAAATTAATTAACATCTTAAAATCGGGTCCTTACATTTCTCCTCCTCTAAAAAGAAGATTTCGTCCTCGAAATCAAACACACATCAAACTTATATACATAGTGGTCAAGCATCTACCACTGATAGTACATAGGAAAATCGGAGTACATGGCATAATTCATCACATTGTCAAACAAATGAGGCCATTCTTGACGCATTCTAGACTCCAATTCCCACGTAACTTCTTCTCTCCCATGTCTACTCCATTCCACCATAACTAAAGGAATCGTCTTATTCCTAAGTTGCTTTTTTTTACGATCAAGAATCTGCACTGGATACTCAATATAGCTAAGGGAACTATCCAACTCCACATCATCAGCCCTCAAGATATGAGAAGGATCTGGTTCATACTTTTGCAGCATAGATACGTGAAATACATCATGTATCGCAGACAAACTCTGCGGCAAGTTCAAATGATACGCCAAAATACCAATCTTCTCAACAATCTCGTACGGACCGATATAACGAGGAACTAATTTCCTTTTACGCCCAAATATCATAGTACCACGAAATGGTGATATTTTCAAGAAAACAAAATCGCCAACCTGAAATTCTAAAGGTCTACGCCTGTTATTAGCATAGCTGGCTTGACGATCCTGGGCTGCTTTCATTCTTTTTCTGATCAATTCAACTTTTTCTTTCATCTCTTGAATAAACTCTGGTCCTGACAACTGTCGTTCTCCTACTTCTTCCCAACATATCGGAGATCTACATTTTCTGCCATACAAGGCTTCAAATGGTGTCATCCCGATAGATACTTGATAACTATTATTGTAAGAGAATTCACCCAAAGCTAATGATTCTTGCCAACCACCACTGAAATCCATCACAACAGCTCGTAATAAATCTTCAAGCGTCTGAATAGTTTTTTCAGATTGACCACCTGTCTGTGGATGATAGGCAGTACTCATGGCCAATTTAGAACCCAAAGCTGATTGCAAACTAGACCAAAACTTAGAAGTAAATCTGGGATCACGGTCTGATACTATAGTAACTGGCACACCATGCAATCGCACTATCTGATCAATGTACATTTTCGCCATTTTCGTATATGTCCAAGTACGATCATATGGAATAAAATGGGCAGATTTAGACAATCTATCCACAATAACCCAAATGGCATCACAACCACAATTAGATCGAGGTAGGTGTGTCACGAAATCCATAGTAATGTATTCCCAATTCCACTGTGGTACTTCAAGACTAAGTAACATACCACCTGGTCTCATTCTTTCAGCTTTCACTTGTTGACACTTCAGACACTTAGCCACAAAGTCAAAAATATCTTTCTTCATACATTCCCACCAATAATGGGCTTTCACGATATGATACATCTTTCGAATTCCAGGATGTATACTATGTCGACTACAATGAGCTTCTCGTAGTATCTCTTCTTTCAAATCTATCAAATTTGGAACCACAAGTCTACCATTATAACGCAAACATCCATCAGAAGCAACAAGGAATTTCCCTGACTGACCAGCTGGAGTTAATTCTTTCAAGTGATGAATGTATGGATCAGTCTTTTGTGCTACTTTGATTTTTGAAATTATTCGTGGTTCAACTTGAATAGATGAAACTATGAAATGATTACCTTTAGCTCGATAAGTCCATCCTGAAGTTCCCAAATGCTCATGCAGTTTAGAAATAGTTAAAGATGCCAACATCTTAGTATGAACTTTTTTGCTCAAAGCATCTGCAGCTTGATTCACATTTCCTGGCTGGTATTGAATATCACAGTCAATATCCTTAAGCAGTTCCAACCATCGACGTTATCTCATATTCAAATCAGACTGTGTGAATAAATATTTCAGACTCTTATGATCGGAATAAATCATAAACTGTTCACCGTACAGATAATGACGTCATATTTTCAATGCATGCACAATGGCAGCCAATTCTAAATCATGAACTGGATAATGAGTCTCATGTGGTTTCAATTGACGAGATGCATACGCAATCACGCGTCCATTTTGCATCAAAACACAACCCAGTCCATTCAAAGAAGCATCTTTACATACAACAAATCCACCTGAGCTAAAGGTAATGCTAGTACTGGAATCGTAGTCAATTTTTCTTTCAAAGTCTGAAAACTAGCTTCACATTCCTCAGTCCACACAAAAATTCGATCTTTTTGAGTCAATATCGTCATAGGTCTTGCTATGCCAGAAAATCCCTTAATAAAACGCCTGTAATATCCAGCCAGACCCAAAAAGCTACGAATCTCAGAGACATTGGTTGGTCTAGACCAATTAAGAACAACTTCAACTTTACTAGGATCAACAGATACCCCTTGTGCTGATATCACATGTCCTAGAAATAATACTCTATCCAACCAAAACTCTCACTTAGAAAACTTAGCATATAATTGTGATGTTCTGAGTTTCTGCAGAACTAATGTCAAATGTTCTTTATGCTCCTTCCTTGATTTAGAATAAATCAAAATGTAATCAATAAACACGATAACAAATCGATCTATAAACTCCCGAAACACGCGATTCATTAAATCCATGAAAACCGCTGGAGCATTAGTCAACCCGAAAGGCACAACTAAGAATTCATAATGTCCGTAACGCGTTCGAAATGCTGTCTTGGGAACATCATCCTCTCAAACTCTAAGTTGATGATATCCAAAACGAAGATCAATTTTTGAATACACAGATGTACCCTGCAACTGATCAAACAAGTCATCAATTCGTGGCAAAGGATACTTATTCTTCATAGTAGCCTGATTCAATTGCCGATAATCGATGCACATTCTCATCGTTCCGTCTTTCTTTTTCACAAACAAACTGGAGCACCCCAAGGCGACACACTTGGTCTAATATAACCTTTTTCCAGCAAATCTTGCAATTGTGTCTTGAGTTCTTTCAATTCTGCTGGAGCTAATCGATATGGAGCTCGAAAAATAGGACTTGTACCTGACATCAACTCAATACTAAGATCTATTTCCCTCTGAGGCGAAAAACCCGGAATCTCATCAGAAAATACATCAGGAAAATCCTTGACGACAGGAATATCTGAAACTTTCAATTTCTCCTCCTTCATCACATCAAGAGCATAAATCATAAATCCTTCATTTCCTATCGACAATAATCTAAACATTTCCATTGCCGATACTAATGGAATGCGAGATTGTGAATCAGTACCATAAAAATTCCATTTATTGCCATAATACGGTCTAAATCTCACAATTCCATGGAAACAATCAACAGTAGCTCTATAATTCATCAGTGTATCCATACCCAGAATACAATCAAAATCAGACATAGCTAGTTTGATTAGATTGGTTATCATGATCTTATCCTCAAATCTAATCACACAATTCAAAGCTATCTCATTAGACATCAAGAAAACACCAACAGGAGTAACAACAGACACAGTATCCAATAACGGAGTAAAAGCAATCTCATGCTCATCAGCAAATGTAACAGATAAAAATGAATGAGATGCTCCTGTGTCTATCAAGATACGTGCAGGATACTCAAAAATATAACAAATACCTGCAATAACTCCCCTAGGTGCATCTTGTGCCTGATCCTGAGTCATAGCATGCACTTAAGCCTGCTGTGGACCTGAAAAACGCTGCTGACTCTGAGAAGATGGATACCTAGGCTGATGCGTTGGCTATACCGAAACATAAGGCTGTGTAGGAGCAAATTGCGGTACAGGAGCATATGGCCTGAACGATGGTCTTCCAGGAAACTGACCAAACTGTTGTGGTTGAGACTGTTGTCTTCCCGCATTTGGACACGCTCTGGCCAAATGTCCAACCTGACCACAGATAAAACAAGTCCCTGAAAATCCTATACAATGTGCACTCAAATGGTTACCACCACATCTATCACAGTACACTCTACTAGTCGATCCAACTGAACTTCCACCACGACTACCACTGGAACTCGATGAACTGGACTGCTGTTTCTTTTTAAATTGTTTTCCTCGCAGTTTAAACCAAGGCTTCTTTGCTTGCTGAGCAGACTGAGTAGGCTGATATGGAGGTAAACCCATCGGTGTCTGTGAACTGCTTCCAGCTCCTTGAGGAACAGATGCTGGAATTGATTATGGTTCACCCCTGAGTAGACTTGCTTCAATCTTTTTTGCCTTTTCTACGGCTTTCATATAAGTTGATGGAGTTCCAGTAGTTACCAACGTGTGGATAGTTCGTGTAATCCCCTTCAGAAAGTGTGAAAGCTTTGACCGATCATTCTTTGCAACATGTGGGACATAAGGCAAAAGAGCAGAAAACTGAGAAGCATATTCAGCAACAGATTTATTGACTTGCACCAACAGATTAAATTCATCTTCTTTAGCAGAATAATAGGAAGGTGGTGCATATTCTTGTGTAAACTGATTACGAAATACTTTCCATGTGATCTTTTCACCAGAAGCAGAAAGTGTTTCTGTCGTCGTTTCCCACCAAAGTTGCGCTCGGTCTTTAAGTTGAAAAGGAACTAACTTCAATCGAATTTCATCATGATACTCTAGTCCATTAAACATATTGTTGAGACTTTTCAACCAACTAGCAGCTTTCTCACTTCCATCATTGCCAAAAAACTTTTGAGGACGCAACTCCTGAAATTGAGAAATTATTAATCATATTCCTCCCATTTTCTCAGTCAATTGGGCTACTGGATCAGCCTCAGCCTGAATCGATTTTCCTTTGTCAGGATTTACCCGTGGCTGTTGTTCCACCTCTAATTCCACATCTCTCGGAGGATGAACAGCTGGTCGACCACGTCTTTCCCTGAAAATATCATCAAGATTTCGAATATTCTCTGCTGCAGACTCTTTTACAACTTCCTTTCCTTTTCTACCTTTTCCTCCTGGTGTCATTCTACAAGATACAAGGATTTAAATACAGACATAAAGAATGTAACGAACAGAAAACTATGATAGGAACTCAGAGTTCTAAAGATAATTCATAAACTAAGTTCTAAAGCCAAGAACTACTGGTTCAATCAGATAAGTTCAAATAATCAACACAACAAATAAGTCACGTAAGAACAAGTAGTCACACACATACGCAACCATTTTGTTAGTGTCTAAACTCGAGTGTCCTAAACTCTAATTCGAGCATATCCCAGTTTATGCTCTGATACCAAATGAAAGGGCCCGTGTCCTGATTTAATATTTAATCAAACTACCAGGATTAATTAATGTAAACAACGAAAACGAGTTAAAAATTTGTATTTTGGGCCTACAAAAAATTCGGCATGACCTATTCGTAAATAGGACATCCCAAAAAAACTGTACAACACAACCATCAATATATACTCGAAAATAAAGACACAACCCCAATTTACAAACCTATAGCCGCACTGGCCAGGACTAAACATATGTAGAGCCGGCAAAGCTTGATCACACAAATAACAATCCAAAACAAAGTCCAAAACTATCGATACAGATACACAGGGCATCACCCCGACAAATATAAAACTCGCCAAACTGATATATACATATATCTGGGAACTTGACTCCACGCTCGACTCACTGGGTACCACTAGATGACGCTCTACCAGATGCGTCAAATCCCCCTGGATAACCTGCTATGGAATCACAAACAACCACAACATAAAAAAAAAACAGGGGTCGGACCCTAGTACGACGAACTAGAAAAATTACGACAAATATAACTGACATGAATAAAATCAAGTACAATGCAATGAAATGCAATGTAATGCGTGACAGGTATCAATGGAATAAGGGATACCAAATGGAGTCCAAATAATCGTATCACAATAATCTCAGTGGCCACCCGTGCTAGAAACGCAGCAGACCTCGAATCATCACTGCTAATCCACACACGTAGCATCGAGGGCGACAAGAGCTACCCGTCCGGCCTCATGCTATCATCAGGAGTGTCGTACATAGCATCGAGAGCACGGTTGCTATCCGCTCGGTCTCGTGCTAACTCAGGAGTGCACTAAATAATGTCACTCTCTCCATCGATGACTCAATACATATCAAGAGATCAAACGTGCGATGAAAAATTGTAAATGAGTGAATGCAATCATATAATCCACATAAGCACATAAAGCACGTTATCACTCATTACAAAATATTAAATATCATTACATGCCATTATAGGCGTCGTAATATAAGCAGCTCATACGTACCTCAACCAACACTTAATTTACCACTGAAATATCTCAAGTATTTCTCGGATATTCCAATCCCAAATTTTCAGAATCTGTAATTCAAAAAAAATTGCTCATAAATCCTAAAATTCATATTTCATATTAAAACATCCTATCAATGACCAAATATCGAATATACGACTCTAAAACGTCGAAATACTAAAATTAAAACAATCTGAATTTTTCCGAAAATTCCTACAAATTTTGAAAATTCGCATTTATATTTTCTAGAGCATCTAAACACTCCATTAATGAATAATCAACACTAAAATTCAAAAATCCCCAATTATAATAATCTGAAAATTCGAAATATTTCCCCAATAATTTCTGAAAAATAGTCAATACCTCCAATCAACTCCGATATAATACCTACAACCAATAATAAATCAAATATCAATTATCGGAAGTCAATTGAATCGAAATACCCAAAATTCAAAACCCTAGCTACTAAAAATAACCTCAAAGCGTGGAATTAAAGGGTTAAACAACTAACACAACCTACCCCTAAACTCCGGCGACGATCGGCGGTGGCAAACGACGGCAAATGGCGAATGTTGAAGTCGGGTTTTTGAGACAGCAACGAAACCTTACAAAATTGGTATCAAAAGAAAGCTTACGTAGCGAGAATTCCGGAACTATATTTATTTTCGAAAATCGATTACCGACGGCAAAGATACGAAGATTTGAAGCGATAGGAAAATTTTGAAATGAAAGAAAAAGAAACAGACGAGAGAAGCGGTGGAGAAGATGGGTTTGAGGAGAGAGAAACGGTCTGACTATATATATCCATATCTATTAAATTAGATATGTATTGCTTTAATGTGTGTCTTATTTTTATTCATTCGGGGTTAAATCTTGTCCCGGTTCGAGTTATTTTAACTTTTGTGTGCTCGATAAATAAAATATGCATTTTAATATCGTCTATAATCCGATATTGAAAAATACATACACACAAATTAATTAACATCTTAAAATCAGGTCCTTACATGCATAGTGTTGAGTGGTGACCAAGGTGAAAGACATAAAGAAGGATATTTGTATTAGCCAAATCATTCAAATATTCTGATAAAATAGTAAGGGCATCCACAATGGCAGCTCAGCTCTTTGAGCTGCCATTGGGGTTACGTGGATATTGTTAAAGAGCTCCTCTCATAGTGGGAGGAGCTCTTAAAATGTAAGAGCAAATGGCGCTCTTGCTGTCAAGAGCACCCTTTGCTTTCTTTTTTTTTTTTTTAAATTATTTTTTATTATTTAAATATATATAAATATAACCATTATTATATATACATATATACATTTTTCTTTTGTCCTCTACCGTTTCTTTCTTTCTTTTTATCGGTTACTTTCTTTCGTTTTTTATGTTTTTAATTATTTTTTAATTATTTAATATTATATTATATATTAAAAAAAACTTTGAAATTGAATTAAAATTATATTTATTTTTTTATGAAATATATTTATTAAATATTTATAAAAATTATATTTATGTTCTTTAATGATAAAAAAAATACACAATTTCATTAATAAAATTAAATTATTTATATAAATTATGTATATATAAATATATAAAATAAATTGATAGTTGAGATATTTGAATTGAGTGTGGGTCCATAAAAAAGTTGTTTAAGTTTTTTGTTATAGTGAAGAATTGAATGAGGTTTTATGTTTTTGATGTGGCGTTGACGTGGCGGAGTGAGAAACACGAAAAAGCTTTCGGGTAGATCTTACTACTGTGGAAGCCCTAATCATTTTATTAAGTTATATAATCCGATTAATGTATCCTCAAAATAATAGAATGAATCCACAAAATAAAAAAAAAAAAATCACACCACCTTGGAAAATTTTGCTCGATATTTTCATAGTAAAAAGTAACAGCTCCGGAAACCCCTTTCAAATTTATGACTACTCATTTTCACGAAACCCTGTTCCGTCAAATGAATTGATTTCCTTAATTAGCTCATCAATTTCTTGAGCATTTATAAAAGTTTTGGAGTAGAGTGAGTTAGGTAAATGGTTGTTTTCTTGTTTTTCTACCTATTTACAATCGTATATATGGTGCTTACAAAATTATTACTAGAAAAAAGGCTTATAGTGACACTTTAATGTCAACATTTTTTAAAAAAGCGTCGTTAAAGAAATTTAATAATGACACTTATAAAAAACTCTTGATTTCAAAAATAAAAAAGCTTATTTTTTTATTTTTGAAACCGAAAATAAAAACGCTTATTAAACCACTTATCATGACACTTTTAATAAATGTAACAATTATTAATAAAGAAATCCATTAATTTAATTAAATATGAATCATAATAACTTATTTATAATGACAATTTTACCACTATGTCATTAAACAATTAACTTTTTTCTTTTTATTATTTTTCCCTCCTCTATTTTCAGAGTTCCCTCCATCTTTTTCTCACTCAAATAACATAGGGGTGTGATTGGGTCGGAACCCGTCCCGTAACTCCCTTACTTGATTTCCGTTTCGATAGGAATTGAGATTTTTTTTCTTTCGATCCCGCACCCGAGAAATATCGGGACCCGAATGTTCTGGATCCCGTCGGGTCGGGAGAGGGTAATCCCGAACAATAGTTTTTTTAAAAAAATTCTATTAAAATATTTTTTTTAAAAAAAAATTATGAAGAAACTCAAACAATTTTTTAGTACATTACAAATAAATTAAAATTTCTTTGTATATAACAATTAAAAAACTAAAACATCTTCTTAGTAAATTACAAATAAACTAAAACAACTACTTGATTAATACAATAAAAACATATAATTATTCATAATAATAAAAAAAACAAAATAAAAATTAATATCTCAATGTTAATATTAAGAAAGATAAATATAAATATAAAAAAATAATTATATGGTAAATAATTATAAAACATTAATATTAAAACAGAAAATTACAAAAAAAATTTTATTTTTTTAATTAAAAAATATTATTAAAAAATATTATTTATATATTCGGATCGGATAGGGTCGGGTCGGGAATTCCGTCGGGAAGAATTGTCTATCCCAATCCCGATATTGATCGGGTCGAAAAAAATCCCGACCACTCGAATCGAAAAAATTTTGGGAGGAAAAAAATTCAGGACGAGGACGGGTTGAATATCGAAAAGAATCGAGATTTTTCTAAAATTTATCAGCCCTAAAATAACATATACAACGACTCCTACACTAAAACACACGAAAGATGATCCTCTACAGTAAAGGGTGTTGTGGTGTGCCGTTTCTTCTTTCTTTCTTTTATGTTTTTTTATATATTTTAAATTCATTCTTTTTAATTTTTTGTTTTCTTTTCTGACGATTTAATTTTTAATGTATATATTAGCGTTGTTTATATTTTCAAATTTTATTGAGTAATTTTATTGTTATAATATATAATAACAATTTTTAGCATAACTACACAATTTGTTTGTAAAAAAATTTTTGGGGTATTTTTTTATAGATATTTTATTTTAATTTTTTTCCATTTTTTTGGGCTTTATTTTCCATCTATATTTAATTTCCTTTTTTTGAGTTTATCTTTAATTTCCTTTTTTGAGTTTATCTTTAATTTCCTTTTAAAATTTTCATTTTAAATTTTTTTTAGCCTAGTTTTTATATATTTTATATTCTTCCATTTTTTGGATTTTTTTCCCCTTTTGGCATTTTGTTTCTCTCTTTCTTTTAGTTTGTGTTTTATTTTTACTCATATTTCATAAGTTTAATTATTCTATTTTTCATTTTTTTTGATTCTATACATTTTAAAAAATTTATAACAAGGGATTATAAGATTTGTATGTGAAAAATGTGATTTTCTTGATCATTTACATTTCAGTTTTTTTTCTAATTGTTTGGATCCAAATTTATTTACTTTTGGATTAAAATATATAATTATTTATTTTTTTATTTTTATATTGACATATTTAATCAGTTTATGCATTATATTCTATTTATAATAGATGATGATATTATAGAAATTACTTTGATATATCAAGAACACACTAAATTCTTTGATATATCAAGAACACACTAAAATATTCTTTCACAATTACCCTCTTTACATTAATTTCTCTTTTAATTTTTTTTTAATTTTAAATATTTAAAAGTTTCTTATATTATTCTTCTCATCCCTAATCACTCACTAACAAAAAAATGAAAAAAGAAAACTTGCACTCATCTCGCCACTATTTCACGTCTGAGTTTGATAAACTAGTTCTTCAAAATTACTTCTTGAATACAAAAATCAAATTTTACTCCATGATAATTATTTTTTCGGCACACATTCAAAATATGTGTTCCGATTATTAGTTATATATTATAGAAGAACAAATTATAACAAAAAATTGATATAAAAAATTAACAATATAAAAAAATATTTTATAGTGTATAAAAAAAGTAAAAGGAAACAAAAGGCAAAAAATGTAAAAAAATGAATTTAAAAAAAGAAAGAAAAAAGAAAAATGGGTTGTGGTGTGAAACGAGCACCCTCTGCTGTGGGCTGTGGCCTTGCCACAGTAGATCAGGATCCACATACGTATAAAAGCTGGAACTTGTCTGAAGTCACGTATTCATTTGACTAGCTTTTAATATATTTAGTGGATTTTTTTGTGACTTGATTCTGTATACGAGTTGCCATTATTGTCCAGCACATCAAGAAATTGAGATATGTTTGTGGAACTAATTAAGTTTCTTGATTTTAGATTGTCAGAAATGAAAGTCCCTAGCTTTCCGATGGGAGAACAAAAATATCAATCAAATGGAAAGGGAAACGAATTGAGAAAAAGATCAGAAGTGGTTAGTTACAGATGCGACTCATTCAATGTTTCCATGAGTTCAATTTATACATAAGAATTTGGCGTGTTGACTTTGCGTACAAACAATGAGATTGGATGTTTGGGTTGGGCTGGCTTATATATATATGGAAAGTTAATGAACTAAATCGGATCGGAACTGTCTCTCACTGCTTGGGTATGCCTGTTGGGAGCCGCAGAGGGCGCGGTAGTCGCACTTGTGATGGAGAGGAATAACTTCAAAACATGATCTATACAATGGGATGCTAAGCTCTTTGCTGCTGCCTACAGTGTATATATGTGATAGATATCAATATATCATGTATTGAAAAAGTTTCATGCTCATTGTTATTTTTATGAGATTTGATATTGTGACACAAGGAAAAATGTATGCTTTTTTCTATATATCTAGCTAGGGTATATTTTGATCGGGCACTGCGAACTATCTCCAAGGGATGGTGCGATCGACCGCGTTCAGCCCGCTGACTATGGTCATTGTGGCTGCCTTGAGCCCTTTCATATATACTATCTGAGCAAATGTACCTATAAGGTACGTAAAAATCTCAACTTTGCATTTGGTCTCCAAAATCAATTTTGGAGAAATAAGATATATAATAATTATTTGGAGTGTGTAGGGTAATTGGGGTAAACAGAAAGAGAAGCCAGATCTGAAAGTGGACCTATCAGTTGACCACCCCCACGAAAGAAGTAATCATTCCGTCGAGCAGGAGCTACAACCCGCCACCACCGCCAAAACCGCCCCCCTTCCCCCTGAGTTTTACCACCATTAATCTCCTTGGTTGTGATTCGAAGTTTGCAGTTATCATTTTTGGGGGGAAAAAATACTTATTTTCTTTGGGAAAAAAATAAATAAATGAAGTTTGTTGAAATATTAATTGAATTGCTGGAGCAAAAATGAGCTTCATGGATACATTGTAATTGAAAAAATGAATGTTTTCAGAGGACCAGAACTAAGCTATAGCTAATTGCCACCTATTTATACTCCTCACTTTTACAAAAGCGGTAACACTTTTTATACAAAAGAACACCACAAAAGCAACTCTCGACAAAAAATTAGTGGATAGATGCTTTATTGTTTGGCCAAAAAAAAAAAAAAAATAATAATAATAAGTTTTGTTTTTTGATAAACAAAAAACAACGGTGCAGGAAAACCACACATCCACTTCAAAAATCATGGTAACCTTTGAAGGGATGCTAAGGTTTATATACCACACACACATATGATGTTAGCGATGTGAGACACTAGTCAGAAGTGAATCACCACGAAAGCTATCATCTAGCCACACCACTTCAATAAACATTTCAGTTTTTTTGATAAACAACACACACACGTTAGAGGAAAACCACGCATCCACTTCAAAAGCCATGGTAACCTTTGAAAATAACAAGTTTTTTGATACAATAACTTTACCCCCTTTAGGTTTTGGTCCATTAAATTTTTTGATGTGGGTTTTGGTACACTAACTTTGCATTTGCAGTTTTTTTGTCCAATGCATACGTGTCAGCTTTTGATTGATCCACGTCATCATTTAGGATCAATCAGAAATTGACACGTATGCAGTTGGACCAAAAAATACTGAAAATGAAAAGTTAGTGTACCAAAACCCATGTCAAAAAAGTTAATGAACCAAAACCAAAATATAGACAAGTTAATGAACCAAAAAACTTATTCTTCCCCAAAAAAAAAAAAAACTATCTTACTGTTATCTATCCTATATATCATACAAACGAAAGGATAACAATAAAGTAAAGGTTTATAATAAATCAAATTTATTTTGTCTCATAATATAAAACCCTCGAATTTTTCTGAAGTCAGCCATTCATTTGACTAGCTTTATCATCCTACGATCTTTGATCATGCATCCACATCTAGGATCGAAGTCGGAAGCTCAGATGCTAGTTAACATTGAGAATGCAAAGTTTTTTGTGACTTGATTCTGTAAGAGCTAATGATGCTAGCTAACAAAAGCAAAGTTTTTGTAGCAATCGTAGCTGTTTTGCCCCTCTTGTCGTTGGTGTTAGAGACACCGGAGACAACACTTAGTATATAGTACTGTTGATCTACGATTTTGATGTTCTTCAAATTTATTTAGGGTAGTTGAATCTGATTTCTTTATTATTCTAATAGTTTAGGATGCAATTTGATTTCTCAATCTATTGAGAAATTTAGTATTCACTGTTATTCTTTAGTATTACTTTGTAAGACTAATATACAATTTTCTAATGATTACTTGTGTATAATTATCTCTAGTCTTATTTATTTTACTCATTATTTTTATTATATTTTATTATTTTTCGCGGAATGTCATATATATCGAAACAGTAATCAAAGTTAATAATGTGAGTTAATGAATTTAGAATCATTAGTTGTACGTAAATGATAATATATTTAAATGTTAAATTTTATCATTCACAAATATTGTTTTTTTTTTCTCCTGAAATTGGATTTTATTTATTTTTTTATTGTGATATTCATATGTTCAGTCCAAAAATCAACATGTTATCGTTTCTTTGTTATTTTCTAATATAATACATATTTAAAAATGTTATCTTGAAGCGGAAAACCCAATATAATTTTATAGACAAATCCAGTTCTGTTCAAATTTTTAAATAGTATATTTTCATGGCTTATCCGATTATACAGTTCTTTAGTTCGTTTAGCTCTTTTATTTGGGAAAAAACACAATATTCCAAGAATTCAAATAATACAATGCTACATGATATAGAATTCTTAATTACTATTTTTTTTTCCAACGAAGTAGTATCATTCCACTTAAATAAATAAGAAGTATAAACAATCAAAAACATAATGTTATCATCTAACTAAATAATAATTAATTTATTAATCCTTTTCAAATCTAGGAAAATACTCGCATTGCTTATCCGCCACCGTATTATTTTGGAATCAAACTCCATGAAGAAGCAAAATTAGAGCAAGAATGTTGAATATGAAGTATTTTAGGCATCCACGATGTTTATCTTTTCCATGATTTTTTTTATCATTATTATTCAGTGTGATTATATACTCTTGATTATTATTCATTGAGAATCACTGACTTGAGCGTCGGAGTGCCTTCACCGGGAACCATTCCAGATCCTCTGACTTTGTTTTGTGATGTAGGAACAACTAACTAAAGATTTCGACAGGGAACATACAAGGATTTGTTGATACTTCGGATTTTGCAAAAGCAACGTGTTGGGTACAAGTAATTTTTGGCTACATCAGCTTGGCACAGTCTGTGGAAAACTATTCTCTACGTCATTGAGAGCACATATTACTTTAAAAATGTCTCAAGAAAATAATAACAATGAAAACGTACCACCAAGAATTACTCTCACCCAGGAAGCCTTGACGGCATTAATGAAAAACACAGCCGCATTCGCAGCAAAGGATGGAGTTGCTCAGTTCCTGGAATCCCGTAAGCCCAAAAGCACCAAAAAAAAGGTTCAGATTAAAGGCTCATCATCTCGTGACCTTCATAAAGAAAATTCAAAGAAAACTGAGTCTAAAGTGAATGACAAACATTCTGAGGAGACCAAGAAAAGTATTACTCATAAAGACGGTGAAAAAAGTGTTTACACAATTCATGACATCTCTGACGAAAACAAAACCACTAACCCAACCCAAAAATATGGGTCTCGCACATATGTAACTGGAGAGAATTCGTCAACAATCTTACCGTCGCGTCGAAGCCCCTTCATCGAAGACATCCTATCTGAAGCATTACCAAAGGGGGTCAAAATCCCAAGCTTACCAGAGTTCGATGGAAAAGTGATCCTTAAGACCATATTGACGAATTCTACGCGAAAGAAGATTTATATGATATCATGGATGATGCATACTCTAAAATATTCCGAATAACATTATCAGGACGAGCACTCACATGGTTTAATAAGATACCCTCTGGATCCATTGCCAGTTTGGAGCAACTTATTGACTGCTTCATCCAGCAATTCTCAATTAACAAAAAATACCCAAAAACAACAACATATCTATTCACAATCATTCAAGAAATACCCGAAAACAACAGCGTATCTGTTCACAATCATTCAGAAATAAGGAAAAAGTTTGAGGGACTATGTTCGGTGGTTTACTCACACGATCTATGAGGTCTTACACGTGAACCATGATTTGTTAGCTGAAATAATGCAGCAAAACTTGCGCCATCGAAAGTTCAAGGAATCAATAGCGGGAAGGCCGCTTAAAAACCTAATAGAATTGCTGAAAAAAGCTGAGAAATACATACGGGTTGAATAATCTGTAGAGCTGCACTATTTGAATAAAAAAAAGAGAGAAGAAGATAAACCAGATATTAGAAAGTGAGACGAGAAAAAACAGCACAGAGCCCCTGCCTCCAGAATATAAACCTCAATGCACGTCTGACCGATATATTTGTAGTGGCTGAAAAACAAGGATTAATTTTTGCGCCCTCCTCGCCCAATGCAGAATAACTCAAAGCGCCATTGTTCAGACAAGTAATGTCATTTTCACAAAGATAAAGACCATACTACAGAAGATTGCTTCAGTTTGCGAGCAGAAATTGAAAAACTCATAAGTTTGGCAGAATAACATAATTAGAACACAACCTCTTCCTTTGATGATGGCATGGACTTTTCAGCATCTTTCCTAACAGCATCTGTTTGATCTTTGTCTTTCTCAGTGCCCGATTTATGGTAATCTTTTGAACGTTAAGTGCAGTCGCATTTAAAGCTCTTAATTTCTCTGTTCTTTGATGTTGTGATGTATCATGAAAATCTCTTCATAAAGATGTTTGAATTACAACATATCTAATTTTATAATACGTTGTACATCATTTATAGCCGTTCGAGCAGTCGAATATCTTGGGATTCAAGAAGCAGTTATCATCATAACTTTTTTTCATGACTGGTCATGTTGCTTTAGGATACGAGTCTTGATTTGCTTGTTTTGATTGACTTGATACACTTTAGCTTGGAGAAGTTTGATATTCAATTGAGTTTTTCTGAGCAGTTCTCGTTAGCAGTCTAACTACTTTGAGCAGTTAGATTTTTTTAAACAGTTCCTTTGAGCAGTTGGGCTACTTGGTATGGATTTTTATAGTTATGTATCTAAATTCTGAACAGTGGAGATTGTGATTGGTAGCTTGTAGTACCAGATTCTGGCGCCGTCGAACACAAGATGTACATCTCGTATGGTTTTTGCGTGTTTTGATTGCCCATGCCCTTTAGGAAAATTTAACCGTTGGAATTCTTAAAAATTTACGGAAAATGGAGGAATCATATTCTGAATTCCGAACAAAATCTTTTCTTCTCGCACAACTTCTGAGTGTTTTGCTTGTACATCCGAAATTCAAACCGAATTTTTGGTTAAACTGAATTTTTTGTTCATTCGAAAAACATTATGAAAAAAGTATTCCCAAAATGTGTTTTTTTTTTTGAACAAAAAAAGTATATTTTTTAAAGAACAATTGAAATGTATGTTTTTGATGTTTTTAATATTGAAAGTAATGATAAGAATCGAAACATACTACTTTTTACTCGTAAAAAGTGGTTGTATAGATCAATAGTTGTCCAAACATATATTTATTTTTGAAACAATTTTTAAAATATTTTATAATTTTTTTTTTTGTAAAAAAATACCTTTTTGAAAATATTTTATAAGTACATAGTAGTGTTTGTTAGAACATTGATTGGTGCTAAACAAGGAACATTATCATGAATTGCTATGGTTTAGAAAAAGCTTAACAAATTAATTAAGGTAGATGGTTAACAGTGGTTGGATTTTTAGGTTGCCAAAGATGGCGTGAATTTAGTTCGTGTATTTAGTGTGACTTTGGTGAGGCCACTTGTCTGTAAAATACAATTCACACAAATATAAAACACCAAATAAAAAACTATCACATCACACACAGAAAATGGGAGATATGGGTCCAACACTAGCAACAGATGCACATAATAATTCTTCAAGCGTTTTCAATGGGAAGTCTATGTTGCCTTATTTCTACGGCTCCTTAGGTTTAGTGACTTTGCTGATTGCGACATCCTTGATCGTGTTAGCCTATTTATCCTGGAAATCCTGGAAGGGAACTCGGGAATCTGCCCCAGTCGCTTCCGCAAATAACACACCAGAGATAGTGGTGATCATGGCCGGACACAATAATCCAACCCAAATCGCAGTTCCTACCCCTTCTATGATTTGATATACAAACTGGTTATTTGAAGATTGGCTGTAAAATTATATTCTGAAATTAGTTTTTTTGGTCTTTAGTCCTGCAAATTTGTTTTGATCTTTACTGGGTATTTGTCTGCTTTGCATTTTGATGGTTTTGATGTGTGAAACACAAATCATGTTTTGCAGTTTATTATTTGAGTTTTATTTGAGACACGGAAAGACTAAAAAGCACTGTACTATATATATTTAGTAGAAGGCCAGACACCAATCTCTGATAAACTAATTAATAAGATCAAGATGATGAAGAAGCTAAATGAACCGCAGGCATTGGCACTCTATCCTGGGCCGTCGTTTCTAGGAAAAGCATGTGTTTGGAAGTATAAAAAAGAGGGATTTTTTAAAATAGCCTTCTACAAATACATATAATGATCAGATTTGACCTTAATGCAAATTAATATTTAAAATTAGCCTTAAGTTTCAATATGTCCTTTTAGTTCATTTTTACATTAGCACGAAAACATAATAACTTGAGCTAATACGATAATTTAATTTCTTGCATTTGTTTTAAATTCAAATTTTTATTTATTTAATTTATATTAATAATATAAATTTTTTATAAAATTATAATTTTTTTATTATGAATTAATATTGATAGTTGTTATTATCTTATCCATAAATACAAATTAGGTAAAGAAATAAAAATATAAACACGTTAATCATCATTTATTGTTATTAACATTATTATTGTCATTAATATTATTAGCTTATTCAATATTATTCCATGTTATTCTTCAGATTATGTATTTAATTTTTATTATTCCGTTTATGATTAATATTAATATTATTAATATCAAGTCATTAATTATCGTCAGTATTATACTTATTACCATTATTATAATTATCAATATTATTTCTATGTTTATCATTAATATAATTATTTTAATTAATTCTTACTATTAATAATATTATTTATTAATTATTATATGTATTAATATCACGTTATTCTTATTTTGGAAAATGATTCTTATTTCTCTAAGCTGTAATTTTTTATTAAGGTGATGTAAATGAATAAAAGAAAGGGTATTTTAGGATTATTAAACCATAAAAGACTATATTTTATAATCTTTAATAAAGAAGGATATTTTTAAAAAAGCAATATTAATATGGACTAGAATAAGTAATTTCTCTAAAAAAATGGAATTCGAAATTGAATTTGGATTTAAAATTGGAATTGAATTTTAAATCCATGAAATTTTTCATTTTGGTGTTTGAAAAAAAAATTAAAATATATTTTGAAATTTGATAGTATAAAATTTGGATAAATGACATTTTGTAAAAAAGAATTATAATGAAAACTCAAAATTTATAAGTATTTATTATTAAAATTAATTTTATTGTTTTATAAACTCAAATCCTTTGAAATCCCGTGAAATTCGACCAATTTTGTCAAGATTTCACTTAACTAAGTGAAGTTCTATGAAATCCCATCAAATACCAATATTATTTTAAAATCTTTTCTTACCAAACACTAAAACAGTATTTTCAATTCCAAATTTCATGCAGACTAATTCCAGTCATCCAAATCGCATCC